>NW_028258358.1:15846176-16157205 GCF_053883595.1 Heterocephalus glaber | reverse complement strand
TCTGTGCTCTAGAAAGAGTAAAACAGCATAAATGGAGACCAAAAGTTAAAGAGAAAAACATTGGTGAAAGTAGTTCGTTCTGAGTAGAGTACAGGGCTTGAGCTTTGGAACCATCATTGAGGAAGCTAGACTGGAGGACAAGTTCCAGAACCTTGGAAACCATGCCACATAGAGCAGTGGAGGCCCAGTGAGAGATTTTAAATAGATGAAGAACACTTTTCGGAGTATGATTGTGGCAGTATGGAGAACTATGTAGAGCAAGGCATAGAGGTGAATTAACATATAATAAGAACTCAATAAATATTACTGGAACTAAGGTGAATGTGAGTAAATGAATAAATGATGTAAGCAAAAGCAGTCCACCTCAGAGAAAGGAACTAAACACATGATGAAACTAAGTTGAGGGAAGCTACTTCTGCAAGAACTGAAGAAGTACAATAAAATATATAGGAAATAGAGCAAGAGTAATGGAAGTAAAGATAGTGCATGAGTGTATTGCAATCAATAGGAAAGACTCCATTATGTGCATAGGCTGAAAATAAGACATTAGAATGACAATGTAAGAGAAAAGAGAGGGTGCTATTAGAAAGAACCCAAAAAGGTGCCATTTTCAGAGATTTGAAGAAAATTGTGTAGGATTGTTCCATAAAGATATGGATGATATAGGGGGAGAGTTGGGGGATAAGAGTACACATTTTTAGGACTTGTTTTTTTCTAGAACATAATAGACAAAGTCACTGATTTAAAATGAAAGGGCTCAAGCATGTTCTGCTGCTATACATATCACATCCCCAACAAAAATATACCTGTTGGACAAATTCCACTTGTGAAGCTGCCTCTGAAGACTGACATCATTAAACCTCCAAATAAAACAGATGGCAAAAGCACTTCTATGCATGCAAAACCCTTAGCATCTTAATTTGTAAACATTTACATATACTCTTGTATTCCAGAATATGAAGAAAAGAAATATGAAGTCACACTTATTTTTCCTGGCCCTCAGTCTATCTCAATAAAAGGTATTTCTTTTCATCTACAAAAAAGGATTCAAAATGAAGGCAAAATTGTTGACCCTAAGAGCCCAACTTTTAAGCACAAGAAAACTGAAGAACAGAGAGTTGTGATTTGAATGACAGCAAATGCAAAGGCACAACAGTGAAAAAGGTGATCATTATAACTAGCACCTGGAGCCAGACAAACAAGATAGTCGCCGATGAGTGGCTCCAGGGGTTGTCACAAGTTGGGTGAAAAACAAGAAAAACTTGCTTTTGGCACTATCAATAAGGAGAGCCCTGGGGCTGGGGATTTAGCTCAGTGGTTCCGGCACCTGCCTTGCAAGTGCAAGGTCCCGAGTTCAATCCTCGGTACCAAAAAAAAGAAATAAAAAATAAGGAGAGCCAGATACTTTCCTTTCCACTATTGAAACCATTTACTATTTTCTAGTAGACTACCATACTGATATATTCAAAGAGAAATACAAAGGACAGTATGACAGTCTTTTACTTTTCTATTATTTTATGTACCAGGTGATTAAAAAATGCCAAATATTCTGCGGCTAGCAAACAACAAAACTTACCCATTAGTTATTTACAAGCCACTTTTCATTGTGTTCTGTTTAAATTAATCAACTTATACTTGTTGTTTTTGCTTAAAAATAAAATAAAATGAAACAGTTGAGTAAAGTAGTTTGAAAAAGACAGCAGGCATTTCAGAATCTTTATTGGAAAAAAAATAATTAGAATGAGGAGGGAGTATTGTCGAGGAGAATTGTGGGAACAATTAGGTTGGAAATCACTGCATAACTCTGAATCTCCTCCAGAGAGGTTGACTCTTAAAAACACCCACTTCTCTGAGGCTCATATGAAAGTTAAAATGTAGTCTTGAGGCAAAGCCCCAAATTGGATAATCAATTTGAACATGACAACCCACAGAGATTAGTTGGAAGGTTGCAAATGAAGCAGGTAAGAATAAGCTGAAATGCCAAACTGGAAGTGGGACAAATACAAATGGAATGCAGAGACAAAAGGACAGAGCCTGAGCAGTGCAGGAATGAGCAAAGCCTTTGGGCTGTGAGGGCATGGTTTGCAAACATAGTAATTTGGCCATGACATCCATGCTGTCGATGGTTAGGGGAGTTACAGCTGGGGCTGGATGGATATTTTTAAAAAGCTGCACAGATACAGAATGCATGATTTTCTCTACCTATCTCCATAGCCTTGGAGAAGGAATAAAAAACTTGGATAGTTGGTATGATGCAGAATTTGATATTAACTGGACAATAATGTTGGAAAGTCAACTAACACATAATCCAGGCAAGATAGAGAATGTAGTATTACCATAAGTCTGCTGAGAGGGCAAGGAATGGGAAGCTGGGTGGCTTATGAAAGAGGTGAGCTGAGAAAGGAGGGTGGAAAAGATGATTATACTTAATGAAATGGTAATCCCAAACTCTGGTATAGTTTTCTAAATCAACCTGAAAGTGACAAACATATAACCCACAAATGAAGGTACTGCTGAACATAAGTTGATAGAAGAATGAAGATCATAGAGAATATACTTCAGTTTCTCATGTTTTCCAGTTCATTGAAAAGGAAAAGAATGTCAAGCTATGAGAAAAATCAAAGTAAGTATATTTTTGGTGAGCATCAGGAAGAGGAAGGCTAAGGCAGAAAGTGAAAATATTTCACAAATAAAATAGAAATATTTTTATTTAGGTCCTTTGACATGCATGAGTTCCCTTTGTCACCAGCCCTTAAGATACTACAATCCTGAGACACAAATCAAAACTAACTGTCCTTTTCATATTGCTTTACTGTTTACAATGCATTTTGCCCTCTAGTCTGTTAAATGTCTCTCATTAGTGTGTATAAGACTGAGTAAAACATAAGAGTCTATGCAAGGAAGAAACATCACTGCTATAATCAGACTCATTATGAATATGTGGTTAGAACAGCACTTTAGTTTTTGGACATTGTATGTGAATAAACATTTAATTTGTTATGAAATTGTATTTCTATTATGAGAGAATGTTATATCTTTTATCTGTCAATAATTTGTGTAAACATAAATCTACACACTTGGTAGAATGTATAATGACTCCATATACGTACAATTAAGGCTCATTGCTGTTTACTGCTCAGGAGATATTCTTTGTTGATTTCCTATGGCATCATTTAAAATATTGATCTTAAGGCCTGTGTGTTTACATGCTGCAGCTGAAGACGATGATCATGATATAGAATGCAAAGTATTGCAACTCCCTAAGGAAATTTGCTGAAATCAGTTGGGTATCATTTGAATTATGTTTAGTTAATTGTCAGTGACTCTGAAGTGGGCCACTGTAAAAGCTTTCTCAGTAAATTGCTTTTGAAGCCTTGGGAGGTTTGTAGGAATTATGTTTCTTTTATACTCTGCACAAGATTTTCTTTGTTTGTTGGCCTGTGTGTTACATGTACCCTTGCATTTTCCTCAATGGTTTGTATGCAATCCTGCTTCATTATCAGTGACAATTTATGTCCTCTTCCAGTCTTCTCTGACTAGTCTTGACTTTGCACATGAGCCCTTTACCATCACAATAAATTAGCCCACCAGATAACCACAGATGAAGAAGTTAAACCTATAAGACTCCAAGTCCTATTACTCAATATCTTCCTTGAAGCTTCCAGGCCCCAGACTGACAATTACCACATCATATGGCTGTTGCTTCCCTTATTATCTTATTATCTTCTCTTAATATCCTGGGGAATTAAGATTATATCCAGTGTGTCTGGAGGAAAGGTGACCTGAAGAGACTTCCTAGATGTTATCTAATGCAGGCAGGCACTGAAGCTGTGATGTGAATCTGTTGAAAACATAATATTGACAAGAAGATATGAAGTCTTTGTTCCAGGAAGGAGACAGGATTGTTAAGACTTTTATTTCACTTTATTTTTTAAATTTTAACATATAGAGTTGATCTGTACTGCAGCTCATCTACCCTGGAAATACAATTCTCTCAATCTTTTTCCCCACATAACGCTAAATTCTTGCAGTCCATAGAGATAGTCTAGATGACAATTGAAGTGGAAGTGAAGCAGCAGCCATGTCCTTTTGTATTGAGGAGCTCAATTGAGGCATGAGTTGCCAGTGTAACTCAAATGCACTGTTTGGGTTGGGCTGGCTGCCTAAGGCACCTCCAGGCACCACAGTCTCGTCTCTTCCTTCAACTCTGAGTCCAGGGTGAGGGTGTACACTTCTGCAGCAGCAAGAAGACTTGTTTGTCCTATTCCAAGCAGAGTCTCTTCCTTTCATGTCTTTCTTTGCCTCTTAGATCAGCTATATATTTGGCCCCTAGTAAAGGATATTAATTTCCCATTTAAATCACAACCAGCATTGATGTTGAGGCTTGCAGGTGGCGAGAGACATACGTGGAGTGTGGCCAATACTCATGTGTTCTAGTTAGTTTTGTCCCTCTCCATACTTCATGCTCTTTCTATCCCATTGACTTGCCCTGCTGAATTCAGCTTCAGATTCTAATATAGATAAAACAGATATACATAAATTGTTTAACCAGTGCCCACAAATGTGTAAAGGCAAATCCCCATGATGAACACCCTACTTCTGATCCTTCCTAGTGGTTCTGTTTCTTTAATCCAAACTTGATAATAAAATATGCATATTTATTGCACTTATGAATATAATATTTAATAAAAATATTCAATGACCTATTTATATAATACATAAACATTTAGAATGGTAAAGAAGAAAAATCTATATTTAATGTTTTGGGTTGATATTTTTAGCTTCTATCCAATAAAATAATTTTATTTTAAAGTTTTCCATGGATAAAATGTAAATAATATACAATTATTGGAAACAAGATCACCTCCAATAAGCCATTCTGAAAGCCACATTCATGTAGAAATTAATTCAATTGTAAGAGAACAATGTTCTTAATTAGGATACAAATGAGTTTTATGATCCCAACCCTTGAAACACTTTTCTGAACATGAAAAATGAATTCTTCTCACACTTGGGAGAAGAATTAAAATAACTCTTTAAAGTTATTTCAAAATATAGGAACTGTGCCATGTGAAGACATTAACTATAGATAACTGAAACCAGGAACTGAACTAATAAAATTATCTATGAATGCAAATATTTCCCTTAGTAGTTTTCCTCATACAAGCTACTGATCTAACTTATATCACATGCTGAATTCCTTTTCACCTTTCCCTACTCCACAGAGGAGAATGTGCTGGTGTACATTCAGAGGGACACATTCATAATTGCTGTAACACTGACCAGCTTTAAAGACAGACCTAAAGTTTGATATGTGTTCCATCATTCACTAGTTTTATTTCTACCTGCACATGGTGAACCAATGGGGTGCTCCACATCTGAGTCTCCTGATGTCACTCAGCAATTCATATGTGCATGAGGCATGCTTCCTGGTGCTACAGAAGATACAAGGGTAGGAAAGACTTAAGCACTGCCTGCAACTCAGTAAAATGTTTCAGAAGAATGCTGGTTGGTGACAAAACTTTAGGGGTGAGAGCATACTCTAGGGAAGGCTTGGGAGGTGTTGGGAAGGTTGTTTTGTACCTGTAAGAGGATTAAAGGAACAGAAAAGAAATTCTTGCAAACTGAAAAGTCAATGAGATGGAGAAAGCATTCTATGGTGAGAACATAACTATCTCTAGAGTCCATAAAAGCTGTGTTCATCTGTATATATACTTTGCTACTAAAGTTCATATACTATTAACAATAGAGTCCCTATTTGTACTGAAGGCTATGACCAAGTTTGTTCTACTATAAGAAATTTGAAAAAAGTGTTTATTTCCCATCAGATCTATAAAATGCACATGAGTTAATTGGAAATTAATCTAATTTTTTAAAGCAAAAAGATTTAATGTAATGCCTCAGTAAAAACAATTAGATTATAAGTGTGTTAGCAGAAGTATTCTAATGATCATTCTATTAGACAAACTACAGACTAGAGTGAGTTTAAAAAGATGAGATTATGTTGTAGAAAGATGAGATTACTTCAGAACTCATAAGTATACAAAGAGATGGATATTTATGAATCTTTAAAGGTGAATGACATTTTAAAATATAAAAAATAATAATTATATATAGGCAACAAAATAAGAAAGATACTGCAGTGAGAAAACTCAGAATCTGTTAAAAATAAATTGTCATAAATTAACATTAATTAAAGGAATATATATATTTTAGGGAGAGGAGAAATAAACGTTACAAAGTAGGTTCTAGCATATTATGATCGGTCATCACTCCATAAAACTATCTATCTATTTACCATATTTGATGCACTTATATAAGGATCTCAAGAAGATACCTTCAAAAAGAGAAATAATTATTAATTCAGAAGGTTTGTCTAAGAAAATACAAGAATTCTAGAGACCAGTGCAGAGATAATATGACAGACAATAAGTACTGAGGACCTATAAGTTAGGTGCCACATTTTACCATAAAAGTGAAGTGGGAAGCTAGATAAATGAAATTTTAGATATATGTTAATGTTTTTATCAACTACTAAGATCATTTTCTGAGACCAAAAGGCTGATCAAGCTACAAGATAAGAAAAGCAAAAAAGGTTAATGCACCAGTGATCTGTGGTAGTGTTTACTTGCGGTGGGGAGTGGATCTTCTTTTTATTTTATTTTTTTCTATTTTTTTCCCATTAACTTTATTGGTACATTTTAGGTATAAAATACAGTTACATTCATCATTGGGATCTTGTACCATTACATGAATCTCTTGATTCTTATTTTTTTTCCCCTTCCCTTGCCCTCCCTTCACCCCCTCCACAGTGTCCTATTTGCAAAGACCTTGTTTCCATTTTTTTTCTTTCTCTTTTTTCCCTTCTCCTACCCCTCCCAATTCACCTGCTCTTTTAGACCTTTTCTTCCTGTTACACAATATCAGTTATACGTTTTTTAAATTACACTGTTAAGATCTAGGAGACATTACCACAGATTTTACAGAATTTAAAAGGATATAGAAAGCATGATACAAAAATCTGTTTTGAAATAAATTTGACAACTTCTAAGAAGTAACTTAGAAGACAAATTAATGAAACTAACTCTGGAAGAAATAGAAAATTTGAATAGCACCTATTAAAGAACGTATATTCCTAGCTTGAAAATCTACCTATATGACAACAGCAGGCTCATAAACATTTTAACTGATAAATTATATCAAACAATTAAAGCAGAAAAAAGAAGGAACACTTCTCCCCTCATTTTAGGAAATCAACATTGTGCTAATCCTAAATCTGGATAAAGATAATAAAGAAAAAAGTATGAACATAGATAGAAATTTATTTAACAAAACCAACAATTAGAAGTCAGATCTGGCAGGATGTAGAAAGTGGTTTTGTTATAGGGATGGCAGTGTTGGTTCAGCATTGGAAGATCCACCCCCAAAAGTCATCATTTTAAAAGAGGAAAGGAAAAAGCCATATGATCCTGTCACTAGTTGGAGAAAAAGTATTGGATTAACTTCTGCAGCTGTTCATGGTAAAAGCTATCAGGAGACTAGAAGTAGAACAGAAACTTCTCAACAGATTAAAGACATGTACTCCATGCTTCCAGCGAGAACGCCTTATATGAATGGAGAAGATACAATGCTTTCTTCTTAAGGTGGAGAACAATGGCAGATATGCTTACTCTTTATCTGTCCATTAAACTTTGAAACCTAGTCCCCACCAAAATAGTCTGGCAATAAAATGACACAACTAGGATAGGATTGGCATGGCAGAAGCAAAATCTTTATATGTAGATGAAATGATCATCTACAGAGAAAATACTAAGAAATCTCTAGGAGCCCCTAGAATTTGTACTTCAATTTAGCAGGATTAGAAAACACAAGGTATATACAAAAATTCAGGTCTGTGTATACTTGCTATAAATGAAGAATTCGATATTGAAATTTAAAAGTTATGTAGGAGTACAAAGAACCTAGAAAAGTTAAAAACAAAAACAAAAACAGTGTTGGAAGACGTTTAGTACCTAATTTTAAGACTCCTTCTAAAGCTACAGTAATCAAGGCAGCGTTGGTGTAAGGAAAGACATATAGATCATTGGAATAAAGTCGAGAATCTAGAAATAGAACCACACATATATGGTCCACTGAGTTTTGAAAGATTATTTAACATTAGCATTTTATAGAATATAAACTCAATTCAAGAGCCGAGGAAGAGATAGTGTTTTCATCAAACAGCACTAGAACACCTGGTATCCATATATAAAAAATTAACCTCAATCCTTTTTTTCCATACATGAAAATAACTTGAAGGGATCTATGGACCTAAATAAGAAAGCCTAAAAGTATAAAACTTTAAGAATAAATTATAAGGGAAAATATTTATGAATTCAGAGTAGGCAAGAACTACTTAGGATACAAAAAACATGATGTATAAAAGAAAAAAATTGATAAATGAGATTCCATCAAAATTTAGAACTTTAAATGACATCATTAAAATGAAAAGTAGTCCTTAAACAGACCATATTTACAATGCATATAACCTATGACCAGAATATATAAAGAATTCTTAGAGCTCATTAATAGACAACCCAATTAAAATGTAGACATAAGAAGATGATAAATAGCCAGTATAGCACAAGGAATGGTGTGCAACTCTAGAATCAGAAAAATACTAATCAGTACAATAATAAGATTGAATTATACACTCATTAGGGAGATGAAGTTAAAAGTTTTCAAACCCTTGTCATGACTTTTTCTTTTTGTTGGTTTCTCCCCCTTTGCATTTAATTTGTCACGCCCAATGGATTTATTCTGCTGGGTTTCCTGGGGTTGTGATCCTCATTGTCTTTTCCTAGGATATTGTCTAAAATTTTTTGGAGTGCTGGTTTGGTATTCATGAAGTTCCTGAGGTGCTCTTTATCATGAAAGTATCTTATTTCTCCATCCATTTTAAAAGATAGTTTTGCAGGGCACATCAATCTGGGTTGGAGGCTGTTTTCCTTTAGGGCTTGAAATACATCACTCCAAGCTCTTCTTACCTTGAAGGTTTGCATGGAGAAGTCTGCTGTGATTCTGATGGGCTTTCCTTTGTATGTGATTTGTTTCTTTTCTTTCACTGCTTGTAGGATTTTGTTCTTCTGTTGGGTTTCTGGAACCCTAACTACCATATGCCTATGTGTAGATTTTTTTTGATCAAGGCTAGCTGGAGTCCTATATGCCTCACTTCTCTGTATGTCAAGTTCTTTTCCCCTCCTTGGGAAGTTTTCTGCCATCACTTCTGTGAACACTTTTTTTTATGTCATCTGCCCTGTCTCCTGTTTCTTCATTGTCTCCAATCAGTCTTATGTTATTCTTCTTTGCATCATCTAGCAGCCGCTGGATTGATTTCTTGTGTTCCTTTACAATTTTAAAGCAATTTTTCTTTTCCTGGTCACTAATTGCAATCTTATCTTCTATATCTGAAATTCTGTCCTCACATTGGCTCTTTCTGCTGTGTAGACTTTCAAAGGAGTTTTTAATCTTCTGGAAATCTGTTTGTATCTGTTTTATGGATTCCATTTGTTTCCTATGTTGGGATTCCATCATGTTCCTCAGATCCTCTATGTTTTTATCTGTGTCCTCTCTAGATTTATTAATCATGTCTTGCACCATAAGCAAAATCTTTGCTGTTATCTGAGTAATTATTTCTGGTTTCATTTTTCCCAGATCCTCTTTTGTTGCCAATTCAGGGAGTCCAGGTGATTGAGTATCAGATTGTTCCATCTCATTTCCCTTTGGGGTTGCTGTAGGTGAACTGGAAGTCTGCTTTTGAGGCTTGTTTATGTGTCTTCTCATTTCCACAGGGGGTGGGGGGGTATCTTCTGGTGCCCATGCCATTCACCTTCTCTGCCCTAGGAGCTTGGGATGGCAGCGAGGGAGCTTCCTTCCAGGTGCTGGGACCAGCTGAGCTTCTCTGCCCTAGGAGCCTGGGATGGAGACAGGGAGCTTCCTTCAGGGAGCTGGGACCTGCTGAGCTTCTCTGCCCTAGGAGCCTGGGATGGAGACAGGGAGCTTCCTTCAGCATGCTGGGACTGGCTGACCTTCTCTGCCCTAGAAAGAGTTTGTAGAGGTTTCAGTCCATAGTCGGCTTGCTCCAAGGCACGGTGGCATAGCAGAGGGGCCTGACGGGAGAAAGTTCACAGTGGCACGGTAGGTAAGAGGAGTGGTTCTTTTTACAGTACTGATGATCAAACCCAGGGCCTTCCCACTGAGTTGCAACCCCATACCTTTTTCTTTTTATTATTTTTTCTTTTTTTAAGACAAGACCTTGCTAAGGTGCTAAGTTGCTTAGGCTGGGTTGGAACTTGTGATACTCCTGTCCCACCCTTCTGTAGTGCTGAGATTACAGGTGTGGACCACCATGCCATGCTCTACAGTTGCATTTGTCCATTATTCTCCTAGTTTCAGTAACAATCCTGTCTACTATTTGGTCCCAATTGTTCCCACTGGAACTGTCCAACTGTTTTTCCATAAATATGCCTATTTGGCCACAGTGGATCATCCCAGAACTAAGTTCAGTGGTGCCTCAGTTCTCAAACTTAATTCTTTCCACATTCTTTTCATAAACCTAACTGGAAGAGAACCAAATCAAATTCATGGGCATTGAACATAACCTTTCATTTTGATTCAGTTCTTGTCCAATTAGGTTTATGACTAGAATTGTGGAAAGAATTAAGTTTATGAACCGAGGTACCACTACTATGTTCAAGGGCAACCAATGTTCACTAGAATGTATGGGCTGTGAAGGCCAGTGTCTTTCTGGAGCCCTGACTTTTAGCATGGAAATATGAATATCATGTGCTATGGTCTTTCTTTGTGTTTCCTACCAAATGCATCATAGATGTGGTTTACATAGAAAAAAACTGTTTGAGGGCTGGGGATTTAGCTCAGTGGTTCAGCCTCCTGTCTCACAAGCACAAGGTTCTGAGTTCTATCTCTGGTACAAAAAAAAAAAAAACTGTTTGAAGTAGATTCCTAAAGAAAATAATAAACACAAGATGAATAATATTGGAATTTAATCCCCTGGTTCTGGTTTTGGAGAACTAGTCCTAGTGCCAGTCTGTGAGATAAATTTTAATAAATTCCCTTTATTGCTTAATGTAGTTCAAGCTGTTGTTCTGATCCTTTTAATTAAAATGTTGTAATTAATAAAAATTGTCTCTGTGTACAAAAGCCAGTGGGGCTGATTATGGAGACATCCAAGAATGCCAGATACCATCGTGGAACCCAAATTAAATTTAAGGCAGGAAATGGTCATAGAGCACATCTGCTTCCTGTGTGTTTCTCAAGAAGCAACAGTAGCTCAGACAGATGAAGGAAAGGTAGCCTACTGAATTGATCAAAAATGGTGGTTTTAATTGTAAAGAGACACAATTGAAGGGTAGCAAAATGTTAAGGTTTGTGATATTGATGAATGTGTGGTTGAAGCTCAAGGTGAAGTGACTCTCAAAGGGAATGATGTAATCCATTAGCAACCTCTATCATACGCAGATGAACAGAGGTGCATCTGTGATTTCTACTATGTTCCCTTTCTTTCTTCTCTCCAATATCTAAATTTATATTCTGTCATTCTGTAAGCAAAATCAAATCAATGTAACTACCCAAATCAAGATTATGGTAAATGAACTGATTTAAAAGTCTCAGGGCAAAACTAAGAGGCTTTTGTTATTATTTCTTTTAATGAAAAAACAGATATCCAAGACACCAATCTATTTAAAGGATAAAAAACTAGGAGAAAAATCCACAAAGAAGTAATGAAAGTTCTCATCTTATGCTCCAGGAGTACTAAAATGAGAATTGTGTACAATTCATTATAAAATGAAATGCTAACTGAAATTTACTGTTTTATAGTTTCCATTTCTATGTTTCTTCTTTTTTGAGTAAGATTTTGGAATGGGAAATTATCACTGTTGTTTTGCTATTTAAACCCTTTCTCAATTTCATTTCAATGCCTGCTCTCTGGATTTCTTCTAACTGCCTACACTTACATTTTATAGCCTGATGTTTTCTCCTTTTTGCAAAGCCATTGTGTTCTGGAAATGCCTCACCACCCCATGAGAGGATCCCTAGACTAATGACTGAAGAAGTTTGATCTCCTTACTGCGAGGGCATTTCTAAAGTATACTCAAATTTTCTCAATGAAAACAAGATCTAGCTTTTCCCCTGTAGCAATGTGCTTGATAATGAATTTGTTATTGGGTGCCTTTTCTCTATTTCACTTTCCCATTCCTTTTTGATATTTTCTGAAATGTTTGTAATTTGAGCTGCTCAGAGTCTGAAGCAAGAGGATCCCAAAACTAAGGCCAACCTGGAAAATTTAACAAGAACTTGTCTCAAAATAAAATTTTTAAATTGTTGGAAATGTAAATCAGTGGTAAAATACTAGTATACATGATGCTCTGAGTTCAAGTCCCACCACTACTAAATAAATAAATACCTTGAACCTGAATACTCATCTCAAGGTTTGTTTCTGTGGGAAAGGCAAATTAGCAAAAAGATTTGAAGTATACTTTGGGTTATAGTGATGAATCATTTTTCTAGGACCTTTTTTCTAAGATTTGAAGAGTTTTATTTTATTCCTGGACTAAAAGAAGTGACAGTTCTTGAACTATAGTACAACAAGTATGTAAGATCTTTGAGATAGGAATTAAAGATTATAAAAACTAAATGGGATTTTAAAAGAGCTAAAGTTAATATCTTATTAATAATATTTTTAAAATCTATAAATACAGTCTTCTAGTAACTGAAGAGAGATTACTTCAATTTTGTATGTTAAATGTAACTGTGGTATGTTAAGGCTGAAACATTGTATAAGAGCTACGAACACACCACGTGCCTCTCAAGCACAAGGTCCCAAGTTCAGTCTCCAGTACCAAACAAACAAGAGCTATGAACAATAAAATATAATAGGACCAGGGATTTAGCTCAGTGGTTTCGCCACCTGCTGCACAAGCACAAGGAACTGAGTTCAATCCCTGGTACCAAAAATAAATAAATAAAATTAAATTAAAATAAAATAAAATATAATAACTTCATCTTATATTAACATTTGACAATTCAAGATGTATCTGAGAGAACATGCTAAGATAATATAAGTTGCTGTGATAACTGCCGCCGTTGACTGGTTTAGAATTAATTTAGAATTTAAAACTGTTAGAATTTAATGTTATGGTCTCCCTGTCTAACACAGGTTGACAGGAGAGTGCCCCACAAAGTCAGGGAGAAACCCATGTCATTGGGTTCCTAAGGTCTTCCTAGAGTTCTCCAATGCAGCCAGCCAGAAAAGCTAAAGAGCAGGACAGAATCATAGCAGACTTTGATGGGGCAAGCCTTGAAGAGGAGTTCATTTATCTCTCTCATTCCATTGTTTACAACCCAGTCACAGGGCTGCACTTAACTGCAAGCAGTCTGGGAAGGATTCCCACTGGTAAACTGGGCAGGCATTTCTCAATGACATTTCTCTACTTGGAAGACAGAATGCACATTTTTGGCAAACAGCCAAATATTTCACAACAAATATTACTTTGCCTTTTATAAATTGAAAATACTAAACAAATTAATGTTATCATAATTGGATATTAAGTAAATTAAAACACTTTTAAGAATTGAGGAAAGATATGCATATGTCTCAGAAATTCTTATATTTATTAATAAGCCTTGCCTAGTTACTAAAATATGTGTCCTTGGTAACTTTTGCCAAAAGCTTATTTAGGAATTAAATTTTCTGAATTGGAAAGCACTAATACTTCAATCTTTCATAAAATAATATGTAAATAAAACATAACATATATTCACTCTAGCTCTTCCTTATGCCACTTAAACTCATAAACCATGTACACAGTGAAATCTAAATAATTCTTATTTCACCATTGCCACACATTTCTATATTCTTCAAGAGAAATATAAAGACCATTTCACAACTTTTTTTCTGTATAAAACTATATCTATATTTTCTGGCCTGAGGAGACAAATGCAAGAAGACAGGGAATGTAGAAATTTTGGAGATCAAAAATTTAGATTCAACCTAGTACTTAGTCGCATTGCCAATGACTGGAATAAATTATTTACACAATCAAGATTTCTGTTATGAAGTTCATTTCTCCTTCTAGCACAAGTCACTCTTTTAGCACTGATTTAGCAACAACCACTGACATTAACACATCTTCATTACTAAAATATCCACGAGGTGTGTTAAAAGAGAAAAATATAAAATACATGACTACTTCAATTTCTGTAAACAAAACTCCAGATCTGTTTTCAACTCCTTCTGAAAATATGCCAACTTTCTTTTATAAAATAGAATAATGCTACAAATACAAGTCATGCCAGGACATTATGTTGTGCAGATATTAAAAAAGGAAAACAGCTGCAGCACTGTATTTCTGACTGACATTATGCTGCTTATTAATGGGTTTCTTGACTAGCAGCCATCAGGGTGGTGATTGTTTCTGTGATTGCTAACATTGATTGAAGACATAAAAACTATGTTCCCATTGCTGGGTTAAGTACTTTACATAACATCTTACATCATTGTTTTTACCAATTTACAGATGTGGAAAATGAGAGTAAAAGAAGTTAAGTATCTTGCCCAACATAACCCTAGTAGGAAGCAGGTGAGCTGAGAAACAACACAGATCTGCCTGACCAAGGACTCTATACTCTTGATGGTCACGTTGTGGGGGTTTTACCCAAGGGCTATCAGTGATTCCTGTTCACAATACGCACAAGCTTAAAAGCAGAGAATAGACTGTATGAGTAGAGGATAGAAGATTATAACATAAAATTAACCACCTTCATATTGATAATACTATTTGGTTTTTAACATCACACCTCTTTATAATGAGTAACATTTTCCCTCTTGGATGAGAGAAGTGAGATTGAAAGAAGGTGGTGGCATGTCTGGTAGTATCACACAAGACGTGAGGAGTAGAGTCAAGACCCATCCCTTGTCCTTTGAGTTTATGTCACTATTCCTTCTACTCTTCCACCTGAGCCCTTTACAATCACTGTCGTCTCATTGAATATTTTTGATTTGTTTCTTAACATATAAGTTTGCATAGATTTCAACTCTTGTAATATGTTAAATACAGTTTTCGAATTTCTTCTGGATCAAAACGATGAATCAAATTTAGTGTTACTCCCCTAGCAAACAAGGAAGATGATAGTCAAAAGTCAAGTTTCTGTCTTTGGGGTGATTTTTTTTTTCTTGTTACCGGGGATCGAACTCGGGACTTTGCATTTGCAAGGCAGGTGGTGGAACCACTGAGCTAAATCCCCAGCCCTGTTTTTTTATTAGTAGGATGTTTTTTAAAGAAGGAATAAGAAGTAGGAGAAATGAAGCACAATCATGGAGATTCATTGTTCTCACTCTGATTTTTTTTTTTTTTTGGTACCAGGGCTCAAACTCAGGACCTTGCACTTACGAGCCAGGCGGTGGAACAACTGAGCTAAATTCCCGGCCCTTCTCACTCTGATTTTTGATAAAAACTGTCATCTTGCTTTAAAATGAAAGAATAAAATATGAAAAAGTGAAACTTTAAATAGGAAATAGACACAATGATCACAAAAACAGTAACAAGATCAGGATTATGTAACTTGGATGAAAAGTGATTATATGCACATGTGCTTCAAGAAAAATATTCACTCAAAGAGCAGTTTGGGTGAATTGCAAGAACAAACCTTCTAATAAAATGAAGGTCTGAGGGAAGAGTACGGGGGTAGTATGGATCACTCAGTAGTGGCAAGGAAAATATGAAGAATATTATGACTGATATGGAAGAAATGGAAGAGAATCTGTAACTATGAAAAGAATTTTCAAAAGATATAAAACCCCAAATGACAGAAAAATAATAGAAAAATGAAAGCAAAATTTGAATTGACAGGGGAGCTTAAAAACTAAAGGTAAATATGATCATTGCAAAGAAACCTGAGAGAGAATTACAAAGTATAAATTTAAACATTCATTTTTATAAGAATAATAAAAATAACAATACAAGAAATAATATAAAAAGGTGAATGAGGTAGAAAGGTAGTTTTAGAAACTTTTATTGCTATTCTAACATTCTACCTTCAAATTAGACACTGAAGAAAAACTTTATATAAAAGTTTTACTACAAATAAATAAAACTGTATAATAAAAACACATTTATCTCCTCAGATACATTGTTTAACATAAGTAAATGTACAGTCAGAAGTGAATTCATGCTGCTTTAAAAAATAGAAAAATCAGATATGAAGAACGATTCTATAGAAGTCTACATTTTAAGGTTGTATATACTATTTTCTACTAATGTACAAATATGAAACTTATAAAAATGTATCTCTGGTAATATTTGCTTTGTTGTTTTTCCAGACAACTGGGCAGCAGAAATGTAACTTGATCCATGCTTAAATTCTCGGGAGAACCAGAAACATAATGGGCTCCAAAACACCTTCAGCTTCTGGCATCCTGAATACTTCCTGCCTAATTCTGTTAGACAACAGAGACAAAGTGAACCCTGTAATTACATCCCAACCTGATCTATGCTGGCAGTCATGTAATTAATACTTCCTCTGTAAAGCAATGGAATAATTTAAAGAACAGATATTTTTCAACCATGCTCTGAAAAAAAAGAAAAAGAAAAAGCCTGAAAGGGGAATACATGTGCATATTAGCTGCATGCAGAGACTTCTGGGATTCCTTTTGCTAAGAGAAATGGTAACTAGATTCTCAGGGCTTTCATTGTACCAAGAGATGAAAATGATACTTCCTGCTAAATACTAGTGTATAATGGAGGGTAGGAAAAGGAATGACTGGTGCACATATTTATTCCATGAGGGTTATGAAAATGGCAAACATAATCTCAGTTCCAGACCACCTGACCCATGCTAGTGTGGTGCCAACCACATTTTCAGAGTTTCAGCCAGGAATCAGTACAGAAATCTGGCACCAAAGGTTAGACCTCAATTTAAATGGTAGAAATAAATGCCTGTACTCCTGCGAATCTATACTGACTTCCCCAATCCATTCATGGTTCCTAGTGCCTATCTCTATAGAGGCATTCACCATAGTCAATGTAGACTCTGAAGAACTCAGAGACACACACAAAATTGATTTTGAAACATAGAAGCAGAGAACAGAGAATGAAAACGTAAACTATGTACTTTATGAACATAATGCTCCATTTTCAACAATTATTCCAATTTTGAATGCTTTTAAATTATTTCTTTTTAAGAATTTGCATTTAGGTCCAGTAAAAGTTCTATAGTTTCAAAGTCCTTCTCCACCCTCAAAGAAATCCAAGCTGAACTTCATCTTTTTCTCTCCATTTTCAACTATATATATAATATTTACAATATACAAAATTTAGTGTTAAGGTCCACACAAGGCCAATAATGTAGCTACATTCTGTTGCTGAAACACTCCCTCTCCTTACTTTTCACAGTAACTAAATGATATATTCTTTACAATAATATCATAGGGCAAAAAAAGAAGTCTTCCTTGATCATGCTTCTATTTCTCTTCCAGAGTACCCTGTTGGTACAATACTTAACAATCTTGAATATTTTGCTTATTGATTAATCCACTTTCAAAACAGCAAAGATGACATAAAATAGTGCAAATAAAGAATTTGGGCCCAGTAAAATTAATTTTTTAAATATAACATGTTTCTTATGAAAGGAAAAATATTCGAATTTAGTGTTTGGGAAGTATCTTCACTAGTTCACCCTCCACAACCAGGTGAAAACAAAAGGTACAAACCTGTGAGACATGAAGAAGTATAAAGAATGAATTTATTTGCTCCAGGTTAATGTTCTCAATAATTGAACTAAGCAGCAGTTATAACAACCTAATTGCACTTTCATTTCTTTCCACATAATTAACTATACTTAAATCTATATGTTTACAGTTGTGGCATCATCTGCACAATGAAAACTGAACATTCTTTTTTACCCTGAAAACTTTCAATTAAACCCATTTGGAGATGTTTAAAAAAAACAGAATTTGAAGAGCCATAAAAATTCAGTTCAAAAAACATTATTCCAAATTTAGTTCCCCTCAATACAGTAAAAAGCAAATTGCTTGATTATGTAATTAGTTTGCTGTATAATTCTCACAGAGGTGATCGACTCTTTTCCAGCCAAAAATATATGGTACTCTAGTACTAATAACTTACATTCATTTCCAAAATAACTAGACTTAGGCATCTTTACTCTAGTAGCTTCATTGGTCCAATTTATATTCATTAACTTAGATTGCTCATAAATTATAGAGATCTTATTCTAATCTATGTATTAGGCCAACAAACACATGAAAATTTTAAGGCAATATATGATTCTGTATGAATATTTTAAAGCAATCAGCCAGATTTATATTCTATGAAATATAAAATAAAAGTCTCAACAAAAGAACAAAATGATAGGCTACATCAAAACAAACCACCTTTTTGGCACAATGATTCTAAGTTCACATAAATACTCTCCTGTTCTATAGGCAAACTCACAGAAGAGAGAGTTCCTCTCCATTGGAGATCACTCTCTTTTTCCATGAGAAAAGAGCAAGTGGGGATTTTAATATACTTTTTGCTGAGGAACTCTGAAATTCAGTATATGTTCCAATTTGCAAAAACTGAAAACACAAAATAGGTCAATGGCCCAATTCCAAGTGGACACAGTTTTCCAGTGTTAAAAGCTTAATCTTGAAAACAGTAATAAAATTTTCACTAAAATTACCAAATTCAAGGATGTTTGTATTGAATATATTGTTCATGGAACTCATTGTCTTTCATTTCACTTAATTATCAGTCTCAATGCACTTTAAAATTATCAGAAACGATTTGTTGACAACATATAGAATTGCCTAATTATCTTGCCTATATCTATGTTATAAAAATATTCATTACAATTGGCCTCATAAGAGCAATATTAACAGAAAAATAATGATGAAAGTTCCTAGTTACATCATTCATGTATCTAACATTCAATGGGTGGTCAAAGGCTATGTACAAAGCAATGTATTACAAACTGTACTAAAAAACTATTTAGCTTTAACTACAGGTTAAAGTGAGACTGTTAGGTTAAACATATACTTTCAAGATTATTTTAAGGACTCAGAAGTTAAGTTCTGGCTGGGAGTGTAACTAGGTGACAGAGTGTGCTTAGCATGCACAAGGCACTGATTTCAATCCCCAGCTCCAAATAAATAAATAAATAAAAATTAGAAGAGGGAGGGGAATGAGAAGGGAGAAGAGAAAGAGGAGGGGCCCAGAGAAAGGGAGGAAGGAAAGGGGAAAAATTCTTCAATTTCAAAAAACTAGTCTTCTCCTGTTAGAGACAAAGAAATGTGAGCTTCATTGAAATCATAGTAGAGGACAGCAGCAAGCTTTCCAGACAAGCAAGTAGAAGAAAACTACTAACACAGCTTACCCTATGCAGCCTTCAGTAGCCTCTTGCAGCCAACCCTATCCAAAAGTAGGTTTGAAACCCAGGGCAAAACCAAAGTGGTAAATTCTGTACTAATGCAGTATGTAAATCATCCTGATCTCTGTCTCTCGAATGAATAGGTCAAACCATAGAGCTACTGCATGCAGGCTGCTTATGAAACACTTTATGCATTCTATAAATTCTCTCAATTTCCATGATACTATTCTTTTGTTTGCTTTTCTAGTTCTTAGATCAATCTTATTCCACTTTCTCTAGAGCATATTCTTATACTTCACTATTTAAATGCTTGGGTCCTGCCCCTAAGAATTCTATCATCTAAATCCCATCTCCAGCCTCAATTTCTCTTCTGCATTCAATTGCAAATACCTAGTTCTTTACTGAGTAACTCCTTTGGATGTCCCATGGACAGCAAAATTAGATGTGAAAAAACTAAAGTCACCATCTATGTCTTCAGAAACTGTTAGCTCCTCCATGTTTCTCACTTGGTCAATAAGAACAACAATTACCCACAAACACCTGAAATCTGAAGAAGAATCTGGACTTTTTCTTTTCTTTCATCTTCCAAAGAGAGCTCAGGTGATTAAAAATCCTCCCTCATTCTCCCACAGCCTTGGTTTAAACTTTCGCTATTTCTTTTTCAATTATTTACTGAAATAATTTTTGCAACCAATTATCAAATATTTATTATTTGAACAATAAAAATCCTTTAAAAGGTGCCTCTGTTCAGAGAAATAGACAAGAAAATGCAGAACAATGTAAAGCCTTACTTTTAAGTGGTATGTATTTTTCAAACTTTTCCTAGTCTTCTATTCTATCCTTGGAAATACCAACTTTCTCATCACAATCTTTCTCAATTGAAAGCCTTCTAATTGTTTTTTATAATCTATAAACCACTATTGGCTCCTAAATTTAAGTGAATTTAAATTAAATGAATATAAATTTCTAAAATGAATTTTAAATTTTCTATAAAATTGAAGACCCTATATTGTATTGCAAACTTCAGTTCCTTAGGTAAACAGAGAAGCAGGGTGTGAGTCAACATCAGAAACTGGAGGGAATGGGGATCTCATCAGGCAGAAGCCTAAACACAGGTGAACAGGAAGCAGTCTAAATCAGATCAAAATTTAGCAAGCATACTACCAAAGCAGAACTCTGGGAGCAATCATAAACCTCTAGTTGTAGCATTGTAAGAAATACATTAAGGAAGCTGTAAAATGATTTTGAGGACATAGAGTGGTGTCCTCAATGTCCAGCAGTAGTAATGGAAGTTCTTCCAGAAAACTGGTCCTCATGCCAATTCTTGTATTCATCAATCTGTGTCAAAAGAGGAAATGTTTTGCCTAAATTTGCAGCTCTCACAAAATATTCTTTACAACCATTACACACACACACACACACACACACACACACACACACAAATGTTCTGGACTGTAGAATTCTAAAGAGGAATTGCTGGAAACAGTAGGTTTTATTTGTGTTTTCAGACTGGTGAATGAAGTCAAGAGAAGAATATTGATCATTTCCAAAAAGGTCATTTGTACACTATGTCTTTAAACTCTTATAGTAAATTTCTTTATGTTCTGAATGTTTTTCAGTGTGATATAGAAGAGCCTTGGTTTACGAACTTAATTTGTTTTCCAATTTTGGGGAAGATGGCTTCATTTGTGTTTGTGTGGGGAAGATGGCCGTGGTTGTGTTTGTCACCTGATG
Source organism: Heterocephalus glaber (assembly GCF_053883595.1). NCBI lineage: Eukaryota > Metazoa > Chordata > Mammalia > Rodentia > Bathyergidae > Heterocephalus > Heterocephalus glaber. The sequence continues at coordinate 16,136,046 of NW_028258358.1, read as the reverse complement.
CAAAGTTCATGAATGAAAGCAAATTTTGCCAAACACTTTTGTTGGCAAACCAAACTATTTGAAAACAGAAGCAATCATGAGCCAAGGTTTCACTGTATTGACATTTTAATTGCTTCTCTAATAAATATAATTTGCTGTATGTCAAGACTTATGTCTTCCTATTAACACAAAACTGAGGCAATTGCCTTTCACAGTGAAGGCCCTTATAAAAGTGTTAAAATAAGAGTAAATTAACTGTTCTTGGGAAAAAGTGCAAAATTCATTTTTGACAACTAGTTGATTGTAATTAAGATATGCAGAGGAGCGTAATATTGATTATGCTGTATTCAGTGCAGGCTGTAAAGAGTTAAACCCTTCAAATTGGTTCATTTAAAGAAGCTTGTCTGACTGAAGCTTATGTGACTTACGGAAGCACCTCATAAGCTCCACAGTAGTGCACAGTTAGCATGACCTACCTTCTAACAGCCACAGCCAAGACCAGAGGAGCTGGCCTATGAAGCTATGAGGCTCAAATTATAGTAGCTAAGGTTGGAGCAGCTTGCACACAAATTCCAATCCCACAAGTAAAACCTTCATGACTAGAAGGACAAGGATTTAATGGCAACCCTATATTTTGTCTATTCTATTCCTAATTCAAGAATACTTTGTCTTTTTCCTTTACAAGCCTTGCTTGCATAGTATCTACTTCAACTGCTAGACTGCACATCCTCACACATAGTTCCCCTTTAGCACATAGTAGCGTTTACTCCAATTGATTACCAGTAAAAATCAGTGGCTTGGACTGATCAGAGACTTTTGCTGATTGAACACCTTTAACTGTCCTGGCTCCCCACTTTTCTCTTTAATTCTGTCTTCGAGTATTTCTTCAGTCTTGCCTTGTACACTGGGCAGGAGACTGGAACCTACTGCAGAGGTCTACAGTAAAGATGTTCAGGGCCCAGGGTTTAGCTCAGTGGTTCTGATGCCTACCTCTCAAGTGCAAGGTCCCAAGTTCAATCCCCAGTACCAAAAAAAAAAAAAGATATTCAAAATCAGTGGAATTATTTAGGTTTGCATGGGGTAAACCAAATAATCAAATATAATATGTAAATTTATTTTAACTACTGTTTTTCTAACATTAAAAATGACCTAGCTTTCAAAGTCTAAAAAATTTCTAAATACCTCATAATATATTCCACAGTTTTTCTTCTGCCATTTTCATTCTTAAAAGGGTAATTATAATAAACATTACCTTTATGAGGATCTCTGCATTTGAACATGGACAATATTTACAAGTTTGTCTTTATTCAAAAAGATATAAAGATACAATGTCCATTCATTAAAAATACTTTGACAGCAATGATAGTTATTCAATATAAACAAAATGTAAGGTGCCCTTTTAATTAGGAGGATATTGCACAATCTTGCAGAACAACCAGGCTATATACAAATCCAAGAAGCAAGAACTCAAATAATTAAAGTGTCATCAGAACTATACATCTTTTCTCTCCTCTTCCTGGTATGGCAACTTAATTTCTCTTTCTCTCCCCTTCTGCGTCTTTTTTTTTTTGTACCAGGAATTGAACTTGGGAACTTGTGCATACAAGGCAGGTGGCAGTACCACTAAGCTAAATCCCCAGCCCTCCCGTTCTGTGTCTTTTCTTTTTTAAATTCTTCTATTGGTACATTTTAGATATACAATACGTTTACATTTATCATTGTGTGCTTGTACCTATACATGATATCTCTTAGTTCTTATTTTTTTCCCCATTACCTGTGCACCCTTCACCCCCTCCACCCTTCCCTATTTACATAGATTTTGTTTCCATTTTTTTTCTTTTCTCATAATTTTTCCTTTCCCTTTCCTTTCCCCTTCCCCATCCACCACCCCTACACCTTTGAATCTTTTCCTATTTCAAATTATCAATTATTCATTTTAATCCTTATTTACACTTTCAGTTTCTCACACTAGAGAAACTATTTGGTATTTGCACATATGTGTCCTATTTATTTCACTTAAGGGTATGGGCTCAATATGCATCCATTTAGCTATAAATGTCTCTAGTTTCTCGTTCTTTATGGCTGAGTCATACTCCATTTTATTTTTTAAAAAACACATCTTCTTTACCCAGTTTCCAGTTGATGGGCACTTGGGTTGTTTCCAAGCTTTAGCTATAACAAACTGTGCCACTATAAACATGAGTGCCCATATATTACTGTGGTACGATTCTTTTAATTCTTTCGGGAAGATACCCAGCAGGAGAATAGCTGGGTCAAATGGGACCTCTAGCCCTAGTTCTTTGAGGTATCTCTATGCTGATTTCCACTGTGGTTACACCACTCTGCACTCCCACCAACAATGGAGAAGGGTTCCTTTCTCCCCACACCCCTGCCAGCATTTTTTATTGGTTGATTTCTTTATAGCAGCCACTCTTTCTGGGGTGAGGTAGAATCTCAGTGTTGTTTTCATCTGCATCTCTCGAATGACCAGTGATGTTGAACATTTTTTGATTTATTTATTTGCTGCTTTTACCTCTTTGAGAAAGGTCTGTTCATTTCAAATGCCCATTTTTGAATTGGGTCTTTGATTTTGGAGGGTCTGATTCTTTTCAGTTCTTTACATATTCGAGATAGCAGTCCTTTGTCTGAAGTACAGCTGCTAAAATTTTTTTCCCACATTGTAGGTTGTCTCTTAGCTCTGTTGGTGGTTTCTCTTGCAGTGCAGAGACTTTTAATAAGATGAGATCCCAGTTGTTGATTCTTTGTGCTAGTTCCTGTGCTACTGAGGTTTTGTTCATAAAGTCTTTTCCTATGCCAATGTCTTCAAGATTTCTACCTAACCTGTCTTCCAGCAAGGTGTTTCTGTCTTAATATTTACATCTTTAATCCACTTTGATCTTAGTTTAGTGTATTGTGATAGGTATGGGTCTAGTTTTAATCTTTGGCAGGTTGAAATCCAGTTTTTCCAACACCATTTATTAAATAGGCTATCTTTCCTCCAATGAGGGTGGTTGGCTCCTTTGTCAAAAATGAGGTGGCTGAGTATGTCTGGAGTTGTTTCTGCATCTTCTAATCGATTCCAGATCCTCAGGTCTGTTCTTTGCCAGTACCATGCTGTTTTTATCACAGTAGCTTTGTTGTATAGTTTTAAGTTGAAGATTATGATACCCTCAGCCATGTCTCTGTTGCCTAGAATTGCTTTTGTAATTCTAGGTCTCTTCTTGTTACAAATGAATTTTTGGATTGTTTTCTCTAGTTCTGTGAAGTATATTGTTGGAATTTCAATTGGCATTGCATTAAATCTATATTGTAGCTTTGGAAGAATGGCCATTTTCACTATATTGGTTCTTTCTGCCCAGGAAGAAGGGATGTCTTTCCATTTCCTTTTGGGGTTTTTTTCTTTCCATTTTCTTATATCCTCCTCGATCTCCTTTTTCAGAGTGCAGTAGTTTCCACTGCAGAGGGCGTTTGCTTCCTTTGTTAGGTTGATTCCTAGATATTTCATTTTTTGTATGCTATTATAAAAGGAATAGTTTCATAGATTTCTTTCTCAGTGAGTCTGCTATGTATAAGAAGGCGGGTCAGAGAAGGTGAGCCGGTCACACCACCTGGAAGGAAGCTCTCTGCCTCCATCTCAGGCTCCTAGGGCAGAGAAGATGAGCCACGTGGGCAAGAGAAGCACCCCCCCCATAGAAATGAGAAGATACATAAACAAGACTCAGAAACAGACTTCCAGGTCACCTAGAGCAACCCCAAAGGGAAATGAGATGGAACAATCTGATACTCAACTATCTGGACTCTCTGAACTGGCAACAAAAGAGGATCTGGGAAAAATGAAATCAGAAATAATTTCTCTGATAACAGCAAAGATTTTGCTCATGGTGCAAGACATGATTAATAAATCTAGAGAGGACACAGATAAAAAAGAAATAGAGGATCTGAGGAACATGATGGAATCCCAACATAGGAAACAAATGGAATCCATAAAACAGATACAAACAGATTTCCAGGAGATAAAAAAACTCCATCAAAAGTCTGTGCAGCAGAAAGAGCCAATGTGAGGATAGAATTTCACACATAGAAGATAAGATTGCAATTAGTGAGGAGGAAAACAAAAATTGCTTTAAAATTGTAAGGGAACATGAGAAATCAATCCAGCAGCTGCTAGATGATGCAAAGAAGAATAACATAAGACTGATTGGAGTCAATGAAGAAACAGGAGACAGTGCAGATGACATAAAAAAAAGTGTTCACAGAAGTGATGGCAGAAAACTTCCCAAGGAGGGGAAAAGAACTTGACATACAGAGAAGTGAAGCATATAGGACTCCAGCTAGCCTTGATCAAAAAAAATCTACACATAGGAATATAATAGTTAGGATTCCAGAAATCCAACAGAAGAACAAATTTCTACAAGCAGTTAGAGAAAAGAAACAAGTCACATACAAAGGAAAGCCCATCAGAATCACAGCAGACTTCTCAACACAAACCATCAAGGCAAGAAGAGCTTGAAGTGACATATTTCAAGCCCTAAAAGAAAACAGCCTTCAACCCAGATTGATGTACCCTGCAAAACTATCTTTCAAAATGGATGGAGAAATAAGATACTTTCATGATAAAGAGGAACTTCATGAATACCAAACCAGCACTCCAAAATATTTTAGACAATACCCTAGGAAAAGACAATGAGGATCACAACCCCAGGAAACCCAGCAGAATGAATCCACTGGGCATGACAAATTAAACGCAAAGGGGGAGATTCCAACAAAAAGAAAAAGGTCATGACGAGGCTTTTAAAACTTTTAACTTCATCTCCCTAATGAGTGTATAATTCAGTCTTATTATTGTACTGATTAGTATTTTTCTGATTCTAGAGTTGCACACCATTCCTTGTGCTACACTGGCTATTTATCATCTTATGTCTGCATTTTAATTGGGTTGTCTTTTAATGAGCTCTAAGAATTCTTTATATATTCTGCTCATAGGTTATATGCATTGTAAATATGGTCTGTTTAAGGACTACTTTTCATTTTAATGATGTCATTTAAAGTTCTCAATTTTGATGGAATCTCATTTATCAATTTTTTTCTTTTATACATCATGTTTTTTGTATCCTAGGTAGTTCTTGCCTACCCTGAATTCATAAACATTTTCCCTTATAATTTCTTCTTAAAGTTTTATACTTTTAGGCTTTCTTATTTAGGTCCATAGATCCCTTCAAGTTATTTTCATGTATGGAAAAAAAGGCTTAAGGTTAATTTTTTATGTACGGATACCAGGTGTTCTAGTGCCGTTTGCAAAAAACACTATCTCTTCCTCGGCTCTTGAATTGAGTTTATATTCTATAAAATGCTAATGTTAAATAATCTTTCAAAACTCAGTGGGCCATCTATGTGTGGTTCTATTTCTAGATTCTCTGTTTTATACCAATATGTCTTTCCTGATACCAACACTGCCTTGATTACTGTAGCTTTAGAAGGAGTCTTAAAATTAGGTACTAAACGTTTTCCAACACTGTTTTTGTTTTTGTTTTTGTTTTTGTTTTTAACTTTTCTAGGTCCTTTGTACTCCTACATAACTTTTAAATTTCAATATCCAGTTCTTCATTTATAGCAAGTATACACAGACCTGAAGTTTTATATATACCTTGTGTTTTCTAATCCGGCTAAATTCAAGTACAAGTTCTAGGGACTCCTAGAGATTTCTTAGTATTTTCTCTGTAGATGATCATTTCATCTACATATAAAGATTTTGCTTCTGCCCTGCGAATCCTACCCTAGTTGTGTCATTTTATTGCCAGACTATTTTGGTGGGGCCTAGGTTTCAAAGTTTAATGGACAGATAAAGAGTAAGCATATCTGCCGTTGTTCCCCACCTTAAGGAGAAAGCATTGTATCTTCTCCATTCATATAAGGTGTTCTCGCTGGAAGTATGGATTACATGTCTTTAATCTGTTGAGAAGTTTCTGTTCTACTTCTAGTCTCCTGATAGCTTTTACCATGAACAGCTGCAGAAGTTAATCCAATGCTTTTTCTCCAACTAGTGACAGGATCGTATGGCTTTCTCCTTTCCTCTGTTAAAATGATGACTTTTGGGGGTGGATCTTCCAATGCTGAACCAACACTGCCATCCCTATAACAAAACCACTTTCTACATCCTGCCAGATCTGACTTCTAATAGTTGGTTTTGTTAAATAAATTTCTATCTATTTTAATACTTTTTTCTTCTATTATCTTTAACCGGTTTTAGGATTAGCACAATGTTGATTTCCTAAAATGAGGGAAAAAGTGTTCCTTCTTTTTTCTGCTTTAATTGTTTGATATAATTTATCAGTTAAAATGTTTATGAGCCTGCTGTTGTCATATAGGTAGGCTTTCAAGCTAGGAATATACTTTCTTTAATAGGTGTTATTCAAATTTTATGTTTCCTCCAGAGTTAGTTTCATTAATTTGTCTTCCAAGTTACTTCTTAGAAGTTGTCAAATTTATTTCAAAAAAGATTTTTGTATTATGCTTTCTATATCCTTTTAAATTCTGTAAAATCTGTGGTAATGTCTCCTAGATCTTAATATTGTAATTTTAAAAATGTATAACTGATATTGTGTAACAGGAATAAAAGGTCTAAAAGAATAGGGGAATTGGGAGGGGTAGGGGAAAGGAAAAAAGGGAAAGGAAAAAAATGGAAACAAGGTCTTTGCAAATAGGGAAGGGTGGAGGCGGTGAAGGGAGGGTAAGAGCAGGGGAAAAAAATAAGAACCAAGAGACTCATGTAAAGGTACAAGATCCCAATGATGACTGTAACTGTATTTTATACCTAAAATGTACCAATAAATTTAATGGGGGGGGAAGGCTATTGTATTTTGAGTGTTGATCTTATATCCAGATACTCTACTGAATCTGTCAATTAGGTCTAGAAGTCTTTTGGCTGAGTTTTTGGGTCTTTTATGTAAAGTATCATATCATCAGCAAATACTGACGTTTTAACTTCTTCCTTCCTATCTTGATTCCTTTTATTTCTTTCTCTTTTCTAATTGCTGTGGCTAATGTTTCCGGAACTATATTGAACAGGAATGGTGATAGTGGGCATCCTTGTCTTGTTCCTTATTTTAGAGTGGAAGTTTTCAGTTTTTGATCATTTAGTATGATGTTGGCTGTTGGTTTTTCATAAACAGCCTTAATCAGGTTGAGAAAAAAACTTTCTATTCCAATTTTCTGTAGCATTTTTATCATGAATGGGTGTTGGATTTTGTCACATAACTTTTCTGCATCTGTTGAGCTGATCATATGGTTTTTGTCCTTGACTCTGTTAATATAGTGTAATACATTTATTGATTTACGAATGTTGAACCATCCTTGCATCCCTGGGATAAATCCAACTTGGTCAGATTGGATGATCTTCTTGATAACCCTCTGTATTGTGTTTGCCAGTATCTTGTTGATGATTTTTGCATCTATGTTCATTAGGGAGTTTGGTCAGTAGTTCTCTTTTTGGGTTGGATCTTTCCCTGGTTTTGGAATCAAAGTCACACTTGCTTCCAGGAATGATTTTGGAAGCCTAGCTTCCCTTTCAATTTAATTGATGAGTTTAAAGAGTAATGGTGATAGTTTTTCTTTAAATATCTTGTAGAATTCAGTAGTGAAGCCATCAGGACTTCAGCTTTTCTTTGTTGATAAATTTTTTATTACATTTTCAATTTCACTCATTGTAACTGGAGTGTTTAGAATTTCTGTATCTTCTTCATTTAACTTCGGCAATTCATATGTATCTAGGAATCTGTCCATTTCTTCTGTGTTTGCCATTTTATTAGAGTACAGGTTCTCAAAGTAGGTATTGATGATCCTCTGGATTTCTGCTGGGTCTGTTGTGACTTCACCTTTTTCATTCTTAATTGCATGGATTTGAGCCTTTTCTTTCCTTTTCTTGACAAGGTTGGCTAAAGGTTTATCGATTTTATTTCTTCCTTTGAAAGACCAACTCTTTGGTTCATTAATTCATTGTATCATTCCTTAGTCTCCATTGCTTTGATTTCTGCTCTGATCTTTATAATTTCCTCTCTTGTATGAGCTTTAGGTTTGTTATGCTCTTCTTTTTCTAGGAGCTTGAGATTCTGCATTAGGTTATTTATCTGAGTTCTCTCTGTTTTCCTAATATGGGCATATACTGCTATGAATTTCCCACATAGAACTGCTTTCACTGTGTCCCATAGATTCATGTATGTTGTACTGGCATTATCATTTAGTTGCAAAAACTGTTTAATTTCTCCTTTAATTTCTTCTGTGACCCATTGGTTGTTCAGGAGGGTGTTATTCAGTTTCCATGTGATTGTGTGTGTTTTGTAGTTTCTTGGGTTATTGACCTCCAACTTTATTGCACTATGGTCTGATAATATACAGGGGATAATTTCAATTCTTTTACATTTATTTGGACATGTCCCATGAGCTAGCATGTGGTCTATTTTGGAGAATGACCCATGTGCAGCTGAAAAGAAAGTATATTCTGATTTTGTGGGGTGGAACACTCTGTAAACATCTATTAAGTCCATTTGTTCAGTACCTGGTTCTGTTTTAGAACTTTGTTGTTAATTTTTTGTCTAGATGATCTGTCTATTTGTGATAGTGGGGTATTGAGGTCCCCCACTACAATTTATTCATGCTTACTTGGTTTTTCATGTCCATTAATATTTGTTTTGTATAGTTGGGGACATTCATATTCGGTGCATATATATTTAGGATTGTCATCTCTTCCTCTTGGACTGTTCCCTTCACAAGGATGTAGTGACCATCTTTGTCTCTCTTAATTAGATTTGGTTTGAAATCTACTTTGCCTGAAAATAAGATTGCTACGCCTGCTTTTTTTCTGGGTTCCTGTGGCATGGAGAACTGTTTCCATCCTTTTACTTTCAGTCTATGAATTTCTTCTTGAGTTAGGTGTGTTTCTTGTATACAGCATATTGCTGGATTTTTGCTTCTTAATCCATTCTGCCAGTCTATTTATTTTGATTGGTGAATTGAGTCCATTAACATTAATAGTTATATTTGATAGATACTGCCTCTTCCTTGTCATGATGTTTTGTTGTTGTTGGCTCTTTTATTTCTTGTTTTCCCCTCTTTCTCTTTAGTTTCTTACCTGGCCTGGTGACTTCACTCTATTGGGCCTCATGGTGTTGTGACTTTCATTGTCTTTTTCTAGGATATTGCTTAGAATTGTTTGGAGTGCTGGTTTGGTGATCATCACATTTCTCAGGTGTTCTTTGTCATGGAAGTATCTAATTTCCCCATTGATTTTAAAAGATAATTTTGCAGGATACAACAGTCCCGGTTGGAAGTTATTTTCTTTTAGGGCTTGAAGTACTTCACTCCAGTCTCTCCTTGGATTTGAGGATTTGTGTTGAAAAGTCTGCCCTGATTCTGATGGGTGTTCCTTTGTAGGTGATTTGTTTCTTTTCTCTAACTACCTCTAGGATTTTGTTCTTCTGTTGGGTTTCTGGGGTCTTGACTATTATATGTCTAGGTGTAGATTTTTTTTTGGATTGTGGCTAGTTGGAGTTCTATATGCCTCACTTATCTGTATGTCCAATTCTCCACCTCTGTCTGGGAAGTTTACTACTATTACTTCTGTGAACAGTTTTTTATATCAATCGTACTTTCTCCTATTTTTTATGGACTCCCATCAGTCTTATGTTATTCTTCTTTGCATCATCTAGCAGCTGCTGGATTGATTTCTTGTGGTCCCTTACTATTTTTAAGAAATCTCTGTTTTCATGGTCCTTCACTGCAATCCTGCCTTCTATATCTGATATTCTATCTTCAGATTCCCTTAATCTGCTCTGCATGCTTTCAGTGGAGTTTTTAATCTCCTGAATATCTGTTTGTATCTGTTTCCTGGATTCAATTTCTTTCTTATGCTGAGTGATCATGGTTTCCATTTCTTTCTTATGCTGGGCATTAATGGCTTCCAGTATGTTTCTGAGCTCATCTATTTTTTTATCTGTTTCTGTTCTAGAGCCTCTTATCATGTCTTTCACTCTGCTCACCATCTCTGTAGTTATCTGGGAAATTATTTCTGTTTTGAATTTTTCTACAGCCTCATTCATCTGTTTTGTTACTTCCTATGCTATCAGTTCAGGGTGTCCAGGTGGTTGATTATCAGACTTTTCCACCTTGTTTCCCCCAGAATTTGCCTTTTGTGGAGTGGAGGTCTGAGTTTGTGCCTTACTTAAATGCCTTCTCGTGTTTCTTTTTGGTTCTGTCCTTGGTTTAGTTCCTGGGTTGATACTTTGAAATTGCTTATTATAAATATCTTTTTTGGTGTATTTAGAATACTTATGGAATGATTGCTTCTCAGAGGTGTCTTCCAGATATAGCTGGTCTTTAGGTTTTGAGTCTCTAATGGCTCTGAGGCTGTCTCATTTTCATTATACCAGGAAGGACAACTGATTAGATCAATCACAACACATTAGCCCAAGTGATACAATCAGCAACACAATGGCATCAAGTACATCTTAGAAAATGATAATTTGTGGTAGTTATTAATCTATCACCTTTATCTGTGTGAATTAAATCAAAATCAAGGACCAACCTAACATATGTTTATAATGAATAAACTCTTCAAGATAGCAACTTTACTCTTCAGGATGCGGAGTTGGAAGGAGTTGGGGAGGGAGGAATAGGTAAGCAGAAGCATAGGGGAAGGTTATCAGTGAGGCCCGAGAGCACAGGTGAGAGAAGGAAAGAGAAGAAAAGAAAAATAAAGAAGAAATACAAATTAGGGCTCAAACAGGAACACAAAGGGAGATGAAGAACAATGTGGGACAGCAAGGGAGCAAGGCAGAGAGAGAAAGAAAAGAGAAAAGAAAGGAAAAAGAGAAAAATAAAAATTTTAAAAGAGTATCAAAGAAGGAAACAATTAAAAATAAGAGCAAAAAGATAGTGGTAATTTTGAAAATAACAAATAATAGATAAAAATGAAGGGCCTCCTTCAGGTTATGTCTCTTCTGTCATAATAGACAATGTGGTCAACAGTGTGCAGTTATAAGTCAATGAGTCTCAGTAAGCCAGTCACAGACTTGTGAGATTTAGGCAGATTTCTGGCTGCAAGTCCCAAGTTGAGCTCCCTGTCCTCCTGCAGGGTTGAACTGTGCAAGGTTCTATTGCAGGTTCCAGCTGCCTTTCCCCTGAAGATAGTCCAGGTTCTGATGGGAGGTGATGATCCCTCCAACTTACCAAGCATGGTGGTCTGGTGTGCCTTTATTGCAGAGATTCTCTTCACTTTTCCAGTGGGCTTCAGTTATCATCAGGGAGCCTGAGAGAGGCCCTCTGTTGTTCACTTCTGCAGCTCAGGACAATGGCCTTTATGCTCCCCTGTGCCTCTGTAGTGTGGAACCAAGTAGCTGTACAGCCAAGAGGCGGGGAGGGGGGTGTCCTTGTTGTTACAGGTGCCAGCAGCCAAGCTAGAGGCTGGTGGGCATGCCCAGGGTTCCTCACTGACTTGGTCTCCCGGTCAAAAGTGGGCGGAGCAAGCCTGACTGAACAGGGCATACTCAGCCTGTGCTTGCTCTGCCTGCGCATACCGCCAAGTGGGAGGCTGGTGGGCGTGCCCGGGGGGCTCCTTACCAGCTCAGTCTCTGGCTGGGTCTCCTGGTGGAAAGTGTGCAGCCCCCTTCTGTGTATTTGTCTCTTGCTCTTTCTTCTTTTCCCTCTCCACCCACCATCTGGCATTCTGTTTTGTTTTATTTTCATTGTTATTTATCTAATGTTCCCAGAATAGTAATAAAACAAATAGTGTTGTTTAACTTCTTTTTTAAAGTAACTTTTTGTCTAAATTCTTTAAATAAGAGTGACAAATTAAATGCTCACACCACTAAATTTAAATTGAACTTTATGGGTAAGAATGATGTTCTCCACTTAATGTTTACTTTTTTTTTTTTTGTACTGGGAATCGAACTCAGGACCTTGCACTTTCCAGGCAGACATAGCACCATTGGGCTAAATCCCCTGTCCCTCCACTTAATGTTTAAAACAGTGCTTCAAAGAAATGGTAATACACACCATACCACAGTGATATATGGACACTATGTTTATAGCCACACAGTTTGTAATAGTTAAATCCTGGAAACAGCCCAAAAGCCCATCAATTGATGAGTGGATAAAGAAGATATGGGGATTTTTTTATACAATAGAGTACTATTCTAACATAAAGCAGAATGATTTTCAGACATTTATAGCCAAATGGATGGACTTTGAGACCATACTCAAGTGAAAAAATGGGACACAAATGTTTCAATATTACATTGTTTCTCTTGTGTGAGAATCCAAAAGTGGAAATAAGGTCTAACAAGTAGAATAAATATTGGGAAGTGGGAAGAAAATGTTCAAATGTGAGGGGAGCAAGGGAGGAGGGACGGAGAGAGGGTGGAAGGAAGGGAGAGAGGGAGGGACCAGGAAAAAGTGAAAATAGAAGGAAAAAATGGAAACAAAGGTTTTATATATAGGGAGGGAAGGGGGTGTAAGAGCAGGGGATAAATGGGATAAAAAATTTTATTTTTTTTTAAAAAAGCAAAGAAGTGGTAATACATTAGCTGTGTGGTTTTGTTATTGTTGTTTTTGTTTTTAAATTTTGCAGTGCTGGGGATGGAACTCAGGGCCTCTTGAAAGTGCTCTATCATTGAGCTATAATCTCCTTCTCATTTATGTGTTTAATATGATGGTGATCTCATTTAAGAATAATTTTTAAAATTTGAACATGCTAAAAGTCCATAGTATAGTCACCCTTTTGTAAGAATCTGAACAAAATAATATATGATAGCATAAGATTTTTTAAATCTGTATACAAAAAAAATTGTATTTCTCTGCTGTACTAACATGGATTTTAGCATGACCATTGTAATCTCAAAGTATTAAAAATTGAGTGAGTTATGATCATCAAAACAAAGGTTATAAAATAAATGAATTAAATAAATATTTCCTTTTGTGCCTATAAACTTCATACCTAAAATTTTTCCTTCAGCTTTTTTCCTTAATTGTCTTGGAGAAGTGAATGGAAGCTTTTTGGCATGGTTTCACAGAGCCTACACTGTTTTGTTTTGGGGTTTTTTGTTATGATATTCTTTGATTCTATTTCAGAAGAAAACTCTGTTTTACTCTATCCTTTATGTTAAGCTGGTCTGCCTAAGAAATAAAAAAGGTTCAAAATGAGGTAAAAATTTCCTGTCCTGATCTGTCTTCCACTTATTTTTTAGTCAGGATTCAATATGAAGGTTTTTAGTTGGTGATACCTGACAATATGCCAAGTGAAAACCTCCTTAGAGCTGCCCACCATGCCTTCTCTGGGTAGAGGCAAATGGAAAGGAATGTGCCAGAATACCTCTTTGTCATCGTCATAACTATGTCAAAAGTGTCACTGAAGTATTTAAGAGGCAAAAAAGAACCAAATAAATGAATTGTTGGAACAAACAGAAAGAAAGACATAAAAGGAAAAACTGAAGTGTTGGGAAGAAAAGAAGCAAAAAGAGAAAAAGCTCATTTATCTGGTAGAATATTCAAAGAAAAGAGGAGGAATACTACAGGGTAAAGAAAACCTATTATTACTCAAAAGCCAAGGTAGGGCATACTTATCCATGCCATCTATTCCATAAAGAAAGAACTAGTATAAATAATATATAAGTTCACTTGTTATGGATTAAATGTAAAATGTAGTGGATTTTTAAATAAATTATATTGTTAATCTCTCGTGAGGTTTTTCCGAAAGTCTTCTGTTTAAAAGTTTTTTCTTCCAGTTTAGTTTTCAGCATCCATTGCACCTTCTTTAGCTAGATCAACTTATGAAGTGTAATCCATTATCTTGTTAGTAATAGCCTCTGTCATAGTAATGCACATAGGACTGTGGAATGAAAAGAAAGACTAAAATGGGTTTAGTTTAAAATGTGAACATGAATTGTCATTTTCTTTTTTCAAAGAAATTCTTGATTAGTAGTTCACTGTCAAAACAATGTATTGAAACATAAGGGAAACTATCAAATTAAAAGCAAATTACTGTGATAAATGTAGAAAATAGACTATGATGTGGATAATTCTGGAGAGAATAAAAAGCAGCAGGAATAAGTTGCAATACAGTATTCACTTAATTTTCAGAGCAGAAAGATAAATAAGTCAGGAAAAGGTATGAAAGATAAGGAGATTTGTTTTAAGGTTTCTATAATAGCTCTCCTGAGGAATAATTCTCAATTCTTATCTATGACATAAAGGAATATTGGCCATTCTCTAGAGAGTAAACTCCTTCTTCCTCCTTAAAGGTAAATTAGTGCTAAGCAGTAAAATTTACCATTATCACAAAAGACTTTTCTAAATCCCTTTATTTGTGCAAGTCTATTGCCATCTATGACTATGGACTTGAGCCTAAGAGTATTTTCTATTAACACATTACTTGAATTATTAACTAAAATGTTCACTGGTTCTCAATTTTAAATTCTTTTACACGTTGATGTCTGTTTTGGCCCCTTTTATTTTTAAAAAAAGTGCTTATACTTAAGGTGTCTAATAATCACATGGAAATGGGACAAAATATGACAGCTTAGTTTTTGTAAATTATTTAGTTATTTAATGCATATGTTCTTGAGATTTCTGAATTTCTGTAGCTGAAAAGTACTAGAAACATTTTAATTCCCCAACAATTCCCTTCTTGTTGTAGGTCTTTGGATGTGCATGCTTGTGTCTACAGTAGAGAGACAACTGATGAATTGTCAAGGCGAGTCTGACTTGAAAGCTGTGAAAATTTTTAGGTACACCCAGGAATCTAAAGTGAGCCCAAAGGAAGCATTGATTTCATTCAAAATGTCAGCCTGGACAATGCAAATCCCTACAAATGACAGAAAATACACTCTACATAAATGAACATATAAAAGTAAAGTAAGAAGCCCTTCAAAGATTAGGAGCCACTCAGACTTCCTGAGAGACAGTGTGATGACATGAATTTAAAGGAAAGGGAAAGTGAAATGCAGGAAACTAAAAACTGAAATTTTTACTATTGTTCTTCAGCCCGGAAGCAGTAGAATCTGAGTGAAGCATGGAGGACATCCTAGCAACATCAGCAAGGTCCACCCTCATGCAACTGTTCCCTTTCCATGGAGAGGGGAGAAATGAAAGGAAGTATAGAAGCATGTGTGAGAGTGACAACACAGCCATAGACAGCTGCAGTGCTTGGAACAACAGGAAATATCAAGAACAAGACAAACAGACAATAATGAAGTATACATATTCCTTTAAATTTAACTGAAGATGCCATAGACTATATCATTTAGCCAAGGGTTAATCCAACCCTCTGCCTACCAGGCTAATCAAATGGACATGGCAGAAATTCTAACAAGTTATCTTCAATATAAACACACATAGTTATGAATTACATCACCAAAAAAATAAAGCAACAGAGCAAAGGAGACATAGACTCAACAGATAAAATAATCCATATGAGTTAAAAGAGCTGATAAAACAATCAGAACAAAATTTTAAAATAGTGTAATATTCCATAAGAAAGATGAGGGAAACATTTTTACTTCTAAAACAAAATAAGCTATAATAAATTTTGTAAAACGAAGAATCAATCAACTCCTCTTCCCAAAGAGAACAAATTCAAGTTCTGAGTTGCAATCAATTCCCTGAGAATTACCCTTTAGTTCTACTCCCAGAAGTTTCACAAATTTTCATGGGATTAATTAATTTCTCTATCATTCTGTCTCTGTCTCTATCTATGCCCTTTCTTTCCTATTCAGCAATGACCCTCCCCAAATGGAAAACCACAGAAGACAAGAGAGCTTCCCACTAGTGTATCCCTGGAATAGCATACACATTTTTATTACCAGTAGCCAAATGCTCTACAATTCCCTTTTATATATGTCTGGTCAGATGATTCACTCTATTTGCAAAAGTCTAAACATGTATAATACATCTGTATAATACAAAGTCTTGATTGGCCCTCCTAGTCTGAAATTTTATTTCATTTTTTATAGATGAGAGACATACAAAATCCCTTTCAGTAATTTGTTTCCTGAGAAAACTAGTCTTACCTATCCTTTAGCCAAATCATTTCCTCTACTATGAAGAAATGCTAAAGGCAATCCAATCCAGCTCAGCAATTCTACCTTTCATAAGAGTCAACATGCTGAATGTATTTGTTACATAAAGGAAATAGAGACTATCAATCAGACTTTCAGATCCTGTTTTAATCAGGACTCACTCAGGAAACAGTCTGAAAAGCCAGAACTTTCAATGCCCCTGTTCAAGAAAGTTTTTTTCTAACTGATTTGCAGCCCACAGAGGAAGAACAAATACTGGCAATGCTTTCTATTTAATTTGGTATAAGTTCATAAAACAAATTGCCCAGATAATTGGACATGTCTTCAATTCTACACTACATTTTCCATAGATGTAAACCAGATTTATAACTTAGAAGTGCAGCAATAAATGAGCACTGCTTGTAATAGACTTGTGCCAAGTCTTATGTCAAACTGAAATAAAAAATGAGACAGAGCACTTTAAGTAATCAAATCTGTCAGTTCAGCTAACTTCTTTTAAAGTATTGATGAGAAATTCTAAGTTCTCCAAAAAAAGTTTAATTACTGTTAGTAATGCAAGTATATATAAGCTACTATATATAGCTTTTTATATACCCTAATCTTATCATCCTAATCCCTATAAGTCTTTTATAAATTTATCATCCTAATTCCAATAAGTCATTTTTGTTCTTGTAGATTTTTTCCCTATTATCCCACACACACACTTTGGTGGATTCAAAACCCATTCACACATGGAAACTACTATCTTGAGGCTTAATTCCCACTTTCCTCTTAGTTTTTCCACCCCTGCTGAAGTCAGTGTTGGCAATTATGCTTTTCTAGACTAGAATGTCTGGTCATCTTTTGTCTGGTCCTTGCTCCAAAAAGAAAAAAACCAGAAGCCAACAATATTACATTGGGAAATATAAGGTAGTCTTTAGTCACATCTGTTAGTTCTGTGATAACTAAAAAATCTAGTTATTATAAGCAAAACTTAAACTGAAAGGGTCCTCTAATTGAATTCTTCCTCTTTGTGGTCATGAAATGGGAAAAATATTAATGGCAATAAAATGAGGAAAGTAAAATTTCCATCTGCAGAAAGTTTCCTAAGTCTGTATACTTCTTCAGGGTATTTGCCAAAGGCAACATTCCAGAGAAAGTGATCTTAAATAATGCCCCACTCCAAGACTAGGGAAAGTACACATAGGAATATGTAGAGATCAATTGGTATTGGTGATACATTTCCAAGAGGTTTTTTTTAAGTCTCATTAATTTAAGAAGAATAAACTATTTTCCCTAAACTCTTTCCTTGTATTTGAAGTTAAGTAACTTATTTTACTGTCCACTTTTAAAGATTCAGCACCTTCCTTCTGCTTCTTTCAATCTCCTTATTTGTGTAACAGAAATAAAATCCATCATTTGACCAAACTGAAAACCACATTATCACTTTGGTTCCTTTCATCCTTACTTCTGAATAGAATTAATAAAACATGTGATAACTCTATTAAGTATTTCTTAAAGCTATTTTTTCCTCTTTTACCGCAATTGCTACTCACTTTTCTCTCTGCCTAAATACTCAGCCCTTTCCAAATCATTCTTCAAGGTGCTAGCAGAAGTAATCCTCCCAAGCAAATCCAGTCATGTCTATCTTCATCTTTAAAATCTTTCAGTGACCTCCCAATTCCTGCAGTAAAGTGGAGCCATGCATTGGCTTAGCAAATATGACTCTGACTACATTTTTTCAATCTCATATCCTATCACTTGCTAAAAAGCTGAAGCACTTTAGTCTGTAGTTTCCAAAATGATCTATGACTTTCAGGATTTGTGCCCTTGTCCATTTTGTTTTCTTTACCTGAAATATTTTATCCACTGATTTATTGTTAATCACTCAGTCCTACACAGATTGAAATTAAATTTGAGTTTCTTCAAAACCTTTCTTTACTCTCCCTAGAACATTTATCCCACCTCTATAAACACATATATATGGACTTCTGTTCTTACACATTATTCTGTTTGCCTTTTCTAGCAGTCTACTGCTGAAGATAGCATCAATGTAAAGACCACAGCAATGTCCTGACACTTACCTGATTTAAAAAAACACTAATTATATGGTAGATGAGTAAATTAATGAAGAAAGTCTAGATATAAAACTGATGTAAATATTGAAATTTCTGTTTCAACTGTGGTGATACAATTTCCTCCAGTTAAGTAGAGTTGAACAATAGGACCAATTTTGACAAATTAATAAATGCATTATCTATCTCTTTGGAGTTGAGTTCATGAGTAGACACAAAAAGTAGGCCCAGTGATTTTTTTAATTGCCATAGATTTTTTCCTTATAATTAGTTCTACATTTTAGTGTTTCTTTGGATTTTTCTGAAATTATTTCATTTATATTTTTAATTTTCTTACTTTGTTTTCTCTCTTGGTATCAAAATTCAAAATTAGGTATAACTATAAATATATTGTTCATTTTCTTTATAATGTATCTAGTGAAAATAAATGTCATTAAGAACTTAATAAACATATATCTTTGTTAATTTGAGAGAATATTTGGAAGCAGAACCAAAGGGGTAGAGGACCATGAATATGTTCTACTTTTATTCTGAGTGATATAATTTGAGAATATCTCACCACTTTTCCCTTTCCTCCAATTAATTTTTGTTGTGCCTTTGTTTTCTGTTCTATGCAATAGTAACAGTAACACTTTTTTTCTTTACACAAGGACAAATGGCATGAAAATTTATAAATTTATTGAGAAAAACTGTTAATACAAAGTTTTAAAAAGAAATTAATATAACATGCTTGTTAGGGAGAAGGTTATTTAGAAGAAGGGTACCTTTTTCCTAACTTCATTTTTCAAAGTGTCTCAGAGAGCATATATTCCACTAACTTGAATAAAGGTGATTAACCTTAGGGGAACTCTTACCTTCTTCAATTTCTTTTACTATATAGAGTTTTCCTATTAAATTGCTCAGTGACCTGGACTATTTTACCTCTTCTATAGAAATTACTTAAACCTCAGAAATTATTTTTACAAAAATGGAAATAGTTCTTTGATCCTAATTTACATGATGTTTACTCTTCTAGAATAGAGATTGGAACTCTACCAACATCAAATACACATTTTCCCTTGTCATCTCCCTTGTCTTGGTTTTAACACTATTATGTCTAATTCCTTGACTCAACATTTGTTCTTTGAAATTAATAAATTTTCAATCAAATTCTTGAAAACAAGGAGCTTTTGAAACTTTTTAATTTTATTGTTTTTATTTGCAGGAGTGTTTCTGATATAGAATGAGCAATCCTAACTATTCTCCTTGCAACTAATGGATTTTTTCCAATCCAAATTGACATTAGAAATCCAAACCACTCTTAGTGGATTCAAGACTGATTTCTTTACTCTCTCACCTTAGATGTGAAGGTTGTTACCAAGTTGATGAGGATGATCAAATCATACTGGAAAGAATGTTTTGGACTTCAAATATACAACTGCAGTGAGGAGATATTTTAGCACTTCCATCATTATAAAAGTTAGAATGATTAATAAGAAGTATAAAATTGATCTACTGAGAATACCGTGATCCCTTCATGGTTAAGAGATGTGTGAAGCACATAAAAATAGATGTAGTTTATTTGTTACTAAAAAGATTCATAATTCAATTTTATCACCTCTAGAAACTTATGTTGGTTTCTTTTTTTCAATTTTACAAAACATTCAGCAGTCAAAATTTCTATGCTTAGATCAATGTTTTAAAATAATGCTATATCTTAACAGGTTGTTTGAAAAATTGTACATTCTAAGTGGTCTCAGTTGTACATGGAACTAAAACACACACATTTACTTCTTCATGACAACCTATTAAAATAACAATGCACTTAAATATGTATTATTTTAAGGTATTAAGCCACAAATATAACTGGCATGTATGAAAAGATAACAGCAATATAAATTTGGAAGTTAGCAAATGGACAAATAATAAATTATCCTAAAGAAAAGGAAATCTCAAGACAACCATAGAGAAAGTCTTGAAGCAAGATGAGTTATACTGCAAAATCAGAGATCCCTCAGAACTGAAGCACAAGGTACCCCTACAAGCATGAAGATAAACTGAGGTAGAAAACCACGTCTAAGTACACCACCACTGGGTCACTTCCTTTTCCAAAGAAGTCTAAAAGTTACCATTTATCAATCATATGGATACAGGACACAGAGGAGGAATTGTCAACCTTATTGGGCTGAATGAAGAACCATGAGATCTCTCTGAGCCCTCTCCTTATCTAACTCTGAACATAACAGCAGCCAGTTTTATATTCTTTGGATTGGTGTTCTCTGGGGACTCTAATCAGACTAAGAAAAAGAGCAGACAGGCGTGAACAGTTAGGAGTTCACTGAGCAAACACACAAGATCACCCAACAAAGACACAGCAGTTGTCCGCCCCATGAGAATCTAATCAACCATTTAGTGACTCATTCTTAAATATGTATGGACAGGCAAGGATCTTCAGATATTTGAATAAAACTTCCAATACAAAATAAAAAGGGCAAGTATATAATAATATATAATATATATATGACTGTATAATGAAAACAGAAAAAAAACTTGAAGTGTGCCTATACAGGAATGAGTAGGTATATTTAATTCCTAGCCCCCAAAGATTAAAATAAATGAACTGTAATAAAAAAGAGTCCAAGAATATTAAAAGTAAGACCCAGACAAGCAAAGAAAATACTTGGAAATTACTACATAATAGCAGAAAAGACAAACAGAATCAACCAGAAAATTTTGAATTTTCATGTAATGATATCTAAAACATTAGAATAAAAGTTCTAAATATCGAAAATTAGGGTAGAGGATTTAGCTCAGTGGTTCTGGCACCTGCCTCTCAAGTGCAAGGTCCTGAGTTCAATCCCTGGCACTGGAAACAAAAAAAAATAATAACTCAAAGAAAAAATAGAGAGATTCATAATTTGAATAATAAGAATATCAGAAAGAGACAGTAGAAAAAATTATGGTAAGAGAATTATCAAGGAAATAATTGAACAAAACTCCAAAACTATAATTGAGAGTGAAAAGTCCCTGGAATACTAAACATAGTGGGGGGAGGGGGCACCTCAAGGCTTAGAATATAGGGACAGAACTTGTAAAGAGAAAAAAATCAGAAACCAATCAAATGTGTCACTGGCAATATCAGACCCTAAACAACAATAAAAATTAGTTAATAAAATAGTGACTTCAAAATTATGAATGAATATTATAGCCATCCTATACTTTTATAGCAGTCAAACAGGGAATGAAGAGTGAGAAAAAAAGATATTTCCATATGTACAAATTAACACAAACTTGATTTCCCATAAAATCTTTCTCAAAAATTAAGAGAAGAGGGGCCAGGGGATTTAGCTCAGTGGTTCCGCCACCTGCCTTGCAAGCGGGAAGTCCCAAGTTCGATCCCTGGTACAAAAAAAAAAATTAAGAGAAGATATGTCACAAAAATGAGGGTGTAATATGTAAATATTGAATAGTTTCCCTGGTGTGAGAAACTGAAAGTGTGAATAAGGATCAAAATGTATAATAGATAATGGAAAATAGGAAGAAAAGGTGTGAAGTGGAAAGGAAAGAGGAGAATGGAATTAATATGAGAAAATGAAAAAATGGAAGCAAAGTCTTTGAAAATAGGGAGGGTTGAAGAGAGGGCAGGGGAATGGGGAAAAAAATAAGAATAAAGATATATCATGTAAAGGTACAAATCTCCAATGATGAATGTCATTATATTGTATACCAAAAATGTACGAATAAAGTTAATTTTTAAAATGAGGGTGTAAAAAAAGAAAGTGAAAGACATAAAAATTAAACACAAGAAGTCCAATTGAAGGGAAAGACAATGAGTTTTCTGGGATGATGCTTTAGGGAGATCACAAAACAATAGATCAGCAAATGGTAAATTAGCATTGAGTCCAAAGGAGATCAGCAGGAAAAATTTTCCTAGAAGAAATCCCTGAGAAGATGGAATTAATAGAATTGTCTATAAATTTAAAATATTGTGGAGACACTTACACTCAGGCAGAGAACTTGGGAGTGCTTTATTGATAGGAGTATAAAAAATGAAACAACCAAAACACACACACACACACACACACACACACACATTTTAAGTCAATTAAAAACAAAGTCAAAGAAAATATCCAAAAATCCCAATATAAGTAATACCTTAGATAGGTTAGCTGTGAACAAAATATTTATATACGTATCATATAAAAGTGTAAAAACAAATGTTTGATCAAATAAAAAATGAACATTGTATTAGTGAACTTTCCCACTGCTGGAACTAAACACCTGACACACACAACCTAAAAGAGAAGATGTTTAATTTAGCTCATGGTTTCAGAGGATTTGGTCCATGGTTAGTTTGGAATCAAAGGAGAAACATCATGGCAGAAGGGTCTGGCACAGGAAATCTGCTCATCTGGTGTCCAGGAAGCAGAGAGAGAGAGGGGAGAAGCATCACACAAGAATATGCCCTTCCAGGTCAAGTCTCCAATGACCCACTGCCAACCGGGCCCCACCTGCTAACAACACATTTAGTTATAATCCCATCAATAGACTAATCCAAGGACAAGTGTAGTGTCCCATGATTCAATCACCTTCCAAAAGCCCCACCTGTGAACACATGGAACTTTGGAGGTACATTTTAGACCTAAACCATAAAAAACGTATTGGGAAAATGGGAAAAGAAAGTGAAAGAGACTGGAGGCATAAAATAGTTGAACATTTACTTTTCATTCCAGTAAGTAAACACATAATGTCTAAAACTAAAAAAGCATAGCTATATTATTAAGGTAATTTCAGACTATTTTTCAGCAGTATATAGCACATATTACAGAAATTCATGAAAGCTTTCATATTGCTTAGAAGAGATAGTAAAAGAAGAGAATAGACATTGCTTCCATAAAAATCTTATAGAAATATTAGAATGCAAATTTTTATTAAAATTATATGTATCCTCATTCTACTTACTACTGTATTTATTTATTTATTTATTTTTGTGGTAACTTTAAGAAATAATTTCATTGGATTTAAAAGCTTTGAATTATTATAAGGAATACTACGTCCTATTAGAGCCAACTTGGAATAAGCTCTAGGCTTAGAGAAAGTAGCTCCATTTTAAAATTAACCAGGTATGTGGCTGCTGAGTATTGAGGTTGATGAAGTAAGTGCAATGGTAGGAACTGAAACCAGAATCAATACTAATGATTTTTTCAGAGGAAAATTTTCCAATGCCAAGAAAAATTTAGGGAAAAATGTACAAGATCCAAGAAGAGAAGAAAGAAAATATTACAGGTTGGAGTAACCAGATACATTAGGATTAATTATGTTATGTATGTTGAGCACTTTTGCACCTATAATCTCAGGAAATGCTCTAGCAAACTAATATTTTAAACAGGTTCTTATTTTACATAAAAGTTTGCCAGTGAAGCTCAGCCGGTCCCAGCACCTGGAAGGAAGCCCCCCTCCCGCTGCCATCCCAGGCTCCTAGGGCCAAGAAGGTGAGCCGGTCCCAGAACCCAGAAGAAAGCTCCCCCGCCTCCATCCCAGGCTCCTAGGGCAGTGAAGGAAGCTCCCCACCTCCATCCCAGGCTCCTAGGGCAGTGAAGCTCAGCTGGTCCCAGCACCCAGAAGGAGGTTCCCCCGCTGCCATCCCAAGCTCCTAGGGCAGAGGAGGTGAGCCACATCAGCAACAGAAGAAACCCCACCCCACCCCGTGGAAATGAGAAGACACATAAACAAGCCTCAAAAACAGACTTCCAGATCACCTACAGCAACCCCAAAAGGAAACAAGATGGAACACTCTGATACTCAACCACCTGGACTCTCTGAACTGGCAACAAAAGAGGATCTGGGAAAAATGAAATCAGAAATAATTACTCAGATAACAGCAAAGATTTTGCTCATGGTGCAAGACATGATTAATAAATCTAGAGAGGACACAGATAAAAACATAGAGGATCTGAGGAACATGATGGAATCCCAACATAGGAAACAAATGGAATCCATAAAACAGATACAAACAGATTTCCAGGAGATTAAAAACTCCATCGAAAGTCTGCGCAACAGAATGAACCAATGTGAGGATAGAATTTCAGATATAGAAGATAAGATTGCAATTAGTGACCAGGAAAAGGAAAATTGCTTTAAAATTGTAAGGAAACATGAGAAATCAATCCAGCAGCTGCTAGATGATGCAAAGAAGACTAACATAAGACTGATTGGAGACAATGAAGAAACAGGAGAGAGTGCAGATGACATAAAAAAGCTCTTCACAGAAGTGATGGCAGAAAACTTCCCAAGGAGGGGAAAAGAACTTGACATACAGATAAGTGAAGCATATAGGACTCCAGCTAGCCTTAATCAAAAAAATCTACACATAGGCATATAATAGTTAGGATTCCAGACATCCAACAGAAGAATAAAATTCTACAAGCAGTGAGAAAAAAGAAACAAATCACATACAAAGGAAAGCCCATCAGAATCACAGCAGACTTCTCAATGCAAACCCTCAAGGCAAGAAGAGCTTGGAGTGACATATTTCAAGCCCTAAAGGAAAACAGCCTCCAACCCAGATTGATGTACCCTGCAAAACTATCTTTCAAAATGGATGGAGAAATAAGATGCTTTCATGATAATGAGCACCTCAGGAACTTCATGAATACCAAACCAGCACTCCAAAAAATTTTAGGCAATACCCTAGGAAAAGACAATGAGGATCACAACCCCAGGAAACCCAGCAGAATGAATCCATTGGCCATGATAAATGAAACACAAAGGGGGAGAATCCAACAAAAAGGAAAAGTCATGACAAGGCTTTTAAAACTTTTGACTTCATCTCCCTAATAAGTGTATAATTCAATCTTATTATTGCACAGATTAGTATTTTTCTGATTCTAGAATTACACACCATTCCTTGTGCTATACTGGCTTTTTATCATCTTCTTATGAGTACATTGTAATTGGGTTGTCTATTAATGAGCTCTAAGAATTCTTTATATATTCTGGTCATAGGTTATATGCATTGTAAATATGGTCTGTTTAAGGACTACTTTTCATTTTAATGATGTCATTTAAAGTTCTAAATTTGGATGGAATCTCATTTATCAATTCTTTTCTTTTATACATCATGTTTTTTGTATCCTAGGTAGTTCTTGCCTACTCTGAATTCATAAATATTTTCCCTTATAATTTCTTCTTAAAGTTTTATACTTTTAGGCTTTCTTATTTAGGTCCATAGATCCCTTCAAGTTATTTTCATGTATGGAAAAAAAGGATTGAGGTTAATTTTTTATATACGGACACCAGGTGTTCTAGTGCCATTTGCAGAAAATACTATCTCTTCCTTGGCTCTTGAATTGAGTTTATATTCTATAAAATGCTAATGTTAAATAATCTTTCAAAACTCAGTGGACCATCTATGTGTGGTTCTATTTCTAGATTCTCTGTTTTATTCCAATGATCTGTATGTCTTTCCTTACACCAACACTACCTTGATTACTGTCGCTTTAGAAGAAGTCTTAAAATTGAGTGCTAAATGTCTTCCAACACTGTTTTTGTTTTTGTTTTTGGCTTTTCTGAGTCCTTTTTACTCCTACATAACTTTTAAATTTCAATATCCAGTTCTTCATTTATAGCAAGTATACACAGACCTGAATTTTTATATATACCTTGTGTTTTCTAATCCCGCTAAATTCAAGTGCAAGTTCTAGGGACTCCTAGAGATTTCTTAGTATTTTCTCTGTAGATGATCATTTCATCTACATATAAAGATTTTGCTTCTGCCATGCCAATCCTATCCTAGTTGTGTCATTTTATTGCCAGACTATTTTGGTTTAGACCTATGTTTCAAATTCTAATGGACAGATGAAGAGTAGGCATATATGCCCTTGTTTCCCACTTTAGGGAGAAAACATTGTATCATCCCCATTCATAGAAGGAGTTTTTGTTGGAAGTATGGATTACATGTCTTTGATCTGTTGAGAAGTTTCTGTTCTACTTCTAGTCTCCTGATAGCTTTTACCATGAACAGCTGTAGAATTTAGTCCAATACTCCTTCTCAGACTAGTGAAAGGATCATATGGCTTTCTCCTTTCCTCTGTTAAAATGATTGCTTTTGGGGGTGGATCTTCCAATGCTGAACCAACACTGTCATCCCTATAACAAAACCACTTTCTACATCCTGCCAGATCTGACTTCTAAGAGTTTGTTTTGTTAAACAAATTTCTATGTTCATACTTTTTTCTTCTATTATCTTTATCCAGTTTTGGGATTAGCACAATGTTGAGTTCCTAAAATGAGGGGAGAAGTGTTCCTTCTTTTTCTGCTTTAATTGTTTGATATAATTCATCAGTTAAAATGTTTATGAGCCTGCTGTTGTCATATAGGTAGGCTTTCAAGCTAGGAATATACTTTCTTTAATAGGTGTTATTCAAATTTTACATTTCCTCCAGAGTTAGTTTCATTAATTTGTCTTCTAAGTTACTTCTTAGAAGTTGTCAAATTTATTTCAAAAAAGATTTTTGTAATATGCTTTCTATATCCTTTTAAATTTTGTAAAATCTGTGGTAATGTCTCCTAGATCTTAATATTGTAATTTAAAAAATGTATAACTGATATTGTGTAACAGGAAGAAAAGGTGTAAAAGAGCAAGGGAATTGGGAGGGGTAGGGGAAGGGAAAAAAAGAGAAAAGAAAAAATATGAGAAGGGGAAAAAATGGAAGCAAGGTCTTTGCAAATAGGGAAGGGTGGAGGGGGTGAAGGGAGGGCAAGGGAAGGGGAAAAAAAATAAGAAGCAAGGGGCTCATGTAATGGTACAAGATCCCAATGATGAATGTAACTGTATTTTATACCTAAAATGTACCAATAAAGTTAATGGGGGAAAAAAAAGTTTGCCTCCTTCAATGTTATTTTCCCATAATATTAGAAAAGGTTGTCCTTTTTTTTTGTAGCTAATTTACTCTTGATATGAACTTTGTCCAGTGGTTATATATGCTTTCTGAAAAATTTCTCCCCCCTACTTTTGGTTCCTAATTAATGGGCTATTAACTTGCTCAGAAATGTTTCTTTCACTTTATATATATATTAGTGGATTAACGAGGAACATCAGGCCCTACCTCATCTCCATCAATTCTTACTATACATGTTATTTTGGAAATCTCCTTCACAAGTAAATCCTCGAAAGAATGGTCTGAAATTGCTGTCTCTTCTTTTTCACATTTATGTCAAATGATTTCAGATATATTTCTATTCTGTGCATGACTCTGTAAATATTCTAGTAAATGTCATCATTGTCTAATAGGCTATTTTCAGTCCTTATCTCATTTGATCTATGTACATGGTTACAGTTAATTTCATTGGTATTCATCCTTGGTTCTCTACCTACTCCTCTAAATACCCTCTCCTTGCCCACTTATGGATTAAAACCCCTAGAACTTTGTCTTTGGTCTTCTCACTAGACACTGTGACAACTTTATCCACACCTTTAGATAAATTAGATGTTCAAGCATCTGCTATACTGCTTTGACTTGAGCTCTTGAAATGATTAGAGCTGCATACAGAGTTTTCCACAAATCAGTTTGTCCTCTGAGTTCTCTTTTTTTCTTGAGAAGCACCAGGACTCAGATAGAAGCAGATGATCAAACTGGGGAATAATTCTAATCTTCTCTTCATCTTTAGCCATCAGCTATCTACACCAGTTTGTTGTTAATCCTCCTCTTTATGTTTGTCTGATCCATTCTTTTCATCCATTGCCCCCTTTTTCGAAGCTTCATCTGAACAGCACTTTCACAGACTATGGTAATATTTCCCTCCTGAGAACCATCCCTCAGATTCCTGCCACACTGATACATGTGCTATACTGCATCAGAGTGACCTAAACTTGTACATATCTCATCATTTACTCAATGTCAACCTTCCAATAACCTCACATTACCTGTAGAATAAAGTCCAAACCCATCAGCACATGCCCTACCATAACCAGGCTCTCAGCTACTTATACCACCTTATCTCTTAAGGCACCACACTTACATTTTACACTCTGACTATAGCACACATCTTTCTGCTCCTGGATTACACATATATATACATCTGGTCAGTTTGTATCATCATTCAGGAATTGCTTTCCCTTTTTCTTCCCCATTTCCCCACCAAAAAAGGAATATCTATCTACATGTTATTCTGGTTTCTGTTACTGTAACAAAATATCTGAAGTATTTATTTATAAACAAAATGGGTTATTTTGGCTCAGAGTTATAAAGATTATACGCCATGATCAATTGCTCTCCTTGCTTTCAGCCCTTTGCAAAACAGCACACAGAGAGGCAATGCATGTTGGAGCAAAATCACTGTTGTAGCCAAGAAGATAAAACAATGACAAGGACAGAGTCCCAGAGTCCCCCTTGGGTCATGCCCTTGAGTACCTAAAGGTCCTACTTTTAAAAGGTTTCACCACTCTCCGATTGCACCTCCATGGAGACCAAGAGGCCATCACTTGAGGCTTTGTGACACACATAAGACAAAAACTATAGTGATCTACAGTTAAGACTTCTTCCAGATCAACTTTTCTATGAAGCACTCCTGAACTATCCAAATAAATTTAGCCAGTTCTTCACTGTGCCTTCACTAATCTCTCTACACTGCTATATTTTTCACAAGGAACAATTTGTTTTTATATTGGACTATGAGTTTCTTTAAGACAGAGTCTATGTCTTATTTGTTTAAGAATACAAGCATGTCAAAGAGTTACCGGAAGATAGGTCATACTTGTCCTAGGAAACCTATAACGCTCTAAATGTCCTCTATACAACCAAAATTTTATTGGAAAAACCAACTCCAGGTAAGTTTCTACATGGATGCTACTATATTGTGTCCATAAAATTCCCATTATGATTGAATAGAACAATAATAGGACATAAATGAAGCTGTCTTCTTAGGCAGCAGTCTGAAAAATAAACAACTAGGAATGTTGTTCTATATTGGATATGACCTGTATAATCTAGTTATCTCTGAATGTTAAATTAAGAGAAAAGTAGAAGAAGCAGACATAGTTATTTTAGTACCAATGGAAGTAGTAAAGAATACTGAATTATAAGTGTTGAGAAATGGCTAAAAGAAAATGGGTCTTCTGAAGAATGGTGAGATATGGGATGCTGTTGGATAACATATTATTGAACATGAAAGGGACGATATATCCTATATAAAACAAGATAAATGATGTTCTAATTCTCCATGGGGCCCAGCTGTGCTACAGTTGAAATGGCACCATATGGCATATTTTGAAAACTTTCCATGATCACAGATGGCTATATAAATTTTACACACTGGACTTATGTAATAGATTATGAATCTTAAGCTTTATGACACTTAAACTACTTCATTATTGGAGACTTTCATAATTTGTATATTAGAGGTACAAAATGTATTTGATAAGGAAAAACCACATTAGATTGTTAACTGATGTTCTTACCTGCATTGTCTCCCGGGTCTTTGGGGTCTTTTGGATCAGGTCAACATTTCCTGCTTACTTTTTGAGTAAATTATAATTTCAGTCTTAGACTTAAGTCCTTACTTTCCCAATGTCTAGTTCACACTCTCTTGAGTATATATATGTGAGGCCAGTCCTGTTTTTCTAACTCCATAAATATGCAGTCAAATTTAGAGATGATGTGAAATACAGCAAACTTAAACACTAGAGAGAGATGAGATGAGGAAAGGAATAACATCAAAAAAGTTCTGTGGAGGTGATTAGGGATTAGATATAGGCAACACATGATGAAGAAAGAATCTATGCTTAGGGTATTCAATGTAATGAGAAACTGGATATTGAGGCAGCAACTTTCACAATTTAGAGTCAAAGTTGTTAATGTAAAGAATCATAGAGTCAAAAATAGTAAGTGAAAAGAAGATCTTTAAGGTCACCCAGTTTTCTCTTTTTATAAATTTCAAAGTCTTAGAGCATTTCACTTGCAAAATGTCAAGTATATTTCTGGAGAAATAGATGGGAATATTGTATAAATAGAGTGGAAATTTCTAATTTCATTAGAAATATATAGAAACTTTCTGAAGTCCTCACTTCTATGATGACAAATAAAAAAATGGGTGAAGATGGGAAAGAAGAGGAGGAGAAAGAAGAAGAGTAGGAGAAACAGTCTTGCCCCAAAGAGAAATGGCTCTATGAAGCCTGTTAGTATACTCACTGCACCTGTTGTCTGCCCAAGGACAAGGCTATTGAGTAATTATTTAAAATATCCCATTAAGCTATCAGAGACATTTCAGAAATGAGCATCTTTGATGCCTGTGTACTTTTCAAGCTGCATGTGAGATGTCACTCAATGAACAGTACCATTTCATAGTCAGGGAGCCAGGAATCAATCTTGTGAAGTCCAGAAGGATGGAGCACCACTCTCCTGGTTTATGCTTGTGGTCCCATGACCTCCACCAAAACCCATGGAAGAAGCTGAGTCCTTAGAAGGACTGGGGATGGGAGGGTAGAAATTATACTTTAAAAAAAGAAGCAAATGGAGTAGATGTGTGATGCTGCAAAAAGAAAGTTGCTGAATTCCTTAGTAAATTCTGGATAGCTCATATAGAGATAATAAAGAAGTGAGGATGATTCATAAATACTTTCACAGGCAGGAGGAGGTGTGTCTCCCAAACAGACATTGAAAAATTTACCAGAAATACCAAAGCTTGAAAGCATATTCCTAGAAACATGCATCAAGGGGGAAATGTGGAGAATTGGGATATGTTGTCTGCTATGGTGGGCACCAAATGCGTATGGTTATTGAACTTGAAAAATGACTGGTCAGAATAGAAGCATGCTGGGTATAAAATCTAAACAAGACAGATTTGAAGACAGCACTATAAAACAACATAAAATATCTCATTAATGTTACATATTAATTATTCATTAAAGTGATATCATTGAAAGTGATTTCAATATATTTGAAAAAAATATTATCGAAACTGTCTCCCACCTCTTTTTTAATGTGGATACTAAAACATTGAAAGTTACACAGGTAGTTCATATTTGTAATTTATATTATACTTCTATTGGATAGTAATGGGTAGATAATATCTGAGAAAAGGGAGACATTGAATTTTCAATGTGTTGGGCACTTTTTTATTTATACTGTTTAATCTTAGAGTCACAGAAATAAAAGATGATTTCTAGATAATATCTGAGAAAAGGGAGACATTGAATTTTCAATGTGTTGGGCACTTTTTTATTTATACTGTTTAATCTTAGAGTCACAGAAATAAAAGATGATTTCTATTGTGATTGTGTGTTTCTTGTATTTCCAAAAGCATCCATGTTTTCTTTTACTTAAAATTGTAAATCCCAGGTTAAATTAATTAAATTTAATTTTTTTCCAGCATTGTAACTCATCTTGCAAGCATTGTATATTAGTCTGAGAAATGAAACCAAAATATAAAGTCATCTAAGTAATAAATATTATAGTCTCAGTTGTTGAGGTATATAAAATATGTCCAAGAAATATTTATTTTAGAAACTAACCTAAAAGTCTAAGAACACCTTGAGTCTACTCAATTAAAGAAAAGGCAAATGTTTAAGACAGTAAATATGACAGTTACCCTGAGTTGATTGATCTCCTATATATACATAAATCAAAACATCACATTGTACTTTATTAATATGTATAAGTAGTTAAAAAAAGATAAAATAAAAAGCTTAACATTTATAAAATGGTGTACTACTCAGCTATAAAAAATGAGAAATTAGAGACATTTATAGCTAAATGGATTTACATTCAGGTGATACTTTTAAGTGAAATAAACAGGACACACATGTGTAAATACCGAATAGTTTCTCTAGTGTGAGAAACTGAAAATGTAAGTAAGGACTAAAATGTATAATAGATAATGTGAAATAGGAAGAAAAGGGGCAAAGGGTAAGGGGAAATGGGAGGGGTAGGGGAAAGGAAAGAAGGGAATGGAGTTAATATGAAAAAATGAAAGAATGGAAACAAAATCTTTGTAAATAGGGAGGGATGGAGGGGTTGAAGAGAGGGCAGGGGAAGGGGGAAAAAATAAGAACCAAGAGAGATTATGCAAAGGTGAAAATTTCCAATGATGAATGTCATTATATTGTATACCTAAAGTATACCAATAAAATAAAATTAAATAAAAAACATTCTCACCATGCTTTCTTTGGCAGCACATATACAAAAACATTCTCACTTTTGTTGTTATATACTCTATGTTTGGTGATGATTTTGGAGGAGGGGGAGGGAGAATAAGAGCCTGAGATGAGATGATAAATTTTGACTCCTTATTAAAAAAAAAAAGCCTAACTAAGTAGTAAAGGGAAAAAACTGGTATTGTTAACCTGTTCTGCTCATTTATATTGAGATAATGTGTAGACAGACTGACTGTGTCCCACCCTTCCTGGATATTTTTAATTGGTAATCCTCTGTATTTCATTAATGTATCTTATTTCTTCCATTATCTATAAAAGAAGCAAGTGTTCTTTCACCTTGAAAACTGAAAAACCTCTTCCTGATATAATCAGATGCTTTCCAACCCCTTTAAAAGGAAAGGAAATTGCTTCTCTGGCGGCCAGCCATGATACAGCTGAGAACATGCCTCTTAGTAAAAGGGAAGTGAATGACTTTCTTTTGAAAGAGAGACAATCCCCACAGTCATTCTGTATAAGCTGCTGCTATCTGAATACCAGTGGAATAAATAAAAAACAGATAAATAAAGATATACCTCCCATGTGTAGCTATCAGACTTAATAACAAATAGAAAATGTCTCTTCCAACTAATCAAAATGTTGAATTACTTAAAAGAAAATGACCAAAAATTTATTTTGCCAACTCCATTCTTTTATTAATCATTAGGCTATCAACAGAAAGAAAGAAAGAAAGAAAGAAAGAAAGAAAGAAAGAAAGAAAGAAAGAAAAGAGGGAGGGGGGAAGGAAGGAAGGAAGAAAGGAGAAGAGAGAGAAGGGAAAGGATGAAGGGAAGATGAAATCTTTAGTCGTACACATCTGTTTTGAAATATATTTTACTCAGTGATGAGGTTTTTCATCATGTTAAAAGATCATGAATTTTATGTAATATATTGGTGTCATTTGCCATAACTGTCATGTAATTAATGCTTCCTTAATTTTTTTCTTAGTTACACAAAATACAAAGTTGTTAGGAGTTATATTGTCATGCCTGTATTGCTTGTTTTGCTTTATTTGATAGTATTTAGTTTAAAATAGAAAACCAAACACCCTCACTGGAGGAAAAATAGTCTCTTTAATAAATGGTGCTGGAAACATTGGGTTTCAACTTGCCAAAGATTAAAACTAGACCTATATCTCTCACCATGCACTAAACTAAAATCAAAATGGATCAAAGATCTAAATATTAAAACAGAAACACTAAACCAGCTGGAAGAGAGGTTAGGCAGAACTCTTGAAGATATTGGTGTAGGAAAAGATTTCACAAACAAAACCTCAGTCACAGATGAACCAGCACAAAGAATCAACAAGGGGATCTCTTCTTATTAAAAAGCTTCTGCACAACAAGAAAAACCACCAACAGTGTGAAGAGACAACCCACAATGTGGGAAAAAACATTTTTATTAACTGTTCCTCAAACAAAGGTCCACTATCTAGAATAATAAAGAACTTAAAAAAATTGGACCCCCAAATTTAAAGACCCAATACAAAAATAGGCATATGAAATGAACAGACATTTCTCAGACAAAGAAGTAGAAATAACAAAATAAATATATGAAAAAATGTTCCATATCACTGGTCATTTGAGAGATGCAAATGAAAACAATGATGAGATTTCACCTTAGTCCAGAAAGAATGGCTGCTATCATGAAATCAACTAATAACGAATGCTGGTGGGGTTGTGGGAGAAAAAGGAACCCTTCTCCACTGTTGGTGGGAGTGTAGACTGGGGCAACCACTATGGAAATCATTATGGAGATACCTCAAAGAACTAGGATTAAAGGTCCCATTTGTCCCAGCTATTCCCGTACTGGATATCTTCCCACAGGCATTAAAAGAATCATACCACAGCGATATATGTGCACCCATGTTTATAGTGCCACAGTTCACAATAACTAAAACTTAGAAACAGCCCAGTTGCCCATCAACTGGTGACTGGATAAAGCAGATGTGTTTTTTAAATATATAAAATAGAGTACTACTCAGCCATAAAGAATGAGAAACTAGAGACATTTATAGCTAAATGGATACACATTGAGGCCATATTCTTAAGTGAAATAAATAGGACACACATGTGTAAATACTGAATAGTTTCTCTGGTGTTAGAAACTGAAAGTGTAAATAAGTATCAAAATGTGTAATAGATAACGTGAAATAGGAAGGAACATAAGGCCCAAAGGGGAAGAGGAAGTGGGAGGGATAGGGGAAGGAAAAGGAATAAATATGAGAAAAGGAAACAATGGAAACAATGTCTTGTAAATATGGAGGGGTGGAGGGGTTGAAGGGAGGGCAGGGGAATGGGGAAAAAAATAAAAACCAAGGTATATTATCTAAACATACAATTCCCAGTGATGAATGTCATCATATTGTATACCTAAAATGTACCAATAAACTCAATGAACTAAAAAAAAATAGAAAGCCAAAGCACACAATTCAGAACAAATAAATGGAACTGCTTTAAAATTTGGAATGGTTAATTTTACGTGGTCTTCTTTACATTTCTTTGTACCTATCTACTTTTATTCTTTATTCTACTGGTGGTTCTAGCTGGGGCTGGTGACAGGATTACAGTTTCACCAAGTTTTTGAGAAAGGAAAGAAAGAAACCTTGGAGATCTTTACTGACAGTAGCATTAAGTTCTTGACTTGCATACAATGACTATTAAAATATTAAGTTGTAACAAACCTGCTTTCAAAATCATACTAACACTCACTGAATTTAATCAACCCAATCTTCAGATAATCTCCAGATATGTAAGGTGGAATTAATTCAATTAATTACAGCTGTTGTGTAAACAATACACTGCTCTATGAAGAGATACCAAAAAAAAAAAAAAAGCATAAGACATAACTCTTGCCCTGAAAGATAATATGAGGTCCAGGGGAAGAAAGCTCAGTTCCAATAATCTACTTCTGCATAAGAATTCATTCCAAGATTTAGTGACTTAAAATAGCATCCATTTAATTGCTCACAATCATACATGTCAGGGATTTAAGCAAGATTCATAGAAGATAGCTATGGCTGGACATCTGTCTAGGGCTAGAAGATCCAAAATGGCGTGCACACAGGCATGGGCTCTACTACAGGCAGCTGACCTCCACATAGACTTTCTCTTTTCTCTTTTTTTGGTACCGGGCATCCAACTCAGGACCTTGTGCTTGCAAGGCAGGCGACAGAACCACTGAACTAAATCCCTGGCCCCTACTTTCTCTTCTCTTAAAGGCTTAGACTACACTTACTCTTGTTTTGTAATAATCTAGGCTGAAAACAATTCCACAAATGAAAGTGGAAGCCTCAAGACTTCTTATGACTTAGGACCAGAAGCCACACATTTGTTACCTCTGTTGCAGTCCAGTGGATAGTAGAATGCAGGATCAGTTCACATCAAGAGGAGAGGAAAGCAACTTCATCACTTGGTAAAAGTAGTGATAAAGTCACATTACCAAGGCACTGACTGGTAGAATAAGAGGAATTGTAACTGTCTTTGAAAACCATTTGCCAAGCATGCTCCAAAATATCATCATGAATGCCAAACTAGACATCCATTTTCAGAAGACTGAAACTAGATTCCTATCTCTCACTCTATACTAAGATCAAACCAAAATGATCCAAGGTCTAAATACAAGTCCAGAAACTTTGAAACTATTGGAAGAAAACATAGGGGAAATAAGTGAATTTATAGGCACAAAGACATCCTGAATACAACTTCAATAGCATGGGAAATAATAACGAATCAACAAATCAGATTACATCAAATACATCTAATTAAAAAGCTTCTGCACAGCAAAAGGAACAATTGACAGAATGAAGAGACAGCCTAAAAGAGGAACATCTTTGCTAGCTATTTTTCTAATAGAGAGTTAATATCTGGCTGCCTCCTCTGCTGCCTCCTCCTTCCCCACCTCCTCTGTGCAGGAAAGTCCGGCCGGGCCTGAGCGGCCGTGCAGGAGGCAGCAACAGGGGCTGCGAGCTGGAGCCAGGGCCAGCTGCTCGCGAGCAGAGTGCGGGGCCCCGAGCCCTCGGCAGCCCCGGGAACAGGGGCGGAAGCTGGAGCAGGAGAAGCTCTCCGGGATGGTGAAGAGCGTCCACCAGCGGCTCCGCAAGAAGTATCCGAAAGTGGGAGATTTTGATAAGATCTGGAGAGAACACTGTGAAGATGAGGAAACTGTTTGTGAATATGCCGTCGCAATGAAAAATTTGGCAGATAATCATTGGGCAAAATCTTGTGAGGGTGAAGGTCGCATTGCATCGTGCTGTAGTGTATGTAGAGAATATTTCCAAAATGTGGAGAGAGAAAAGCACTTGAAAAACATGAAAAAAGAGCTGTACTCACCAATAAGACCACTCCAGCCTTAAACACACATGAGTCTTCTAAACTTGAAGGACATTTAACCAACCTCAACTTTACAAACCCTGAATTCATAACTGAGTTGCTACAAGCCTCGGGAAAGATCAGATTACTTGATGTTGGCAGCTGCTTTAACCCATTTTTGAAGTTTGAAGAACTTCTAACTGTTGGCAGAGACATTGTAGCTGCTGTAGAGAGTGTATATAAATGTGACTTCTGAACTTACAACTTCAGCAACCACTCCAGCTTGGACAGGATGCTACAGATGCTTTTTTGAAGCAGCTGAAAAACCCTATTGATTCTCTCTCTAATGGGAGAACTTTTCCATGTGGTAGTTTTTCTCTCCTCCTTTCCTATCTTCCATCACCCTACCAGCGATGGATTTGCTGCAAGAAACCTCATGAATTATTAGTGTTAAATGGTTTATTATTTAACATCACACCTGATTCCTCTCATCAGAACTGTCATGCTATGATGATGAATAGCTGCAAGATTGCTATAGAGTCCCTGGGCTTTAAATGCTTCAAGTATTCAAAGTTTTCACATATGCATCTGATGGGATTTAGAAAAACCTCCCCAAAAACCACAAGCGACTTGGTTAGTTGAAACTACCCGAGGATGTTATATATTCCTCAAGATTTTAACAGTATTGAAGATGAGGAATATTCTAACCCTTCCTGCTACATTCGATCAGATATAGAAGATGAACAACTGGCATATGGTTTCACAGAGCTCCCTGATGCTCCGTGCGACTCAGATGCTGGAGAAAGTCAAGCCAGTTCTATTCCTTTCTATGAGCTAGAGGATCCCATATTACTTTTAAGTTAATATAAAAACCAAAAGATCCTTTCAGTCCAGACTCCTAAACTAATGGCTTACACTAATTGGAAATACTAACATGAACTCAGTACTTAAAACCTGGTTTGCATAGAAGAAATGCAAAGGTTTACAAAGCTTGCTATTTCTTCTACTTCTGTATTTTAAAATTTATTCTTGTGTAGAAAGCTTAAAGTTTCATGCAGAATGATTCCTGTCATAGCAGAAACCACTGTTACTTTAGCATTTCACACTAAGATATAGAAAGGTACCTTTGTTTCTCTTTAGTGCTATCGTGAAAAATGAAGCATAATTTTCTATATATTTTTCTTTTCAGTTGTTCATTGTTGATTTTAAACCACTGTAATTGGAAACTTTAAGATATGTAGAGAGCTGTAGATTGCACTTTGGTGAATCATAAGTTGTATATGATGCATAGATTGGTTTAGTTTATGTTGCACTTACCTTTTTCCTCTTTTTCTAACTAAATTGTTATCGAGTACAGAAAGCTGTTTCCTATTCAGTTTTGTCTTATGATCTACTATTTCCTGAACTTCTTGAAATTGGTGATAAATCTTCTTCCCTTTTTTCTTCTATTAAGGTCATTTGGCAGCTCAGACTTTGGGGAAGGTATTTCTCTGAAGTATGTATTCTCATTTCCTTACCACAGTACAAGAAACACCACTGCCAAAGTGGTATTTTCATAACTTTCTTATCGATTTGGGCCTTGGTGTTAAATATATTTATCTGTGAGAGTTCACTTTTACTTTTTGAAAATTTAGGTTTCTTTTACAGAATTTTCTATTTAAGCAAGGAACAATGTATAATACTCAATACTGACTGAAAACACTTTGTGGAAGGGTTTGCACCTATACAAGAGGTAATGTTGTACTGAAACCAACTTTGATAGGGTCCCCACCTTTCCACTAAAGACGTGCTGCACTACAAACTTGGAATAAAATATAAAAAATTAAAATTAACCCTCTTCTCAAAATCTCATAAAATGGATTTGACCTTGTGGGACCCTAATTTCTTTCTAAACCCTAGCAGAAAAATTTTCTTTGAATATATAAATCACTAGTTGGCTGTGGGAATTTCCCTTTCCACATTGATAAATGCCTTTCTATGTTTCTGAATCAGAACCAAGTGATTATGGAGAAATAAATGTCTAAACAAGACAAGTTAAAACAGCTAGAAACATTTAATCCACATTGTCTTGTCAGCCGGCAATTGTCATGTAAACTATCATTTCTAAGAGTGCCAGAGTGTGGATTTTTCTTCAAGTGGTTATAACATTAAAATTAACTCTTACTTGCTACCAAGAAATGCAAAGGAGCCCCTGGGGAACACCCACAACCTGCCTGTGGAGTCGCACCTGTGAATGCAACAACAGAGCCCCCACCCCCACCCCTATGGGCACCACCTCTGGCCTCTTGTCTGTGCAGCTACCTGGTTCCACACTAAAGAGGCACAGCGGGGAATAAAGGCCATTGTCCTGAGTTACAGAAGTGAACAAAAGACAGAGGGCCTCTCTCAGGCTCCCTGATAATAACAGAAGCCCACTGGAAAAGTGAAGAGAATCTCTGTAATAAAGGCACACCAGACCACCGTATTTGGTAAGCTAGAGGTATCATCACCTCCCAACAGAACCTGGACTATCTTCAGAGGAAAGGCAGCTGGAACGTGCAATAGAACCTTGCACAGTTCAACCCTGCAGGAGGACAGTGAGCTCAACTTGGGACTTGCAGCCAGAAATCTGCCTGAATCTCACAGGTCTGTGACTGGCTTACTGAGACTCATTGACTTATATCTGCACACTGCTGCCCATGTTGTCTATTGTGACAGAAGAGACATAACCTGAAGAAGGCCCTTTACTTTTATCTTCTCTGTTATTTTCAAAATTACCAATATTTTTTGCTCTAATGTTTAATTTTTTTCCATCTTTTTCTACTCTTTTAAAATTTTTTTTTTGTCTTTTTTTTCTTTCTTTTCTCTTTTCTGTCTCTCTCTCCCTCACTCCCATGCTGTCCTACATTGTTCTTCATCTCCCTTTGTGTTCCTGTTTGGGCCCTAACTTGTATTTCTTCTTTATTTTTCTTTTCTTCTCTTTCCTTTTCTCCTGTGTGTCCTCTGGTCTCACTGCAAACCGTCCCCTATCCTTTTACCTACCTATCTCTCCCTCTCCAACTCCTTCTAACTCGCCACTCTGAAGGATAAAGTTGCTATATTGAAGAGTTTAATCACTATAAACATATGTTGGATTGGTCCTTGATTTTGATTTAATTCACACAGTTAAAGATGATAGATTAATAACTGAGCCTGCGCCCCGGCAACAATCCACTGGACACTCACCCCCGCTGCTCTGTACAGCCACCTGGTTCCACACTAGAAAGACGCAGAGGACACTGGACCACCAGACCATGGTACTGAGTCCCACTGCTCCCAGCCCAGAGGTAGAGGCTTCTGAGCCACCGTCCCACTGCTCCTGGTCCAGAGGAAGGGGCTTCCCGGTCACCATCCCTCCTGCTGCTCCCAGCTCAGAGGATAGGGCTTTTGGGCCACCTTCTGTCCTGCCACTCCTGTCCCACAGAAAGGGGCTTCTGGGCCACCATCCCTCCCACCGCTCCCAGCCTAGAGGTAGGGGCTGCTGAGCTGCCATCCCACTGATCCTGGTCCAGAGGAAGGGGATTCCTGGCCACCATCCCTCCTGCTGCTCCCAGCCCACAGGAAAGGGCTTTTGGGTCACCATCCCTACTGCTGCTCCCAGCCCCTATGCCACCTCTCCCAGCTCAGAGGAGGTAATCCATGCAGGCACTAACAGCCCCGCGCCCCAGTCAAAATGAGAAAACACGTAAATAAGTCTTAAAACCAGACATCCAGATCACCTACAGCAACCCCAAAGGGAAATGAGATGGAACTGACACTCAACCACCTGGACCCACTGAACTGGCAACAAAAGGGGATCTGGAAAAAGTGAAATCAGAAATAATTTCTCACATAACAGGAGAAATTGTGCCCCTAGTGCAAGATATGATTAATAAATCTAGAGAGGAACTCAGGAACATGATGGAATCTCAACATAGGAAACAAATGGAATCCATAAAATAGATGCAAATAGATTTCCAGGACATGAAAAACTCCATTAAAAGTCTACACAGCAGAATGAGCCAATGTGAGGATAGAATTTCACATATAGAAGATAAGATTGCAATTAATGACCAGGAAAATAAAAATTGCTTAAAAATTATAAGGGAATATGAGAAATCAATCCAGCAGCTGCTAGATGATGCAAAGAAGAATAACATAAGACTGATTGGGCTCAATGAAGAAACAGGAGAGAGTGAAGATGACAAAAAATCTCTTCACAGAAATAATGGCAGAAAACTTCCCAAGCAGGGGAAAAGAGCTTGACATACAGATAAGCGAGGCATATAGGACTCCAAATAGCCTTGATCAAAAAAAATCTACACATAGGCATATAATTGTTAAGATTCCAGAAACTCAACAGAAGAACAAAGTTCTACAAGCAGTGAAAAAAAAGAAACAAATCACATACAAAGGAAAGCCCATCAGAATCACAGCAGACTTCTCAACACAAAGCAAGTCAAGTCAAGAAGAGCTTGGAGTGACAGATTCCAAGCGCTAAAAGAAAAGAGCCTCCAACCCAAATTGATGTACCCTGCAAAACTATCTTTCAAACTGAATGGAGGAATAAGATACTTTCATGAAAAAGAGCACCTTAGGAACTTTGTGAATCCCAAACCAGTACTCCAAAGAATTTTACACAATATCGTAGGAACAGACATTGAGGATCACAACCCCAGGAAGCAAAGCAGAATGAACCCATCTGGCATGACAAGAAATTAAATGTAAAGAGGGAGAAACCAACAAAAAGAAATGGTCATGGTAATGATGTCAATAAGTTTCAGTTATAACAATCAATGTTAATGGTCTCAATTCACCAATCAAAAGAAATAGACTGGCAGAATGGGTCAACAAGCAAACTCCAACAATATGCTGCATACAAGAAACACACTTAATTCAAAATGAAACTCATAGACTGAAAGTTAAAGGGTGGAAAACAATACTCCATGTGACGGGAACCCAAAAAAAAGGAGGAGCAGCTATCCTCTTGGCAGATCAAGTAGATTTCAAACCAACACTGATTAAGAGAGACAAAAAAGGACACTACATCCTTGTAAAGGGAGTGACCCAAGAGGAAGAGATGACAATCATAAATATCTATGCACCAAACACTAGTGCACCCAACTATATAAAATAAGTACTAACAGACATGACAAGTCATATATGCACTTATGCAATTGTAGTGGGGTCCTCAACACCCCACTGTCACGAATAGATAGATCATCTAGACAAAAAATAAGTACTGAAATACTAGAACTCAATGGAATTTTTGAACAAATGAACTTAACAGATTTTTACAGAGTCTTCCACACCACAAAATCAGAATACACATTCTTTTAAGCTGCACATGGGTCATTCTCCAAAATGGACCACATACTCACACATAGAACATGTTCAAATAAGTGCAAAGGAATTGAAGATATCCCCTGTATATTATCAGACCATAGTGTGATGAAATTGGAGATCAATAGCAAAAGAAACTGGAAAAATTTCATAAACACTTGGAAATTGAACAACACACTTCTCAATAACCAATGGGTCACAGAGGAAATTAAAGAAGAAATCAGACAGCTCCTTCAATTAAATGAAAATGACAATACAACATATCAGAATCTATGGGACACAATGAAAGCAGTCTTACAAGGGAAATTCATAGCAATGAATACACATATTAGGAAAACAGAATGAGCCCAATTAAACAACCTGATGCTGAACCTCAAGCTTCTAGAAAAAGAAGAGCAGGACAAACCCAAAGCTCATACAAGGGAGGAAATTATAAAGATCAGAGGAGAAATCAATGCAATGGAGACTAAGAGACTGATACAAAAAATCAATGAAGCCAAGAGTTGGTTCTTTGAAAGAATCAACAAAATTGACAGACTCTTAGCCAACCTTGTCAGAAAAAGGAAAGAAAAGGCCCAAATCCATCCAATTAGGAATGAAAAGGGTGAAATTACAACAGACCCAGCAGAAATACAGAGGATCATCAATACCTATTTCCAGAACCTATATGCCAATAAGATGGACAACACAGAAGAAATGGACAGATTCCTAGATACATATGAATTATCAAAGTTGAACGAAGAAGACCTAAAAATTCTGAACAACCCAATATCAACCAATGAAATTGAAAATGTAATTAAAAACTTATCAACTAAGAAAAGGCCAGGCCCTGATGGCTTCACTGCTGAATTCTACAAGACATTTAGAGAGGAACTGCTGCCACTACTTTTGAAACTCTTCAATGAAATTGAAAGGGAAGCAATACTCCCAAATTCATTCCTGGAAGCAAGCATCACCTTGATCCCCAAAGCAGAGAAAGACCCAACCGAAAAGGAGAACTATAGGCCAATCTCACTAATGAACATAGATGCAAAAATCTTTAATAAGATAATGGCAAACAGAATGCAGAAGATCATCAAGAAGATCATACACCCTGATCAAGTGGGATTCATCCCAG
Organism: Heterocephalus glaber; assembly: GCF_053883595.1. NCBI lineage: Eukaryota > Metazoa > Chordata > Mammalia > Rodentia > Bathyergidae > Heterocephalus > Heterocephalus glaber. Next base: position 16,093,015 of record NW_028258358.1, on the reverse strand, counting down.
GGATGCAGGGATGGTTCAATGTACACAAATCAATCAATGTAATACACTATATCAATAGAGCCAAGGTCAAAAACCATATGACTATCTCTATAGACACAGAAAAACCATTTGACAAAATCCAACATGCATTTATGATAAAAACCTTACAAAAAATTGGAATAGATGGTCTCTACCTCAAACTGATAGAAGCCATCTATGAAAAACCAACAGCCAATATCATACTAAATGGTCAAAAACTGAAATCCTCCACACTAAAATCAGGAACAAGACAAGGATGTCCACTATCACCACTCTTATTCAATATAGTTCCGGAAACATTAGCCATGGCAATTAGACAAGAGAAAGAAATAAAAGGAATAAAGACAGGAAATGAAGAAGCCAAACTGTCATTATTTGCAGATGACATGATACTCTATATAGAAGACCCCAAGAACTCCACCAAAAATCTTCTAGACTTAATAACCAAATTCAGTCAAGTAGCTGGTTACAAGGTCAACACACAAAAATCAATACCTTTCCTCTACACAAATAACAGACTCACTGAAAAATAGGGCAAATAATTCCTTTCACAATAGCATCCAAAAAACTGAAATACCTAGGAATCAATCTAATGAAAGAATTCAAAGACCTCTTCTCTGAAATCTATGGCACTCTTAAAAGAGAGATTGAAGATGATATCAGAAAATGGACAGACATCCCCTGCTCCTGGGTAGGAAGGATTAATATAGTGAAAATGGCCATACTTCCAAAACTGCTATATAGATTCAATGCAATTCCAATTGAGATCCCAGCAGCATACTTCATGGACCTTGAGAAAACAATCCAAAAATTCATTTGGAACAAGAAGAGACCCAGAATAGCAAAAGCAATTCTATGTAACAGAGACATGGCAGGGGGTATCACAATCCCCAACCTACAACTATACTACAAAGCTACTGTGATAAAAACCCCATGGTACTGGCAAAGAAACAGACCTGAAGACCAGAGGAACAGATTAGAAGATGCAAAAACAACTCCAGACACACTCAGCCATCTCATCTTCGATAAAAGAGCCAAACACCCTCACTGGAGGAAAGATAGCCTCTTTAATAAATGGTGCTGGAAAAATTGGGCTTCAACTTGCCAAAGATTAAAACTAGACCTATATCTCTCACCATGCACTAAACTAAAATCAAAATGGATTAAAGATCTAAATATTAAAATAGAAACTCTGAACCAGTTGGAGCAGAGTTTAGGTAGAACCCTTGAAGACATCGGTGTAGGAAAAGATTTTATGAACAAAACATCAGTTGCCCATGAACTAGCACAAACAATCAACAAGTGGGATCTCTTTTTATTAAAAGGCTTCTGCACAGCAAGAGAAACCACCAGCAGTGTGAAGAGACAACCCACAATGTGGGAAAAAATCTTCACCTGCTCTTCCTCAGACAAAGGTTTACTATCTCGAATCTATAAAAACTTTAAAAGATCAGATCTGCCAAATTTAGAGACCCAGTTTGAAAATGGGCATCTGAAATGAACAAACACTTCTCAGACAAGGAAGTAGAAATAGCAAATAAATACATGAAAAAATGTTCAACATCACTGGTCATTCGAGAGATGCAAATGAAAACAACACTGAGATTCCACTTCACTCCAGAAAGAATGGCAGCTATCATGAAATCCACCAATAACAAATGCTGGTGTGGCTGTCGGGAAAGAGGAACCCTGCTCCACTGTGGTTAGGAGTGGAGACTGGTGCAAGCCCTGAGGAAATCATCATGGAGATACCTCAAAGAACTAGGACTGGAAGTCCAACTTGACCCCACTATTGCACTGCTGGGGATCTTCCACAAAGAATTAAAAGAATCATACCACAGTGATATATGTGTGCCCATGTTCATAGCAGCACAGTTTGTAATAGCTAAAACTTGGAAAGAGCACAAATGCCCATCAACTGGAGCCTGGATAAAGAAAATGTGTTTTTTTTAATAAAATGTAGTACTACTCAGCCATAAAAAATGAGAAATTAGAGACATTTATAGCTAAGTGGATGCACATTGAGGCAATACTCTTAAGTGAAATAAATAGGACACACATATGTAAATACCGAATAGTTTCTCTGGTGTGAGAAACTGAAAGTGTAAATAAGGACTAAATGTATAATAGGTCACGTGAAATAGGAAGAAAGGGGGCAAAGGAGAAGGAAGTGGGAGGGTAGGGGAAAGGATAGAAGGGAATGGGATTAATATGAGAAAATGGAAAAATAGGAACAAAATTTTTGTAAATAGGGAGGACTGGAGCGGTTGAAGGGAGAGCTGGGCAAGGGTGAAAAACAAGAACAAAGAGAGACTATGTAAAGGTGCAAATTTCCAATGATGAATGTTATTATATTGTATACCTAAATGTACCAATGATTAGAATGAATAATTGATAATGTAAAATAGGAATAAAAGGTCCAAAGGGGTAGGGGTAGTGGGAGGCACAGGGGAAAGGAAAGAAGGGAAAGGAAAAAATGATGAGAAATGGAAATAAAGTCTTTGTAAATAGGGAAGGGTGTAGGGCGTGAAGGGAGGGCTAGGAATGGGGAAAAAATAAGAACCAAGATGCATTATATAAAGGTACAATTCCCAGCGAGAAATGTAATTGTGTTGTATACCTACAATGCACCAATAAAAGCATTTAATACAAAACAAAAACAAAAAACAATCCAGAATAGAAAAAAAAAAAAAAAAAAGAATGAAAAAGGTGAAGTTACAACAGACCCAGCAGAAATCTAGAGGATCATCAATACCTACTTTGAGAACCTGTACTCTAATAAAATGGAAAACATAGAAGAAATGGACAGATTCCTAGATACATATGAATTGCCAAAATTAAATGAAGAAGACATAGAAATTCTAAACACCTTAATTACAATGAGTGAAATTGAAAATGTAATAAAAAATTTATCAACAAAGAAAAGCCCAGATCCTGATGGCTTCACTGCTGAATTCTGCAAGACATTTAGAGAAGAACTATCACCATTACTCTTTAAACTCATCAAGGAAATTGAAAGGGAAGCAAGGCTTCCAAGTTCATTCCTGGAAGCAAGTGTTACTTTGATTCCAAATCCAGGGAAAGAACCAACCCAAAAAAAGAACTACAAGCCAATCTCCCTAATGAACATAGATGCAAAAATCCTCAACAAGATACTGGCAAACAGAATACAGAGGGTCATCAAGAAGATCATACACCCTGACTGAGTCAGATTTATCCCAGGGATGCAAGGATGGTTCAACATTCGTAAATCAATAAATGTAATGCACTATATTAACAGAGTCAAGGACAAAAACCATATGATCATCTCAATAGATGCAGAAAAGGCATTTGACAAAATGCAGCACCCATTCATTATAAAAATGCTACAGAAAATTGGAATAGAAAGTCTTTATCTCAACCTGATTTAGGTTATCTATGAAAAAACAACAGCCAACATCATACTAAATGATCAAAAACTGAAAACTTTCATGCTAAAATCAGGAACAAGACAAGGATGCCCATTATCACCACTCCTGTTCAATATAGTTCTGGAAACATTAGCCACAGCAATTAGAAAAGAGAAAGAAATAAAAGGAATCAAGATAGGAAAGGAATAAGTTAAACTATCATTATTTGCTGATGATATGATACTTTACATAGAAGACCTAAAAACTCAGCCAAAAGACTTCTAGACCTAATTGACAGATTCAGTAGAGTATCTGGATATAAGGTCAACACTCAAAAAACAATAGCCTTCTTATATGCAAATAGCAGACTCACTGAGAGAGAAATTTGGGAAACAATTTCTTTTACACTAGCATCCAAAAAAAATGAAATATCTAGGAATCAACCTAACAAAGGAAGCAAAAGACCTCTACACTGTGAACTATAGCACTCTGAAAGAGGAGATCGAGGATGATATAAAAAAATGGATTCCCACCCTCCCCTATTTAAACCTCTCTGGCTCTCCCACCCCTACTCTGGCCCCCTGACTTGCTCTGTTCCTGTCTTAAATCCAATAGTTCACAGATGAAAAAAAAAAAAAAAAGAAAATGGAAAGACATCCATTGTTGCTGGGTAGGAAGAACGAATATAGTGAAAATGGCCATACTTCCAAAACTACTATATAGATTTAATGCAATGCTGATTGAAATTCCAACAATATACTTCACAGAACTAGAGAAAACAATCCAAAAATTCATTTGGAACCATAAGAGACCTAGATAGCCAAAGCAATTCTAGGCAACAGACATGGCAGGGGGGATTGCAATCTCCAACTTGAAACTATACTACAAAGCTACTGTGATAAAATCAGCATGGTACTGGCAAAGAACAGACCTGAGGATCAGTGCAATAGATTAAAAAATACAGAAACGACTTCAGACATACTCAGCCACCTCATCTTTGACACCAGAGCCAACCACCCTCATTGGAGGAAAGGTAGCCTATTTAATAAATGGTGTTGGAAAAACTGGATTTCAACCTGCCAAAGATTAAAACTAGACCCATGCACTAAACTAAGATCAAAGTGGATTAAAGATGTAAGTATTAAGTCAGAAACACTAAACTTCCCAGAAGACAAGTTAGGTAGAACTGTTGAAAACATTGGCATAGGAAAAGACTTTATGAACAAAACCTCAGTAGCACGGGAACTAACGCAAAGAATCAACAACTGGGATCTCACCTTATTAAAAAGGTTCTGCACTGCAAGAGAAACCACCAACAGAGCTAAGAGACAACCTACAATGTGGGAAAAAAATTTTAACAGCTGTACTTCAGACAAAGGACTGCTATCTCGAATATGTAAAGAACTGAAAAGAATCAGACAACCCAAATTCAAAGACCCAATTAAAAAATGGGAACATCTGAAATGAACAGACATTTCTCAAAGAAGTAAAAGCAGCAAATAAATATATGATAAAATATTCAACATCACTGGTCATTGGAGAGATGCAGATGAAACAACACTGAGATTCCACCTTACCCCAGAAAGAATGGCTGCTATCAAGAAATCAACCAATAATAAATGCTGTCAGGGGTGTGGAGAGATAAGAACCCTTCTCCATTGTTGATGGGAGTGTAGACTGGTGCAACCTGTGGAAATCAGTATGGAGAGACCTCAAAGAACTAGGGCTAGAGGTGCCATTTGACCCAGCTATTCCCCTGCTGGCTATCTTCCCCAAAGAATTAAAAGAATCATACCACAGCAATGTATGTGCACGCATGTTTATAGCAGCACAGTTTGTTGTAGCTAAAGCTTGGAAACAGCCTAAGTGCCCGTCAACTGGAAACTGGATAAAGAAGATATGGGGTTTTTTTTATAAAATGGAGTATGACTCAGCCATAAAGAATGAGAAACTAGAGACATTTATAGCTAAACGGATGCATATTGAGCCCATACCCTTAAGTGAAATAAATAGGACACACACTTGTAAATACCAAATAGTTTCTCTAATGTGAGAAACTGAAAGTGTAAATAAGGGTTAAAATGAATAAAATGCATAATTGATCATTTGAAATAGGAAAAGATCCAAAGGTGTAGGGGTGGTGGGAGGGGAAGCAGAAAGAAAAGAAGGGAAAGGAAAAATTATGAGAAAAGTAAAAAAAATGGAAACAAAATCTATGTAAATAGGGAAGGGTGAAGGGGGTGAAGGGCGCACAGGAAATGGTTATAAAAATAAGAAGATGCAACATGTACAGGTACAAGCATCTAATGATAAATGTAAATGTATTGTATACTTAAAATGTACCAATAAAAGAATTTTTAAAAATTTACCTCATAATGAGGTTTTTGCACTGAAATATCACAGTTTCAGATTTCACGGCTAAGTGCGAGTGTGTGCACATGTGCACATGTGTGTTTGTGTATGTGTGTGTATTTTTAAAAGAAACTTTCATTTTCAAAAGTTGATCCTAATTTCATAAACTGCACTTCCTTATCTGGTAAAACTTGTGTTCTGTGCTTATTTTGTTTTACTGTAGTTAACTTTGAATGTCAGACTTGATTTAGAAATACAAAACTTATCCTTTAAGATACAAACAGTTGAATGCGTGTACCCAGTATTTCAAAAGAAATTTCACATGCTAAATTAATGAAGATTGTAGTTAATATAAACAGTCAGTGACAAAATGCAGTAAATACTGGTTGCTCAAATATACCATGAGTAACTTCAAATTTTTCATTTACTTTCAATAGTATATAATTCTTTAATAAGTGGACTTGACTTTTCTTTCCAGTTAAGCACTTCAGGATCATGTCTTGTACTTCCATCAGAACAAAAAAATGTAAAAGCAGTGTGTTCAGAATAATTCCAAATTGTGTTTTGGTAGTTCCCCCTTTGCCAAACTTTTATTTAGCTAATCCTAAGAGCAAAGAAAACAGTACACAAATGAAAGTACTTTGAAATTAAACGAAAACAGTGCTTTTGAAAGGTTGGTCCACCTATGACCATTGAGACAGCCTTTGTGTTACAGCTAAAATGTTGGTGCTATAAATTCTTCTGATGGTTTACAGATGTTGATTCTGCTTATGCTCCAAGCTGCATGATGTATTTTAAGTAGTACTTTGGTGAAGAAAATATAAAACCTACCACCACTTAGTTTAAATTTATTTGAATTTGTATCACTTGTTACTATAAATTCAGCTTACTCAAATTTGGTTCACCTTGGATTTAAACCAACACATATTCCACCAAAGCCAGTTCAGTGTATGTGTTGAGAAATATAGGGAGTCATTGTGTCTTGGTGCCAGATTACATGTGTAATGACAAATGAAGTTAATAGGGCTTTCTAATACTGTATGGGTACTCTTAAGAATGATTTCATTCGTATATAAAAAAGTTAAGGAGTTTTTTGTCATGTTCACATCAATTTCTACAAAATAATTTGACATTTCAAAAACAAGTGATAATCATATGGTTGGATTCTTCAGGATTGTGAATAGATCTTGTGATTTTACCATCATTGCCAAGTGGTGGGAAGTAGTGTACCTGAAAATGTATGTTTGTGTTTGTTGTATTTTTTCACATTTTGTGAGCAAAGCACACTTATTAAAAATTTTTAATTTTCTAGTAAAAAAAGAATTAATATCTAACATGTATAAATAACTCAAGAAATTACGTTTTTTAAAAAAATCAATAAAAGAGCAAAAGAATTGAATAGATGCTTCTCCAAAGAAGTACAAATGGCTAATAAGTATATGAAAAGTTCAACATGTGTAGCCAGTAGGGAAATTCAAATCAAAACTACATTGAGATTCCATCTCACTTAAATCATAGTAGCTACTATCAAGAATACAAAAAACAGTGAAAGCTGGCAAAAATGTGGGGGGGAAAGGAACCCTCCTACTCTCTTAATGGGAATGTAAACTAGTACAATCACTATAGAAATCAGTATGGAGATTCAAAAAATGAAAATTAGATATACCATTTGATCAAAAAACTAAAATTAGATATACCATTTGATCCAGGTATACCACTCCTTGCACAATCCCAAAAGAATCAATGACCACATACTATTATACTAAATGCATACCAGTCTTGATAACAGTGCAGTTCACAATAGCTGAGTTGTAGAAACATCCATCTGCCTATCCACAGATGAACGGATAAAGAAAATGTGAGTTAGTGTTGACATGAACATAACATACATATAATCTGCTAAGATAGGAGAAGAAATACTAATTGTGGCAAATATTATGAAATAAGAAACACACTTAAATTTGCCTCTGTGGATTTGACAAACAAGGCCATGAAAAAATTAGTAACACAAGGCAAGCACCCAAAACACCTAGGAAACAGAAAGGAGCAGGATAAAAGAAAACCAATAGTGAACATCAAGTGTAAATTTGATGACATTTGATATATACAATTTAATTTTCATTAGATATATATATATATGGATAGAAAGAAAGAGAAATATTATTCAGCCACGAAGAATGAAATCATGTCATTTGTAGGAAAATAGATGGAACTGGAGATCACCATGTTATGTGAAATAAGCTAGACTCAGAAAGTTACTATTACATATTTTCTCTTAGGATAAATCTATTAATTAGTTAATTGATTAATTAATGAGAGATTACAGGAAACTAGAAGGTAGACTTAGAGAGAGGGGAGGGGATCAGGCAGGGTGGAAAGAAAAATGAGGGCTTTGAAAATGTTCAAAATATAAACATGCCAATATACCAAAATGAACTTCAGTATTTTGTATTACTGATATGCAGTAATAAAAAAGGAAATAAAAGGGCCAGGGATTTAGCTCAGTGGTGCTGCTTCCTACCTTGCAAGCACAAGGTCCCAAGTTTGATCCCTGGTACCAAAAAATAAAATAAAATATAGTACGTATATACAAAGAAATGTTATTCAGCTTTTTAAAAAGAAAGAACCTGGTCATGGTGCTGCATACATGTAATCTTAAGCACACAGGAGGCTAAGTCAGGAGGGTCACTGTGAGTTCAAGACCAGTCTGGGCTACATAGTGAGTTCAAGGCCAGTCTGAATTCCATAGTGAGACTCTGTCTCACAAAATCAAATTAAATAAATAAATAAGAAGAATAAACAAAAAAAGGAAAGCCTGCCATTTCCACAATGTGAATGATCTTACATTAAGTAAGATAAATGTAGCACAGACAAATGCAGCAGGATCTCACTTGCAAATGTAATCTACAAAAGGCAAACTCATAGAAGCAGAGAGTCGAATGGTGATCCCCAAGGGCTGGGGTGGTAAATAGGGAGGTGTTGGTCAAAATGTACAAACTTCAGTTTCAAGATGAACAAATTCTGGATCAAAGGTAAAGCATGGGTGGTAATGGATGTGTTAATTAATTTGATTGTGGTAATACTTTTAGAATGTATACATGTATCAAATAATCACACACACAGGAAGTGAGTGGATAATTTTTGGAGGATGATCTAGAGTTACTCCAAGAAGACACAAAGTGTAAATATGGTCTAGAGAATGAGTAAGAGTTTGACAGTCTGGGAAGAAGAGCAGCAACACGCAAGGCCAATAATTAAATAAACAATGACAAAAGTAAAATTCTCTTGTTATTATAATTCATACACAGTGACTGAAGTGGTTTAAGAGAAATAATCCTGACCACCTACTGACAAAGAACAAATTCATTGAAATTACATAGGAAATACGACAGTATCTCCTTTAATCAGGAAACCTTTAGCTTGACAAATCATATAGGGAAAAAGTGGCCGCATATAACATTGTAAGGATACATAAAGATCCCAGAAATTTGAGAAAAGTAACCAAGCACTAACAGTAGTGCTATTTAAAGACAGGAATTATACCAAGAGAACCACCAGAAACTAATCTTTCTTGTATCCTCCACAGACAACACATTTTCCAACATTTCTGCTAACTATTCCATTAGTCTACCTCCCTTCCAGGAATCCTCTTCTGCTTCAGCTTACGACTGTCTCTGAGTGACTATTTCAGCCCCTTCTACACAACAGCAACTCTTCACACATAATTTTGGTATATATCTCTAAGATTAACTATCTTGAGCAAGTCTGCTTCTTAATTTTAAATTCCCAAGACATGGATCTGATTGGCTCTCTTCCCAGTTTTTCTGATCCAGGATGTGCAATCCATAGGTTTCTGCCTGGCTGAGACATGGACTTGATGCCTTAGGGTAGTTGCACTCCTCTGGTCAAATAAGTATCACTCAGATTGTGTAGTTACATGCAACCTTACAGTAATGAGCCCACTCATTAGGTAGCAAAGGCCTCAGCAGCTTCCCTTAGAAGGGGCTGAAGAAATAGCAGACCATCATAAACAAGTCTAGTACAGCTTTGATAATTTTTCTCAACAGAGAAAACGTTTCACCTTAGATACTAATCAAGAAATGATTCTTTCTGCCAAATGCAGCCAAAAGAAAAAAGCTTGCAATTTCTGCAGTGGGAAAGAACACGAGGCTGCTGGCCAGAGCACAGAGAATACAGCAGAGCAAAGCACCTGGGGAGGGCATAGAACCTGTAGCTGGAGAGGAGAGTTGTAGTACTAAGAAGCAGAGAAGAAACATGCACCTGAGGAATTCATCCGTCTTCAGTATAAGGCATTTACACAAGCCAGCTTGAGGAAAAAGATAATTTGTTGGGTAGATAAATGCAGAGCACTCAGTGCAGGAAGGAAAACCCAGGTAGCAATCAAATAGCTTTTATTTTTCTGTACAGGGGATCAAACTTGGGTCCTTGTGCTTGTGAGGCAGGCAGCAGAACCACTGAGTTAAATCCCCTGCCCAGCAATCAAATAGCTTAGAGAGTCTAAGTTAGAAGGAGCTGTTTAATAAGTTTATGAAGATACTGTAGTTGGAAGGTCGAGCCATTTTCATATTGTCACTCTGTCCACTACTCCTTGTCTCAGAATTCCAGGAATGTCCACCTGGTCTTGGGAAGAAAGCATTTAACTGACAAACTGTACCTAAAGGTCATGAGAGAATCCCCCAAAGGGAAACTTTAAGGAAACCTTAAATTCTATTTAAAAGATAAAGTGGAATGGCTGTTGGATGGAAAAAAATATATAGTATGCATTACAGAAAGTGTCTCTTGAGCAATAAGCAATTAGTAGAGGCAGTTAGCAAAATATAAAGCTGAAAACAATCTCCTTAAAATTACTGTTGAAAAAAATTGGTTATTAAAAGTGAAATCTGAACAAAGCATGAAACTGAGCTACTCTTCTACTGGGAAACAATGGTAATAGCTAAAATCTACATAGCAAGCTTCATGTGTGTTAAAAGTCCTACTAAACACTTTATTTTAAAAGTTTTTTGGGCCAGGGATTTAGCTCAGTGGTTTCACTGCCTGCTGCGCAAGCACAAGGACCCAAGTTCGATCCCTGGTACAAAACAAAGTTTTTTAATCCTCACTGCAACCCCATGAAGTCATGATGTAAGTACCTCTTGGAAGAAGAAATGTGTTTTATGTGAAAATCTATATAGGAAGAGATGAGAGAGGGTTCAAATTTCTGACATCTGGCTCTTCTGCACACTCTAAGAAACCACAGGGTTCAAGGCAAAGCAAAGTCATGAAACTCAGAGAAGAAAACCAGTAAAATTTAGATGAAGCATGATGAGAAATCCAAAACTAGATAAAGCCAATAGATCGCCTGGCTACGTATCAAACTAAGGATTCTACTGACTTTCTGGTTAGTAAATTAATAAGTAATTAAGAAGAGAATCTACTGCATATTGCTTATATTTTCTTGAGTCTGGAGATGCTGAGATTAATTATATAGAGATTTCTTATTTCAAACTACAAAGTCAGATATTCCATACTAATCTTGCCCTACTATCCTCTTGATTAAAGCCTTTCTCCCCTGTCCCTAACAATGCCCCAGCAAGTGTTACAGATGCTTGAAATGGCAACCGAAGCATGGATGGTTTCAGTTTAAGCTATTGCCTTAGAAAAACATTTTGTTTAGTTTTTCACCTTAGTTTTAAGTAATCTTTAAAGAAAAATTCCTGCTAACTTTCTGGTTTTCACTCTGATTTGTATCCAGGGAAAGAAGAGTAAGAGTGAGTGGGTTAGAAGCACCTGGCTGTAATGGTTGCTTCCCATCTTTGGTCAACCGTTTATGCTCTGATTCCTTCCTTTCCTGTTTGTCTTCATGAGCAAATCAAATGGGACCTTGAATTATAATTGTTTGTAAGCCACAGAAGATTATTTGCTTGGTAGGAAAGGCTTGTCTGCAATTTTAGATAAACTGAAGTCCTGTGTATGAGAAAGAGCCAAACATAGGTCTTGAACTAAGAAATACAGCATTTTTTTGTCTCCACCCCAGTTTTACTGCTTATAATATGGCTAATAACCAGTTGGGGTAGACTAAACTGTGTACAGTTGCTGAATTCCACTTAGAGTACACACTGAACAATTTGGTGAATTACAGATAGAATTGTAATGTGTTCTGTTTTCTGATCTTTCTTCCATCTTTGTAGCTCAATTTCTTCCTAAAAGAGAGAGGAGGTAGATCAAACTAAGGACAAAGAAGAAACAGGTACTCCACCTTCCTATTCTCACATTTCTTTAAAAAAAAAAAAATTCTTTGCTCTTGCCTAAGTAAAAATACGGAGATAGAACAGCAAAGAAAAATGGCAAACCCCAAAAACATCAAATTTCTGAGCTGACACCAAATGTTAACCTTAGTTTTATTTTTTCACCTTTTTTCCTATCTACTATCATTGAACACATACTATATACCTGGGAAGTCAAACAACATGCATGCATTATTCTGCTTAATAATCACACAATAATTTAGATAAGCTGATTCTATTATCATTATTATCATCATCATTATTATTGTATAATTTACAAAATTTTAAGAAGCTAAATAATTTTCTCAGTACACACAGCTATATTTGACCTTAAAGATCTTAGTGTAAATGAATATGTGAACAGGTCTGTCTTGGCCTTACAGACTTCAGTGTTCAACAATTAATTGCATGCCATCAACTATTCTAGGCACTGGACACAAGAATAAGTGAATGAACCAAAGACTTTGCCTTCAAGAACCTTATCTTCTAGTATAAAAAGCAGACAACTATTTTTTACTCTGACTAGAGGTTCCATTTGACCCAGCTATCCCCTTTCTCAGTATCTTCCCAAAATAATTAAAAGCACATACCACAGGGATATATGCACACCTATGTTTCATAGCATCACAGTTTGTAATAGCTAAATCTTGGAAACAACCCAAATTCCCCTCAACACATGAATGGATAAAGATGTGGGGTTTTTATACAATGGAGTACTACTCTGCCATAAAGAAGGATAAACCTGAGACATTTATAGCTAAATGGATGCACCTAGAGACCATACTCTTAAGTGAAATAAATTGGACACACATGTGTAAATATCCCATAGTTTCTCTGGTATGAGAAACTGAAAGTGTAAAAAAGGACAAAAAATGTATAATAGATAATGTGAAATAGGAAGAAAAAGTTCAAATGGGAAGGGACACTAGGAAGGGGGAAAGGGAAAGGAAGAAAAGGAAAAGGGAAAAATGAGAAAAGAAAGATAAAATAGAAACGAATATTTTGTAAATAAGGAGAGGAAGAAGAGTTGAAGGGAGGAGAGGGAAATGAGAAAAAAATAAGATATATCATTTTTAGGTACAAATTCCTTATGATGGATGTGATCATTATGTATATCTAAATTGTACAAATAATCTTAATTAAAAATAAAAACAGCTATTTTTTACATATATAATTCAGAGCAATAGGAAATGTTATAAATGTTTAAACAAGGTATGTAGCTAGAGAAAGAAAATGGCTTGTGAGGAAAGGATTCTGAGAACATGATGTTTAAGTGAGACCTGAGTGATGAGAAAGTAGCAGTCACATGAAGTTCTGAGCAGGTAGAGAAGTATCTCATGAACACGACTTGCAGAAAGAACATGTAAGGCATTTCAAAGCTGTGGAATGATTCAGTGTATGCAGCCTACAGTGACCAACTATGAGAGTGCAAAAATGAGTGCATACAAAGACAAAAACCAAGAACCAGATCACAAAGGCCTTGTAGGTCAGGGGAAGATACATAGCTTCCACACAAAGTGAAATGGGAAGCCATTGGAGAGTTGAAGCAAGGGATTGATTTGATGATCTATAAGCCATGTTAGAGATGTAATATACTATTTAATGATATATACATATATTGAAGTATGTCTCATTCTGGCTATTAGGCAGTAAATGGAATAGAGAGAGCAAGAGGAGCAGCAAAATCCTAAAAAAAACTCTTCCAGTAACCCAAGCTAGCCACAATGGTGACTTTCACAAGGTGAAACAGTAAGAGGAAAGGGGATTTTAAATATCTGCTGGATAGACAACTGACTGGATTAGCTGAAAGATTAGAAGTGGGAAAATAAAGAAAGAGTAGAGTAACTCTTAGATTTGGGGCTCAAGCAAATTATTTCTTGGCAGTATCCTTAACTGGGATGTGGAGAAATAGTTCCTGACAGCTGTTGTTAGCAATATGAGTTGGGTTCTTACGTTTTGGGGTATATGACCTAGGTGGAGTATGGAAAAGAGAATGAGAAGGAAAGTCTGTAGTTCCAGCTTTTCCATTAATGGTGTGATCTGAAAGCAAGTCACATAACCTTTCTGAGCCTTGCATATAAAACAAGGTTTTCAGTCTGAAAATTCCTAGTGCTTTCCACACACTAAAATCTCTAAGGTCTACCATACAGTAAAATCCCTCTGTCACAACTGACTTCTTACCTCTGCCACTATAATATATTTTGAAAAGCAGACTGATGTCAATTGCTTTTTAACTGAAGGAAGAAAGGTCCCAGAATGGAGAGATGTGACATGAACATTTAACCCTTAGCAATGTTGATTAATTATGACAAGTCTATCTGAATTGTACTACATGCAAAGATTCCATTGTCAAATATATCCTGTTACTGTCCCTTTTATGAACTATCAGCACCAGCTCTTCCCTTGAATATGTTAATGACTTTCCTTCATTTTACTTCCTCCCTGAAAGTTGATTTCAGTTTGCTGAATCCTCAGTCTTGAGCTGCTAGATTGCTTCAAGACCGACAATGCCAAGTACATTTTTGTTCACAGGGCTAGATCTTAGACTATCAAGAAATCTTTTAAAATTTCCTGTCTCTTTATTTATTCTTCCATAAACTCCTATAAGTAATAAAATAAAATTTTGGGGTAATGTATAAGTATGCTATTGAATTTAAAGATGTCTATAAAAGGTCAACAAGGTCCTAAAAGCTATTAGTTTACTTGTGTATAAGTGGAAATTTTTTAAATCATATTTCAATTATAATGAAATAAGTAATAATAGTATACTAAGTTCTTGAAATTTGCTCCTCAACATGTTTGTTAAAATGTAAAGAAATACAAAAGCAAATACATTTTATAAATGAGAGGATGTATCCAGCTTGTGTGGAACTTTAACAAAAAAAAAGAAGGTAAATACAAAGTAGCGAGGAATTGCGATGATAATGATAATTGATTAAGTGCATTATACAGAAAATATAGTTGATGGTCTTACCTATTTAGAAGATGAAAACTTAGTGAAGGATCAGTCCCAAAATTTTAAAAAAATTTCAGTTAGGGCTGGGGATTTACCTCAGTGGTTTCGCCGCCTGTCGTGCAAGCACAAGGACTGGAGTTCAATCCCTGGTACCAAAAAAAAAAAAATTAAAGTTAGAAGTGGAAGATTAGAAGGAGTTAGCTAAAGAAGAAACTGAAAAGAGGAATGAAGAGAAGTGTTCCCTAAAAAAGGGAAAGTTGTAACATTTTTGAGGAATGTATTGGAAGATGAACCAAGATCATAGCTCCAAAGAGAGTGATACAAAATGATGAGGCTATTGAGGTGGGCAAGTTGCAAGTTTTATAAAACCTTACTGACCATATTAAGGATTTTTTATTTCTTTTTTTTTTTTTTTGGTACTGGGGATCGAACTTGGGACCTTGTGCTTGCAAGGCAGGCAGTGTAACCACTGAGCTAAATCCCCAACCTGATTTTTGATTTCTTAAAAACAGTCAAGAATCATTGGAAGACATCTAACTAAGAAAAGAATAAGGAGATCTGTACTATTATTACTTTGAGTGTTGCATGAAGAGAGACCAGAGATTAGTAGTGGATGTGAGGAAACCAAAGAAGGGTTTTACAACATCCACACGAGAGAGGATGGTTTAGCTGATGCAGTGATCCTTGGAATGGAGAGAAGATTCAAGTGGCTGCCAGAAAGCTACAGTGGGCAGGAGTGCATATGTGGATACAAAGGAGAAAAAATGGAGGTACAAAATGCTTCCCAAACTTGTGGCAGGGAAATGTGGCAAGGGGAAATCCAGTAGGATTCTTATTAAGTATGATGGGTACCTGACTTTGGAAACTTCCAGTTTGGTGAGCTTGGCAATACAATATCTGTGAAGACATTTCTGGGAATATAAGAACTTAATAGGAGTGGCCTGGAAAAAAAAAAGAAGAAGAAAGAAAAGAAGTAGAGGTAGAATATTGTACAAGAATCTATTTTATTGAGCCCACATTAAATAATGCCAATGGACTGGGGATGAAGGTCAAAAATAGAGTGTTGGCCTAGCATATGTTCAACCCCTAGTTAAATCCTCACCACTGCAAAAATAAAACAATAGTTACAATGTCAAATTCAAGTATTCATGCTCACATCAATATAGAGAGACAGAGAAGTGTTTACTAGATAAAACTTCTGTGTAGTACCTCTGAGCTCATTCCTTTTGTTATATAATCTCTCTCTGACTAACCCCACCCCCACTACACCCAAATATCCTGTTTGTTAGATGACATTTCTTTCTTCTGTACTTCTCCTTAGAGATATATTTTAAAAGACCGCTCTTAAGCCTATAGTAGTTATCCTTTGTCCTACATTTAATCTCTTAATAAGACCAAGTTAGCTGTAATATAAATGGTAATTCATAGTGTTCTATTTATGTACTACACAATTCTGAACTTGCTCAGGAATTGCCTATGAACAGGCTGGCCTTACCTACTGGCACAGTCAGTTAGGAGACAGTTGGTATGGTTTTGGAGTTACAGAAGAGTCTGATTTTTTAGCTTTGTAAAATGTTCTTGGAAGAAGTATTTAAGACCTCATCAGCCTTTAAAGAGGCTACTATATATAAGAACTGCATTAGCACAGCCCCTGTTCTTCAAATCTGTCTGAGAAATACAGGATTCGAATATGATGATAACAGAATTATATTTGCAAAAGGACAAATTAGCATACAGCAAGACAGTTTGACAGCTGCCATGGTGAGTTAGAACATCACCTGTGGGTAAGGTATATTACTGGTAAACTATAATATTCCATTTAAATTACTTTGGGTTGTATGGCTATTTTTCTCTTTTTCATAGTCATGCTACTATTATTGGTTGAATTTTCTTTGCCACTGTTGAGAGATCTGTCATTTGGAATGAGCTAACATTTTATCCTTCTAAATAAAAGATCTGTAAGTGATGTTATTCCACATTTTCCTAAGGATTTAAGACATCACTAGCTTTCAGTTTACCTACTCAAGGGTTCTTTGCCAAAATCCTGCCTGACGCCAATTCTCATTCAGTCTTCAAAAAGTTTTATTAATACAATAGTTCACAAATTTTTCTTTAAAAATATTGAGCGTGCCAAAGGAGGTATTTGTTTTTCTGCTTCTCTATGCCCATATATAAACATATTACGTAAATATGTCCACACCTAAATCTGTCCCATCTTGTTGATCCATTTTTAAAATTCACACCCTGTCTTGTATAAACACAACCCAACCATTAAAGTAATTTGTTCATGAGTCATAACCTTAACAAACATTGAAGTAATTGTAAAAGCATCTTGGTTAGTTTGCAATTAGAGTACTAAGTTCAATATCATGCTACATTAGATTTTAGAAAAAAATTCGTACAGGGTTTTATTTCTTAATCCTCAATAACATTTAATCATAAACATACATGAAGACAACCTAAATGTGTATCCATTTCTACACTGATAAAAATAGCTAGTGTTTCTGGGTGTATTATAGCAGATGGTACTTTTTTTAAACAATATTTATGGAATATAGAAACTGAATAGATACTGATAGACAAGCTACAATATCCTGGAATGAACTGTTTGTTTAATTAATATATCTTTGAGCAAAGACTTCATTTTCACTATGAGAAAAACTTCCCAGTTGTATAAGTATGATTTTCAACCAAATACTCTTCGGAGTTTATCAACACTCTCTATCCCTAGAAAGAGAAGTAGTGATTCAGAGAATGAGAAATCTATGTACAAGATTACAAAAGCAAATGCACTGCTATCCAAGAAGAACTGAGAGTAACCTTCTACTTCACAAATTGAGAGAGCTGAACACTGAATTTCTGCTAGAAATCCATGTGAAAGACTAAGGTTGAGTAAGATGTGCATGATGAACAAAAACTCTCGTGATAAATCAGGATCCGTAACCAACTGAAAAAGCTCTTGGCAACAGAAGAAATTCCTTCTCATGTGCTTATTATCTGATTTAATGTCTCCCACCACTCACTTTCCCTCCACTGAGGGATCCATTGTGAAAGATATTCTTCCTCTCTTGTGACTGATAACTCCAAATTGAACTTCTTAATATTTTTATCATTTATTGAAATATTTCCCAAATGATCTAGCCTCCACTTTAGTTTCCTTCCTATGATCTCTTCAACAGTTCCATAACTCCAGGCAATGTTTATAATTTTTTAGCAACAGGACTTCAAATTGCACTTTTTTCAAAGCTCATTTTCTATAATTATACTCAGCTTGTGCCCCTACTCAGATACCCTCTCACCCAACTTCTCTAAATATGTTGCACTGTCTCATTTATGGCCTTTTTATGAAAAAGTCATCCAGAACTTAGCTCAAAAATCTCCTATCACCTGGGAATTTCTCATAAAGCATGCTCTATAGGAATCAGGGATGTATTGAAATGATTGCTGGGCAGAGCAACTGGCGTTTGCAAATTGTGGGATCAAATTCTAATTCTGTTTGGCCAGAAAGCCAATCTCTCCCTTTAATTTGGTCTTGAAATATACGTACGGTAAGTTCTCTCTATCCATGGGTGGAAATATTTGGGAAAAAATTGAATCTGTACCGAAGAGTAAACAAAGTCTTTTTCTTGCTGTTATTCAATAAAGAATACAACAACAACTATTTATATAGTATTGACATTATATTAGGTGGTTGTAAGTAATCTACAGATGATTTAAGTTGTGCTGGAAAATAGTTTATAAGCAAATACTACACAATTTATATAAGGGACTTGAGCAACAGTAAATTTCACTATTCATAAGGGTCCTAGAACAAATCCTGCCATGGATACCATGGTACCACTGAGTATCCAGACATGTCTTTTGTATATAAAAGTACCTTGCACCTCAAATATAGTGTTTGCCCACATTTATTTGATATGGTGGTATTGCCCTACCTTTCCCTGACCTACTCTTCCCTCCTTGCTCCTCACACTAGAAAATATAACCTATTCTACATGAGGCACATAATAGCAAGTATTAGCATTTATAATATAGCTACTGTGTACCAGGCAGGATGCCCCCCCACATATATAGTTATATAATTTTCCACATAATTATTTAATTTTTCACATGATTCCAAGAGGAGCTGCTACTAGCTCCACTTTAAAGCTAAGTAATGGCAGCGGAGGGTGGAGTACTTGTCAAGTCATTGCTCATAAATACAATATTGATACACACATGGAGCATGACAAGTCAGTAGAAAAGATGGGAGAATAACAAAATGATATACGTATGCTTGAAGTGGTATGGAAGGCACTGACAGGGAAAAGAGAGAAAAAAAATTAAAGAGCACAACTCAGAGAGATTTAGAGAGCACAGTCCTCTGTACTGAGCATTTGACATGACCCATCTGACCCAAACTCACCTACTTGTCAACATCTTTCAGCACATGTCTGGATCCTGACCTCAAACCTGAAAGGCAAAGTCTCATGACACCCTCTCCCACTTCTAGAGCTAAGGAATGTGCATCACATGGAGGAGATGCCAGGTCCTTCAGTTATGAGTAGTAGGATCCACAGTAGTTGGAGTCTGGGAAGACAAGAAATGGAGATCAAGAACATTGCCAGTGGGGCATTGACTACTTTGCCCAATTAGAGAATTTTGTGAGAATAATTTTGACCAGAAACTATGAAAGAACTGATATTGGAATATAAACAGTACTTTTCCAGAAATCAAAAGGCAGTTAACTGTGGGAATTTCAAGCAAAGGTTAAAAAGAAGAAAATTTTTGAACTAGACCTACCTTCTTCAATGTTAGAGCCTGAAGATCTGTTCTCCTTCCAGCTGATCCCTGAAATTTTTACTTGGCATAAAAATTATGTTTTTCTTTTTGTCTTCTTTTGGAGTTTTGCCACTTGTGTTTTGGTTTAGAGGGTCATTTGTGCAGATCAACCTACTTGAGAAATTCCAAATCCAGAAGCACAACTACCAAAGACCCCATCCAGACACCAAAGGAGCTAGTTTTCTTGAAGATGGCCAAAGTTTCACTTTTAATAAACATTGTTTCGTTCCTCTTTCTTTCTGCCAGTACATAGCAGGCTTCTTAAATCTTACTGTTGATGTCTCAAAGCTATTTTTCTAAGAGATTTGTAGAAGATGATATTTAACTATCTGTACCATGGTTCTTGGCCAGTAGATCCAATTCTTCCTCTTACCATATTGTCATGACCTTCCTCCATTTCTTTAAGTTCAATCTTTGACACACTGCTCATGAAAATCTTCTTAGAATTTTCTAATGGCTGAGATAAAGCACACAACATGAGCTAGTGAGACATGTTTAATTTTCACACTTGGACTAAATTAGGTAGGCTAGAGCTAGAACACCTCAGATAATGAGAAATGAGCTGAAGGTGCTGTGAAACTTAGAATCTGGCAACCCAGATTTTGCCCAGTGATGTAGAAAAGGTTTTTTTTTAATGGTCATAAAGTCCACAAGCTCAAATAAGTCACTTTTCAAATTTTTTACATTCAAATAAAAAAGCAAGGGTTAAGGGTGTGGCTTAGTGACAGAGTACTTGCCCAGAATGACTGAGGCCCTTGCTTCAATCCCCATCAGGGCAAAAAATGAGAAAGGAAAGAAAGGAGGAAGGAAGGAAGGAAGGAAGGAAGGAAGGAAGGAAGGAAGGAAAGAAGGAAGGCAGGGAGGTGGGGAGGGAGGGAGGGAAGGAGGGAGGGAATTATTTTGAAGAAGTTCCCCTACTTTACTTTTTGCAATAGCTTAGGCGAAAAGAGAGAATCAACACTTTCCATTGTTGAAACAAGGAATTCAACTCTCAGAAAGGGATGATCAGTAACTGTATTTTGTCCAATTTAACAATTTTCTGAGAATCAAACATCAGGAAAATATTAAGGAACTAGATGCCTGAAATTATGTCAGTTCTGTTTTGTTTCCATGGTATCAAGTGACAGTATATTCTCACAGAAGTGAAAGCCTACTGCCCAAAATTAGCCTAGTTCATGTTATATCGTCATATGTAGACATAATAATTCCATGTTAAATGAAAAATAGTTATCCATGAATTCTATTCATAAAACTCTTGAATAGAAATATCTTGTCTTTCCTCAATGCAATTTTGTTAACTACATATGTGCAATTTTTAAACTTATCTGAGGCCTCAGGAATGATCAAGGGCTTTCTAATTCCAAGAGAGAGCAATGACAATGCTTCAAGATTTCTTTACCATCAGATGCTTCTGGAGAGAAAGAGAATTCTGATGAGGGAAAGGATAAAAAATCCACTAAGTTGGGAGCAATTTATTTCCCAAGATAATGGAATATCTGAACACTAATAATCAATTGTGATATGCAATTTCTTTAAAAAGATACTTTGAGGCTATGCACATGCTGTCTAATTCAGAGAAAATTACTTAATATAATTTTTTTTCCTAAGATGTGGTTTTTTGGTTTTTTGGTTTTGGGGGGGGGCGGTTTGGTACCAGGGATCAAACTCAGGACCTTGCGCTTGCGTGGCAGGTGCCATAACCACTGATCTAAATCTCCAGCCCAAGAGAAAATTACTTAAACAGAACTGTCCCAGTCCACTTTGGCTTCCTTTGTCACATTCAAATAAATGTCACATAGGAATAGCACTTAAAATAATAAACCCTGAAGATAACAGTTAACATTTTACTAAATATTAGGTTGTAGGCCACTATTATAAATTTGTTTAAGAGTGAAATAAAGTCTTCAGACATTATGGTGTGTCTTTTCTTAGGATGGGAAGCTGCAGTATAGAGAAGATAGCTTTGGACCAAGAGTTGCTCTTGGACTTTCACCTCTGGACATGGCTTTGTCTCTAAGACACTACTCAGGCCACTATCTTTCAGTTTCATTACATATAATACCTAATTGATAATAATAATTACAATTCATTTAAAATGCATGTTATAATATTTCTTTTTGAGAAAAGTAAACAAGAAAATGTGTGCAGAAATGATTAGCAAAAGTCTGGACACAAGGAAGTGAATCAGAACAAAATGTTGGTACTACAGATATGGATACAAAAAAGATAAGAACAAAATACTGAATGGAGTTAAAAGGTGAAAAAGCCAGGATACTTAAAATAAACTAGTACAGATTTAAAAAGAAGGGAATATTAGAGAGTAAAGTTAATACTTAAAAGAGAAAAGAAAGAGATGAAGAAATAAAAAGAAGAGAAGTTTCCACCAGGTGCTATCTGGTATCTGTTAACTTCACAAAAGACTGAAGAAAGGAAGAGAAAGATCCTCAGATACCCAATATTTAAACTATTCCATACATTTACATATTAGAGTATATGTACTCCTTTCTGTCATTGGATAGAAAAAATAGACCATTGAACCTAAAATAAAATTTTTAAAATTATAGAGTTATAAACAGGAAGAGATACAAAGATGTTAGGGCTTGCCCATATAGGGATTGGATTATAAAACTTTCACTGAAAAGACACTGGAAATATTTCCAAGGCACATTTTTGCAATGATTCAAATGTCAGGGTGATATGATGTAAGCTTTGGAAATAGTATGCTGATTTATTTTCAAAGATATATTTGGGGAAAAGAATCAGAAATACAAGTTGTAATTTGCAATAACACTGTTAAGGAAGCCAAAAATAAATACTCTTTAAGTTTTATATTAGAAATGAAATATCTGCTAAGAAGCAACAGCTTTTTGCATTCAAAAATACTAGTGTTAGAATTCACCAAATGAGTTAATGAACTGATATGAAGTCAGCACAAAACAATACCTAAACTAAGGAAGAACTGAATAATGGAGTGACTAGAATCCACACAGACATAATCTTGATCCTTCAGTTACATAAATCTAGTTTTTAAAAAAACAACTCAGTGAGAGGAACAGCAGCTAGCAAGCCCAATTGAATAAATAACTAGTTGGTGGGCTTCTTTTCCAGGTTGCTTTCATTGTTGCACAGAACTATTTATTGGCATCAAGAGTTGTGGACTTTTTGGAAGAGAATCTTTGGAATGTATAATTACATTAGTTTCTAGTGGTGATGTTTTAATTGTCACATTGATCAGAAATCTCTTTTACATTTCATTGTATTGATAAAGATAACTAGTAACAACAATTTTTAAAATATTTAACAGGTATTTTATAATATCTGGTTTAAAATGGGAAGAAGTATGTATTATCATGTTTGAATAATCTGACTTTAATGAAGATCCTGTAAAAATTGGGAATGATCCATTTGAAAGCCTGTAATATTCAAGTATGCTAATAACATAAAAAGTTACTGAAAATTTGTAAGAGAAAAACTCCAAAATTAGATAAATCATGAAAATTTAAAGTTTTAGATAAAGGCCATTCCAAACTTAGAAACTAACCTCACACATGTATAAATACCAAATAGTTTCTCTGGTGTGAGAAACTGAAAGTGTAAGTAAGGACTAAAATGTATAATAGGTAATGTGAAATAGGAAGAAAAGGGGCAAAGGGGAAGAAATTGGGAGGAGTAGGGGAAAGGAAAGAAAGGAATGGAATTAATATGAGAAAATGGAAAAATAGGAACAAAGTCTTTGTCAATAGGGAGGATGGAGGGGGTGAAGAGAGAGCTGCGCAAGGGTGAAAAATAAGAACCAAGAGAGATTATGTAAAGGTGCAAATTTCCAATGATGAATGTCATTATATTGTATACCTAAAATGTACCAATGATTAGAATGAATAATCGATAATGTAAAATAGGAAGAAAAGGTCCAAAGGGGTAGGGGTAGTGGGAGGGGCAGGGGAAAGGAAAGAAGGGAAAGTAAAAATGCTGAGAAATGGAAAAAATGGAAATAAAGTCTTTGTAAATAGGGAAGGGTGGAGGGGATGAAGGAAGGGCTAGGAATGGGGAAAAAATAAGAACCAAGATGCATCATGTAAAGATACAAGTTCTCAATGAGAAATGTAAATGTGTTGTATACCTAAAATGTACCAATAAAAGAATTTAAGAAAAAACAAAAGAAAAAAAAAGAAAACTTTAGGGTAAACTTAAATATATAACACAGTACAGCTCTGCTATATTCTAGCCTATGGAGACCCAATGAAGACTCTCAACTTCAATTTCTATAGTTATGAAATGAAAATAATAAGAACTTTATAGGAATATTTTTAAGACTAAATGTTACATTTTCACACTGGAATATTATTGTTTGTCTTTATGATGCTCCCATTCTTTCCTTCTATCAACAACTATTTCTTAAGATCCTACTGAAGTAAATATTGGCTCTGTGTTATCGCTTAATCTAGATGTCTGGCCAGTTTCATATGCTCATAGGTGGGGCTTTTCACAGGTGGCTGGATATATGTGTGTGAATATGAATAAAGGGCATGTAATTAATTAGCCCACTGATTTTTTTTAGCATAGTTCTGAGAGTGGATATTAGAAAGGCCTGGGTATGAGTGGAATGAACCAATAGGCTTATAGTCTGAATGGGATAAAAGGAAAAGGGAGGCTCACTGCTTGCTGCTCCTGCTTTTCCTGCCATTAAGTGTTTCTCCTCTCCAGTGCCTCTTGGCCATGCCACTCTGCCTTGGGGCCAACTATGGACTGAAACCCGTATAAACTGTGAACTAAAATAAACCTTTCCTCCTTTAACTTGTAGGTGTTGGATATTTTGTCCCAGCAATGAGAAAATAACCAAGACATTTTCCCATTGTCACTTGCAGTCATGTGGCTGTGGGCAAATTATTTAACTTTGGTATCAATTTTGTCATCTGTAAATGTGGGATAAAAATATCCCATATTTCAAAGTGTAAAGATAAATGAGATACCATAAGTAATATATTTAGAAAAAGATAGTATAAATTAGAAAATCAATCAATATAAGCCTAGCACTCTGGAGCACTGAGGAAGGAGAATCACAAGTTTGAATCCAGCCTGGGCAAGTTAGTGACTTCTTGAGATTTTTGTCTCAAAATAAAAAAGGGGTGATTTGGCTGAGTATGTAGCTCAGTATGAAAGCCCTGAGTTCAATCCTCATTACTGCAGACAAAAAAGAAAGACTAAATTATTGTTGACTACATTATTGTTGATGCTTTCTTCCTATGCTCTTCTACCTCCTCCACCTTGTTTTTATCATCATCATGATGTACTGTGCTACCTCTGTTTATGTTAATTCACGCCACAATTCTGGGGAAGATGGCTGCAGTCCTGTTAGTCTCCCATTGTGGAATTCATGCAGGAAAGCACAATTTTGCTGAATGCTTCTGTTAGTGAACCAAATTATTCACAAAAAGAAGCATTGGTGAGCTGAGGCATTACTATATTGGGAATTCTGTTAGACCTTATCCTATGAAAAGGTGATAAACTTCTGTTCAATTTATAATAAATATAAATATATTCATCAAATTCTAATTTCCATTGATAGTCAGAATCACTGGCTTTCAAGTGAAAGAACTCAAACTACCTTCATTTTTTTTTTAATGAGGATTTTTTTTTTTTTTTGACTGATAGAACACCACAAAAGTAAGAGAGAGGTAGGACTGGTCACAAAATCATGTGGATTTGGAGACTCAAAATTTGTCAACCTGTTCTTTCCCCCAACTTCTCAATTCTGCTTCACTGTGTGCATGGGCTCCATTCTTTCCTTCTACAAACAGGTTTCTCTGTGAGGCTGAGATCATCATTGAGTTCTGGGACTATTTCCTACCAAATCCAAACCAAGACAACGAGCTGTTACCACCCAACTCCAACCATAAAGGCAAGTGGAAAAGGCATTAACTGGTCTGTTCTGTGTTAAAAGGCCATCCTTGATGCAATCCCTGTAGCTGGGAGAGAACACGTCATGGCAGGAGAGTGTATGTGCTAACAGAACTGAAGTGAAGTATAAAGGAGACCTGGTCAGTCTCTGGAAATACCGGCACCTAGTTGATCTGGGTCACTGCTAGCTTTCTTCCCTCATTAAATTGGTATTTCTTAGTGTCTAGAACTGTTTGACACTTAAAAGATACCCAAAAAAATTATTTGGAAAATGAATCAATTTCACTGACATTATAAATATCTCTTCCCAAAATGGGGAGAATAGCAATTTTCAATTCATCCTATTTTTTTCATTAATTTTATTCTACATATTTATACAATATGATGACATTCATCATTGGGAATTTGTACCTTTAAATGATATATCTTGGATCTTATTTTTCCCCATTTCCCTGCCCTCCCTTCAACCCCTACAACCCTCAGCATTTACAAAGACTTTCTTTCCAATTTTTCTTTTTCTTATATTTATTCCTTTCCCTTCTTTACTTTTCCTTTCTCCTTTGCACCTTTTCTTCCTATTTTACATTACCTATTATACACTTTTACCCTTATTTACACTCTCAGTTCCTCACACTAGAGAAACTATTTGCTATTTACACATGTGTATCCTATTTATTTCACTTAAGAGTATGGCCTCAATGTGCATCCATTTAGCTATAAATGTCTCTAATTTCTCGCTCTTTATGGCTGAGTATTACTCCATTTTATTAAAAAACAAAAAAACAAAAAAAAAAACACTTTCTTTATTCAGTCTCCAGTTGATGGGCAATTGAGCTGTTCCCAAGTTTTAACTATTAAAAACTATTATAAACTGCTGCTATGAACATGGGTGCACATATATCACTATGGTACGATACTTTTAATTCTTTTTGAAAGATACCCAGCAGGGGAATAGCAGAGTCAAATGGGACCTCTAATCCTAGTTTTTTGAGGTATCTTCATACTGATTTCCACAGTGGTTACACCAGTCTACACTCCCACCAACAGTGGAGAAGGGCTCCTTTTTCCCCACAACCCCACCAGGATTTGTTATTAGTTGATTTCTTGATAGCAGCCATTCTTTCTGGAGTCAGGTGGAATCTCAGCATTGTTTTCATTTGCATCTCTCAAATGACCAGTGATGTTTAACACTTTTTCATATGTTTATTTGCTATTTCTACTCCTTTGTCTGAGAAATGTCTGTTCATTTCAGCTGCCCATTTTTGGACTGTCTCTAAATTTGAGAGGTCTGATTTTTTTAAGTTCTTTATATATTCTAGATAGTAGACCTTTGTCTGAGGAACAGCTGGTAAAAATTTTTTTCCCACATTGTGGGTTCTCTCTTCACACTATTTGTGGTTTTTCTTGCTGTGCAGAAGTTTTGGGGGGTATACTGGGGAACTTGCACTTGCGAGGCAGGCAGTGGAACCACTGAGCTAAATCCTTAGCCACAGAAGCTTTTTAATAAGATGAGATTCCACTTGTTTCTTTGGGTTAGTTCACAGGCAACTGAGGTTTTGTTCATGAAATCTTTTCCTATGCCAATATCTTCAAGAGTTCCTCCTAACTTCTCTTCCAGCTAGTTTAGTGTTTCTGTTTTAATAGTTAGATCTTTCATCTATTTTGATTTTAGTGGAGTGCATGACTACATACAGATCTAGTTTTAATCTTTGGCAAGTTTAAACCCAATTTTTCCAGCACCATTTATTGAAGTCTCTTTCTTCCAGTGAGGGTGTTTGGCTCCTTTGTCAAAGATGACAAAGTGATGGCTGAGTATGTCTGGAGTTGTTTCTGCATCTTCTAGTTTGTTTCATTGATCCTATGGTCTGTTTCTTTGCCAGTACCATGCTGTATTTATCACAGTAGCTTTGTAGTATAGTTTCAATTTGGGAATTATGATACCCCCTGCCCTGTCTCTGTTACATAGAATTGCTTTTGCTATTCTAGGTCTCTTTTTGTTCTAAATGAATTTTTGGATTGTTTTCTCAAGGTCCGTGAAGTATGCTGCTGGGATTTCACTTGGGGTTGCATTGAATCTATATAGCAGTTTTGGAAGTATGGCCATTTTCACTATATTGGTTCTTCTTACCCAGAAGCAAGGGATGTCTTTCCATTTTCTGATATCCTCTTCTATCTCTTTTTTCAGAGTGCTATAGTTTTCAGAGTAGTGGTCATTGATTTCTTTCCTTAGGTTGATTCCTAGGTATTTCATTTTTTTGGATGCTGTTGTGACATAGCTTTGTAAGTTTTTCTACCCAGTTCAATGTCACCATGAATAATGTGCTAGTTCTGAACCCGAACTTCAAGGATCTGTATATTTGGTTCTTATGCTTTCTTCCTCACCATTTGCCATGAGAACATGCTCAGACTGCCAGAGGACAAGTGACATGTGGCAGTGCAGCAAACTCATTACTCTAGTTTAGAGCAACACATTTGAATGAACCCACAACAGTAAGAACTGCCCAGTGGTGCCAAGACTAAATCCACTTATAAACAGAATAATGATTATATTTATGATATCTTACTTTGACCATAAAATCTAATAAAGGGTTTACCCTAGGCCTTACTTAAATCACACCAATATCTCATGGTTGATCATCCTAAACCCAGTCAAGCTTTTATCGTTGTTTTTCATATATAACTTAACAATGCTGGTTGAAATACCTGTCAAATGTCTTGTGTTCTCCAGCTGCTCCTTCTGATTCTTTGAGAATATGATGCTCAATATTGAAACAAACACTTTGCCATGAGCAGCCTTATGTGCTCATTGACCTGGCAAGCCCCTTACAAGCAAGAAGTCTGGAATGTCAAAGAATTCTTAGAAACTTGTTGACTTGACCAAACATGGGCAAAATCAAATTCATAACCATCAGAAACTAACAAAATAAGACTACATGTAACTTTTAATAGTTGCATAAATCATACCAGATTCTAACAGCTGTAGTTTTGAACTGATAATAACTGAAATTATTGCACATCAGCATCTCACCAGCCATTTCATGTTTTCAGATAACACTGATTTTTCAAAAATGAATGTTCCAAAATATATTTAGTCAAGAAGTTTACATATAAGTGTTTACACAGCACTGTTAGACATAATGCTCTGCCTACTTAACCATTCCATCCAAGGAAAGCATATAGGTTTTGTGATAAAAAGCAAGGGAAATCTTTTGAGTGCAAAGCTATCTTTAGAATGAATAACAGAGCCCTCAAGAGATTTCACTCTGAAAGTGACTTTTAGACTCAGGGAGCTGGAAAGAAAATATTGTCAGCCCTCCCTATACGAAAGTGACTAAATAAAGAAAAATATCTGGCCACCCAATGAAAACTCTTCATCATTCTGGCAATTCTTCAACATCTCTATTTCAGGAAACACTGATTAGTTTAATGCTCAAAGCACTTAAATGATTATTCTAGGATGCATTTGCTAAAACAAGAAATGATATCCAACAAAGCAATTTGGAGACAGTAGAGTGATACTTGACTACCTTAAGAAAAAAGTGGCCTTATGGTTGGAACCAGAGGTGTACCCCAACAATAGAAATCCTTGTCTTCTTTACTCACATAAATTAAAAGATTGGGCTAACACTATGTTCTACCTACTCCTTTTTGCCTCATATCTTCTTTTCTGTATAATCTAATCTTAAAGTTTGGGGAACGTTCTTAAAGAAAGCATTCACATGAAGATGTGACAGCTATGCCTGAATTAATCATCCTTCTTGAATACATTTTTATTTTCATTTTTAATGAAAGGAAAGGAACCCCTTACTTTGGCATTTCCAATCCACCATAATTGATATATTTGCCAATCCAACTATTATGTTTGCCTTAAAACACAACCAGCCTTTCTTGTTAGGATGTATGCCCCATAGAAGATACTTTATAAAGACTGATGCACACTTAAGGAAGTTGTGATAAATTGTTGCTGTTTATTACGTTGTCCTTTTTTCCATATTATCCGCTTTTTTCTAAACCTAATCCTTCATTTCAAACCTTTGTTCTCACATCTTAAATGAATATATTAGATAACCATTAAAAAAATCCTATTTTAGTGTACCTTCTCTTGGAATATATTTTTCATCCTTTTGGTTATATGTAGTAAATCTTTGACCTCCAAAGCATTCCAATTTCCTTTCCTCATTGTTAGTTACTTATTAATATTATGTTCCTGCTTCAATTAATTTATTTATACCCTGGATCTTCAATATCCTCAGATCTTTTTAGTTAGACATTCCTCGAATGGTCTGTAGATGGAGACCTACCTCTTGGTAGATCCAAATCTTTTCTCTCTTTCTTCCTAACCCACTTTTTACATCTTTCCTTAAATTGTTGGCAACTGAAATCACAGTACTATGATGGCTGACTGTTCATTTTACATTTTCAGTTAACATTGACATTAAAAAACTGAAGTTTCCATACTACGTGTATTTTTAGACCAGAAATTTTAAAATTCTGTCCATAAGTAGCTGTCCACTTAACAATTGCAACCCAAGAAAACATGTTCAGAAGCAAATCCTTACATTTCCCAAAGAAAAATGACACTGTTCCAGACCAATTCTGTATAAGTGGTCTGTCTCTTCTCTGAATTATGGCAATTATGGTATAAAAACTTAATTTTACTTACATGTGGTCTACCATTGGATATTTTTTCTACCGCTTTTCAAGCAACTATTTTAGTCTTTTTAGCCACATGTATTAAAATCTTTTAATAAAGAATTTTCTGAGAGCAGAAACTATGATTATTTTAATGTACCCCAATAGGGAGACAATCACCTACTAGGTAAATCATAAATATTGACTGGTTTTACTGTATTTAAAAGCCCATCTGAGATTTTTTTTCTATACATAACCAAAGAAGTTTTACTTATTACTGAATAGGAATTTAAGTCCATATTCTTCCAAATCTATGAAAAAGGAGAATAGAAAGTTATTGAAGAATATAAGAATCATCAACCATTATAGCTCTATTGATATTAAAACGAACACTTTTCTTAAATATATTTCTCATGTCTTGTTCATTAAGTAGCTTTTAATAAATTACTAGTGCAAATATCCCTAAATTTAAATAGTTTTTAT
This sequence comes from Heterocephalus glaber, assembly GCF_053883595.1. Taxonomy (NCBI): domain Eukaryota; kingdom Metazoa; phylum Chordata; class Mammalia; order Rodentia; family Bathyergidae; genus Heterocephalus; species Heterocephalus glaber. The sequence continues at coordinate 16,062,182 of NW_028258358.1, read as the reverse complement.
TGTAACGTTGATAACAAATGTCAATAATAAATCATCTTTAAACTGTTATATAAAAATTCATTCCAAAATTTAATCTCTGTGAGCAGAAACATAACACTGATGTAAAACAGGTAAAACCTGAATAAAGACTAAAGTTTAATTGATGGGGAAATACCAATAATATTTTTAATCATCTGGATACATATAGTAAGTTTAAAATGTTAACATTAAGGGGAACTAGATAAGAGATATTAAGAAATTCTGTGTTATTTTGCAATTATTTTCTGTAAATGTAAAAGCAACCCAAAATAAAATGTTTATTTAAAAGAGAATGAAAAGGGAAAAGTATACAAACAAGAACATATCAAAAATAAATCAAGGGGGAGGGAGGAAAACAGAAGGGAAATAAAGGAATTAAGATGTTTTAAGTACGTGTGGCTTCTCCCTACAATACATGTAAATAATATGTATTGCAAATAAGTACTAATGAAATTGCAAAAAAAAATTTTGAGAAGAACAAGCTGAAAGATCCCTGACAAAACAAGTTCAACTTTATTGGGAAAAGGGACTCAGCAGACTGATCTGCAGCACAGCTTCAATCCCCTTGGAACCATATCCCAGTGTTCCCCAACAGTCATCCAGGGAGCACAGAGCCACAACCTCGAATAAGAAATTAACTGAGATCTATGTCACTGACACTTTTTTCACTTGGTATGACATGAGGTCATGAAACCTCATGCAATTAATGTATTTCTGAGTGTTGTGTCTGATATACAATGCATTCCAAGTTTTCCAAAAGAATCAACCAAATAAAAATTTTCATCCGACTTCAAATTTAAGGTAAGTTAATTCATCAAATTTATGATTCAAATATCATTATAAAGAAAATTCTGCATCAAAATTCTGTTTCATGCAAATATTCATATGCTATATCAAGCATTGAACAAAAAATATATATATTATTCCGCACACAAAAGTCTTCTGATATTCTTTTATTTTCTTCCCTTTTTATTGTTTGTTTTGTTGTTGTGAAACTGGAATTAAATCTAGGGCCTTTGCTCTAACCTGAAAACCTAACCCTTTTTCCAAATTTGTATTTTAAAACAGAGTGTGGCTAAGTTTTGGAATTGTCCAAGATGAGCTCTAAATTGCCATCTTCCTTCTTCAGCCTCCCAGAATGGCAGGGCAATGTTTGTGTGCCACTTTGCACAACCAGACAGTGATTCTAAAGTAAACTCAAAAGATCTGCAGTTTAGGGCTGGGGATTTGGCATAGTGGTTCCACCACCTGCCTCACAAGTGCAAGGTCCCAAGTTTGATCCCTGGTACCAAAAAAAGAACTGCAGTCTAGCTTTTATATCTCCTTACAGTTTCTAATTATGAAAAAATGGCATTTCACTTAAAGCATTGTATTTCAGTGATTACACATGACTAAACATAATTTTTTATTTTTCAACAAAATAATTATGGATGTAGCTAATTGAAAAAGATAAAATAATTAAATGCTATATATAAGAAATTAATCTAGATCTAAGTCCAGAATCTCAGGTTAATGGTTATTTTTTCTCCTAGTTTTGTGATATTGATATCTTTATATTCTATCCTATGAATGAAATTACAATTAAACACTAATATGCCATTTTAGATGAAATAGAAAGCAAGAGAGCAGAAATTAACAAAGATATTTCAGTGATTGGTCAACTGGCCATAGCTGTTATTTATATTATTCTTTCACAGTCCTTTGCCATCAATTCTTGCTACACCCAAAATTCTTTACCTGATAGGTATGGCTCAAGTCATCTTAAATAAGAACTCTGAGTCTTCAGTGTCTCTGGAACTATTCAATTTTTATAAATCTAATACACTGGAAATAACATCAGTAGGAGCCCATGAATGGATCCACAGTCTTTTCTGCCTCCACTCTGTAGAAACAACCTATGTCTTCATGAATCAGGGTACATCTCTATAACCAGCAGAATTACCTCCTTTGTTTCCCATTTGTTCAGTGCCATGAAAAGTTCAAAAATGAAAGGTGACAGTTCCAACACCAGATCTTGCAGCACCATTTTATATCTCCTACTGAAACATTCTTTCTTTGGCCTTAAAATGTTTAAACCAACAAAATACAAACTTTAGGAGATTCAAAACAGGCTGGTAGGTCTTAAAGGTAAGAAGTATTAAATCCATTTATGCTCCTTGTTTTCCTGATCTATACATTAAATCTAAAAATATCTAAATCTAAAAAAATCTAAAATCTAAAAATCTACCCAAAGTTTTCAAAGAATCCTTGGCCCACCAATTGTTTAGAAACTGCAGACCATTTCATAAGGCTAGCTATAAGTACTTTGAGGAGATGGACTACATGATAATACTGAGGAATTCTCTGAATGTTGGCCTATTGTTTCCTTTTGCTATAAATTGAGTTCCTTGGTCAGAAGTAGTGTTGTTTGACATCAAAAAGTTACATAAGACAATAAAAGTGATGCTGGAAGCAGAATGGATACCAAATGTAAATGTACACCTCTAAAATCTATCATTTTTTGCAAACTATATTTATTCTTTCCATTAAGTTCATTGATATATTTTAGGTATACAATACACTTACATTCATCATTTGGATCTTGTACCTTTACATGATGTACCTTGGTTCTTATTTTTTTCCCATTCCCCTGCCCTCCCTTCACCCTCTCCACCCTTCCCTATTTACAAAGACTTTGTTTCCATTTTTTCCTTTTCTCACATTTTTCTTTCACCTTCTTTCCTTTCCCATACTCCTTCCACTTCCCCTATGCCTTTAGACCTTTTCTTCCTATTTCACATTATCAATTATACATTTTAATCCTTATTTACACTTTTAGTTTTCCACACCATAGCAACTATTCAGTATTTATACATGTGTGTCCTATTTATTTTACTTAAGAGTATGGCAAATCTATCTTAATTAAGGCAAACCTATGATGAAAAATGTTCAATGTAATCAGTTTGCCAAAGATAGACTGATCTCACCAGGAAACAACATAGGAGGAGCTCAAGTTTTACTTGTAATGTAAACAAGTGAGGCTCCCATTTGTAGTAGCAATTAGATCGGCTGCACTCTGGGAAAGTCCAGGTTGTTAAGACCAGCAGGGCCTCATTATTTGTTATTATGACCTCTTTACTCATGAGCCTATTTTAACAAGACCTGGATTGGGTGAGGAAAAATGTGCTTGATATTGATGGAGAAAATCTTGACTAAATGGTCATGGAAAGACTTTTCCATAAAGAGGCCATTCTGGAGAGTTTTCATCTGGGATGTAAATAGTCTCATACTTTCTTTGTTTTGTTTTGTTTTGGTATTGGGAATCGAACTCGGGACCTTGCGTTTGCAAAGTAGGCAGCAGAACCACTGAGATAAATCCCCGGCCCTATATTCTCATACTTCGGACTCATTCTAACTCATTCTTTGAACTACATTTCTCTTCCTTATAATCAGTTTGTTATCAGTCCTCATGTCTTATTCTTTCCAAATCCCTGATTATTCAACCTAGTCATCTTAGCTATCCATGAATTGGTGTAAATCGGTAGTTATTACAAAGACACATTTCCATTCATTTCAATCTTATTCCTCAAATGACTACACAGTAAAGCAATCATCTGCCATCTCCTTTTAGAAATTCGTGTATCATCTTTGAAGTGCTCTCAAATCCTCCCCTGCTGAGTCACCTATTTACAGAAATGCCCCCATAAAGCCATTCTGGAAGCTCAGTTGGACAGACATATTGGGTCAGTTGCCTGCTCATAAAACTTTCCTGTGCTTTCAGAACTGGATAAATTTGAATTTTGTATTTACCATTTCAATTCATTGATGGAAAGTTGCTCATTATACTTGCCTTTCTGTTTAGAGGATAAAATAACAACAATTCATTTTAGAAGTTCAAGTGATAGTCATCTGTTTATAGTCTTTACCGAAGATCAGTAATAAGAAAAGCTGAAGGTGATTTGAATTTCCGATAAAACCCTAGTGGCCTATAGAGCTATCATAGTAGCTCTCTTATTTGGGCTTCAATATGCTCTGCACAACATAACAATAAGCTAAAGATACCACAAGCTTTGTTGATTCTCAGAGGCCTAGGAGGAGAACTGCTTGTACTACAGCTGGAATGTTTTCCTTGCTCTGGACTCTTTTATTTATAAACAGTTCTGTAAGCAGTTCATTTTATAAGCATGTTGGAGCCACATATCCACACATGTTATCTGTTAATCCAAATGATCCCACAAGCAATTATGTCTCTTCCTTGTTAGTAGAGAATAAAGAGGACCACTAGTAGGCTTTTGTTTTGGAAGAGACATTTTAACAAGCCCAGAAGAAGCAGACACCCCAAAATTTTAGGGAGACAGTAGACCTCTGGATTCATGTGATATATGTTCCATCTTCTTCCACAATGAGTTATTAACAAAATATTTATTTTATTATTACTGCATATATAGTTCTTGTTGAATGATTGACATAATATATAAACATTATAACCTAAAGGATTATAAGATGAAAAAATATACCAGCAAGAGGTCTTAAATTATTGTGAGATAATAAAAAACCTCTGAGTGCTAAATTATGGCATAAAGCTAGGAGTCTACCAAATATAAAGATGAAGGTTGCTATTATTCCTACCAAGTGAAAGCAAATGTCTTCAGATAATCTTTACTTCTTTGATCTCCACCTATTGAAATGAAGGGCTCCAAAAATTCTGTTTATAGCTACATATGAAACCAACTTCCAGGTACTAATGTGCTTGTAATTACTGTAACTCATTGTCATTTTGTTCTCAGACATTCACCTGACAAATGGATCATACTGACATTTGGTTTCCAAGGACTGATTTGGGGTTCAGGCTATGTCCAATAATCCTCAAAAGATTTGGATTCTTTTCTCAGGCCTTAGCAACCACAAAGGAAAATAAATATATGTGATCTAAATAAATATATGTGACATAGATTCAGAATATTTTCTCAAAGGTATCTACCCCTTATTTATTCAAGGAGGTCTAGCTGTGGTTGATGAGTCCAGGTTGAAAGTTGTACTTCAGAAAACCTGTATATAAATCTAGTAAAGATTAGTGATATTTCAGGGGCCTGACCATCTGTTTTAATTTCAGGACTTCATGATCACTGAGCTATTATCAAAAAAATACTGTGAGCTCAACTAGGTCACAGAGTAACTATATTCGCCTTGTCATTGGCATATGTTATGCTGTTTGGCTTCTACACACACAGAATCTCAGCATTTCTACTGAAATCAGGGACCCTGTGCTAATGATAACGTCAGTCGGACACATCCCCAGCTACAGATACACAGGCCCAGATAAGACTTCCTATTAGAATTTTTCAGAAATTCCCATACTTTTCTTATCGTTCTATATTTAATAACCAATTCAGGCCCTCTTGGACAAATTTACATATAATAAATTATTCTAATATTCATATTTCTCCATAATTTTGTATTCTTTCTTTTATATTACACCAAAGGATTTTTGACATCTCAGCTTTATTTAGCATGAATCATCACTATTTCATTTCCTAAACGGTTATTATTTTCAGTGTAAAAATTTTTATCCAACAAGACTATCAATTTGAACAAAGACAAAACACAAAATGCAGCAGCCAGATAAGTATCAACAAAGTTACATCCATGAATTCATGTCCAGAAAATTACTGGAAAATATAAAATATAAGAAAATAAAAATATGTGAGATGCATAAAAGAAGATTGGCAAAGAAAAAATGGTTAAAAATATTTAAAATGATGGTGGAGCTGGAGATGAAAGGAGAAGGATTCTGTACAGGCACAGAAAGCAACTTTCCCAGACTGAAGCAGGTGAGAAAGCTGCAAGAAAGGCTTCACCAGTGCAATGACATTAACATGCCACTTGGATATTTGATGGAGATTAAGGGCTTTGATTAGTAATAAGTATAAATAAAATTAAATCAAAATAATAAAAAGGCATCGAATAAGGCCAGAGAAAATTATAGTTCTTTGTTGGAAAGGAAAGTATAGTATATCTTAAGTCTCATCATGTGTGATTAATATTTACACAGTCAAAATAATGTATATTCATAATATTGATCTAACTAAAATTGTTATACAGTGATAATAAAAGAATGGCAGCATGAGAAGAGATCATTTATACGTGTGTGTGTGTGTGTGTGTGTGTGTGTGTGTGTGGCTTTGAAGACAATGAAATGTTATCAAGGCAAGCTTTATTTAGGCCTTACATATCAACAGAGAATACTTAAGATCAACAAGGTCCAGGGGCTGGGGATTTAGCTCAGTGGTTTCACCACTGCCTCGAAAGCACAAGGACCCAAGTTCAATCCCTGGCACCAAAAAAAAAAAAACATGGAGGAAGATCAACAAGGTCCAAAATAAAAGTTTAAATACCTGGAAGTACATATTAAGAAAATATCTAACAGCTGAAAGTGTTCAACTGCAGCAGGAGGATAAGCAAGAATGATATGGGACCAATGTGTGCCACAAGCAGACCTTGTATTTTGAGAGTATTTCAACTATGGACATGAATAAACTTGATATGAATAAATTCTCCTTTGCTTCAGGGAAAAATTATCATAAATAAGCATAATATAGGTGTCTAAACTGAGTGCCAAACAAATTTCATCTCATCTAATTGTTACAAAACTCTGAGATAGGCATTATTTCTATGTTGCACATGAGAAAATTGGCATTCAGAAAGTTTAAGTCACTTCTCCACAGCTCCCATTTATCAGTACTATATTTGGGAATCACACTTTGGACCATCTGACTTCAAAGTTTTTGTTCTTTCTATTGCAAATGTACTTCCCTCAGTAAAAAAATGCCCTTATAAAATGACTAAAAACTCTCAGGTTGGGCCTATAATAGTTTTTTAATGTATCATAAGGAAAAGAAATGTATCTTAGCCCAAGGAACAATGGAAAGTATATTGAGGAAAGCTAAGGAGAACTAGCCTAATTGTTCCACAACTGTGCTATGAAACAGGGTAGGCTGATACAGGTTGACTTTCGTGTAGATGAAGCCAAAAGGTTTTCTCATTAATATCAGGATATAGAGGCAAATATTTAAGACTTTGTCCATTATGGTACTTCTTTATACAATTAGATTTTTCTGACAGGTCAACAAGCACACATTCATCTGCAAAACTCCTGTGTCATAAGAGAAGATGTTTAAATGACCCATGACAAGAAGAAAAGTAAATGCAGAGTAAGATCTCTTGCCAAAGCAAATTATTGTAACATGAGCATCAATTTCTGCTAGCATAGCAAGAAGACGATTTGCTTAACTGAGACACAGGCATGGACATAGGCCTCCTGTGCTAGAGGTAGCCCACACTCATACATGAAAATCATCTTTGCATGGAACACAAATGCATGACAAACACAAATAAAAATAAAAACATTTATTTTCCTCTACTATGCTTCCAAGTTAACAGTAAGCAAAAACTGCTCAGGGAAACAATTAAATTGGGTTTTTTTGTATTAAATTTTTTATTGGTACATTGTAGGTATACAACACAATTACATTTCTCATTGGGAACTGTACCTTTATATAATGCATCTTGGTTCTTATTTTTTCCCCATTCCTAGCCCGCCCTTCACGCCCTCCACCCTTCCCTATTTACAAACACTTTATTTCCATTTTTTCCATTTCTCAGCATTTTTCCTTTCCCTTCTTTCCTTTCTCCTGCCCCTCCCACTACCCCTTTGGACCTTTTATTCCTATTTTACATTATTGATTATTCATTCTAATCATTGGTACATTTTAGGTATACAATATAATGACATTCATCATTGGAAATTTGCACCTTTACATAATCTCTCTTGGTCCTTATTTTTCACCCTTGTCCAGCCCTCCCTTCAACCCCTCCAGTCCTCCCTATTTACAAAGATTCTGTTCCTATTTTTCTATTTTCTCATATTAATCCCATTCCCTTCTATCCTTTCCCTTAGCCCTCCCACTTCCTTCCCTTTTGCCCCTTTTCTTCCTATTTCACATTACCTATTATACATTTAGTCCTTATTTACACTTTCAGTTTCTCACACCAGAGAAACTATTCGGTATTTACACATCTGTGTCCTATTTATTTCACTTAAGAGTATTGCCTCAATGTGCATCTACTTAGCTATAAATGTCTCTAATTTCTCAATTTTTAAGGCTGAGTAGTACTTCATTTTATAAAAATACCACATTTTCTTTATCCAGGCTCCAGTTGATGGGCATTTGGGCTGTTGCCAAGTTTTAGCTATTACAAACTGCGCTACTATGAACATGAGTGCACATATATCGCTGTAGTATGATTTTTTTAATTCTTTGGAGAAGATCCCCAGCAGTGGAATAGCTGGGTCAAATGAGACTTCCAGTCCTAGTTCTTTGAGGTATCTCCATACTGATTTCCACAGTGCTTGCACCAGTATACACGCCCACCAGCAGTGGAGTAGTGTTCCTCTTTCCCCACAGCCCCGCCAGCATTTGTTATTGGTTGATTTCATGATAGCAGCCATTCTTTCTGGAGTGAAGTGGAATCTCAGTGTTGTTTTCATTTGCATCTCTCAAATGACCAGTGATGTTGAACATTTTTTCATGCATTTATTTGCTATTTCTACTTCTTTGTCTGAGAAATGTCTGTTCATTTCACATGCCCAGTTTTGGATTGGGTCTTTAAATTTGGGAGGTCTGATCTTTTTAAGTTCTTTATAGATTTGAGATAGTAGACCTTTGTCTGAGGAAGAGCAGATGAAGATTTTTTCCCACATTGTGGGTTGTCTCTTCCCACTGCTGGTGGTTTCTCTTGCTGTGCAGAAGCTTTTTAATAAGAAGAGATCCCATTTGTTGACTGTTTGCGCTAGTTCATGGGGAACTGAGGTTTTGTTCATAAAATCTTTTCCTACAGCGATGTCTTCAAGGGTTCTACCTAACCTCTGTTCCAACTGGTTCAGAGTTTCTATTTTAATATTTAGATATTTAATCCATTTCGATTTTAGTTTAGTGCTTGCTGAGAGATATAGGTCTAGTTTTAATCTTTGGCAAGTTGAACCCCAATTTTTCCAGCACCATTTATTAAAGAGGCTATCTTTCCTCCAGTGAAGGTGTTTGGCTCCTTTGTGGAAGATGAGATGGCTGAGTGTGTCTGGCATTGTTTCTGCATCTTCTAATCTGTTCCAGTGGTCCTCAAGTCTGTTTCTTTGCCAGTACCATGCTGTTTTTATCAAAGTAGCTTTGTAATATAGTTGCAGGTTGGGGATTGTGATACTCCCTGCCATGTCTCTGTTACCTAGAATTGCTTTTGCTATTCTGGGTCTCTTCTTGTTCCAAATGATTTTTTGGATTGTTTTCTCAAGGTCTATGAAGTATGCTGCTGGGATCTCAATTGGAATTGCATTAAATCTATATAGCAGTTTTGGAAATATGGCCATGTTCACTATATTAATCCTTCCTACCCAGGAGCAGGGGATGTCTGTCCATTTTCTGATATCATCTTCAATCTCTCTTTTCAGAGTGCCATAGTTTTCAGAGAAGAGGTCTTTGATTTCTTTCATTAGGATGATTCCTAGGTATTTCAGTTTTTTGGATGCTATTGTGAAAGGAATTATTTGCTCTATTTCTCTCTCAGTAAGTCTGTCATTCGTGTAGAGGAAAGCTATTGATTTTTGTGTGTTGACCTTGTAACAGCTACTTGACTGAATTTGGTTATTAAGCCTAGAAGACTTTTGGTGAAGTTCTTGGGGTCTTCTATACAGAGCATCATGTCATCTGCAAATAATGACAATTTGACTTCTTCATTACCTATCTTTATCCCTTTTATTTCTTTCTCTTGTCTAATTGCTGTGGCTAATGTTTCCAGAACGATATTGAACAAGAGTGGTGATAGTGGACATCCTTGTCTTGTTCCTGATTTTAGTGTGGAGGATTTCAGTTTTTGACCATTTAGTATGATATTGGCTGTTGGTTTTTCATAGATGGCTTCTATCAGTTTGAGGTAGAGACCATCTATTCCAATTTTTTGTAGGGTTTTTATCATAAATGCATGTTGGATTTTGTCAAATGCTTTTTCTGCATCTATGGAGATAATCTTATGGTTTTTGTCCTTGGCTCTATTGACATAGTGTATTACATTGAATGATTTGCATATGTTGAACCATCCCTGCATCCCTGGGATGAATCCCACTTGGTCAGGGTGTATGATCTTCTTGATGATCTTTTGCATTGTTTGCCATTATCTTATTAAGGATTTTTGCATCTATGTTCATTAGTGAGATTGGCCTATAGTTCCCCTTTTTGGTTGGGTCTTTCTCTGCTTTGGGGATCAAGGTGATGCTTGCTTCCAGGAATGAATTTGGGAGTATTGCTTCCCTTTCAATTTCATTGAAGAGTTTCAACAGTAGTGGCAGCAGTTCCTCTCTAAATGTCTTGTAGAATTCAGCAGTGAAGCCATCAGGGTCTGGCCTTTCCTTAGTTGATAAGTTTTTAATTACATTTTCCATTTCATTGGTTGATATTGGGTTGTTCAGAATTTTTAGGTCTTCTTCATTCAACTTTGGTAATTCATATGTATCTAGGAATCTGTCCATTTCTTCTGTGTTGTCCATCTTATTGGCGTATAGGTTCTGGAAGTAGGTATTGATGATCATCTGGATTTCTGCTGGGTCTGTTGTCATTTCAACCTTTTCATTCCTAATTGGATGGATTTGGGCCTTTTCTTTCCTTTTTCTGACAAGATTGGCCAAAGGTTTGTCAATTTTGTTGATTCTTTTGAAGAACCAACTCTTGGCTTCATTGATTTTTTGTATCGTTCTCTTAGTCTCCATTGCATTGATTTCTCCTCTGATCTTTAAATTTTCCTCCCTTGTATGAGCTTTGGGGTTGTCCTGCTCTTCTTTTTCTAGAAGCTTGAGGTTCAGCATCAGGTTGTTTAATTGGGCTCGTTCTGTTTTGCTAATATGCATATTCACTGCTATGAATTTCCCTCGTAAGACTGCTTTCATTGTGCCCCATAGATTCCAATATATTGCATTGTCATTGTCATTTAATTGAAGGAACTGTCTGATTTCTTCTTTAACTTCCTCTGCAACCCATGGGTTATTCAGAAGTGTGTTGTTCACTTTCCACGTGTTTATGAAATTTTTTGAGTTTCTTTTGTTATGGATCTCCATTTCATCACACTATGGTCTGATAATATACAGGGGATAACTTCAATTCCTTTGCACTTACTTAAACATGTTCTATGTGTGAGTATGTGGTCTATTTTGGAGAATGACCTATGTGCAGCTGAGAAGAATGTGTATTCTGATTTTGTGGGGTGGAAGACTCTGTAAACATCTGTTAAGCTCATTTGTTAAAGAGTTTGATTGAGTTCTAGTATTTCATTACTTATTTTTAGTCTAGTTGATCTATCTATTTGTGACAGTGGGGTGTTGAGGTCCCCCACCACAATTGTATTAATGTATATATGACTTTTCATGTCCGTTAGTATTTGTTTTATATAGTTGGGTGCACTAGTGTTTGGTGTATAGATATTTATAATTGTCATCTCTTCCTCTTGGATTCTTCCCTTTACAAGGATGTAGTGTCCTTCTTCATGTCTCTTAATCAGTGTTGGTTTGAAATCTACTTGATCTGCTAAGAGGATAACTACTCCTGCTTTTTTTCAGGTTCCTGTTGCATGCAGTATTGTTTTCCACCCTTTAACTTTCAGTCTATGAGTTTCCTTTTGAATGAAGTGTGTTTCTTGTATGCAGCATATTGTTGGAGTTTACTTCTTGACCCACTCTGCCAGTCTATTTCTTTTGATTGGTGAATTGAGATCATTAACGTTGATGGTTATAACTGAAATGTATTGACTTGTCATTGCCATGACTTTTTTGTTGTTATTGTGTTCTCCCCCTTTACATTTAATTTCTTGTCATGCCAGATGGGTTCATTCTGCTTTTCTTCCTGGGGTTGTGATCCTCAATGTCCATTCCTAGGATATTGTGTAAAATTCTTTGGAGTGCTGGTTCGGTATTCACAAAGTACCTAAGGTGCTCTTTGTCATGAAAGTATCTTATTTCTCCATCCATTTTGAAAGATAATTTTGCAGGGTACATCAATCTAGGTTGGAGGCTGTTTTCTTTTAGGGCTTGGAATCTGTCACTCCAAGCTCTTCTTGCCTTGATGGTTTGTGTTGAGAAGCCTGCTGTGATTCTGATGGGCTTTCCTTTGTATGTGATTTGTTTCTTTTCTCTGACTGCTTGGAGAACTTTGTTCTTTTGTTGTGTTTCTGGAATCTTAACAATTATATGCCTATATGTACATTTTATTTTTGATCTAGGCTATTTGGAGTCCAATATGCCTCACTTATCTGTATGTCAAGCTCTTTTCCCCTGCTTGGGAAGTTTTCTGCCATTATTTCTGTGAAGAGATTTTTTATGTCATCTCCAGTCTCTCCTGTTCCTTCATTGAGCCCAGTCAGTCTTATGTTATTCTTCTTTGCATCATCTAGCAGCTGCTAGATTGATTTCTCATGTTCCCTTATCATTTTGAAGCAATTTTTCTTTTCCTTGTCACTAATTGCAATCTTATCTTCTATATCTAAAATTCTGTCCTCACATTGGCTCATTCTGCTGTGTAGACTTTCATTGGAGTTTTTCATGTCCTGGAAATCTATTTGCATCTGTTTTATGGATTCCATTTGTTTCTTATTTTGGGATTCCATCATGTTCCTCAGCTCCTCTCTAGATTTATTAATCATGTCTTGCACTAGGGGCACAATTTCTCCTGTTATCTGAGAAATTATTTCTGATTTCATTTTTTCCAGATCCCCTTTTGTTGCCAGTTCAGTGAGTCCAGGTGGTTGAGTATCAGGGTGTTCCATCTCACTTCCCTTTGGGGTTGCTGTAGGTGATTTGGAAGTCTGGCTTTGAGACTTATTTACGTGTTTTCTCATTTCGACTGGGGCCGGGGGCTGTTAGCACCTGCACGGATTGCCTCCTCTGAGCTGAGTGAGGTGGGACAGGGGCCGGGAGCAGCGGTAGGGATGGTGACCCCAAAGCCCTTTCCTGTGGTCTGGGAGCAGCTGGAGGGATGGTGGTTGGTAAACCCCTTCCTCTGGACCAGGAGCAGTGAGATGGCAGCTCAGAAGCCCCTCCTGCTGGGCCTGGAGCGGTGGGAGGGATGGTGGCCCACAAGCCCTTTCCTCTGGGCTGGGAGCAGCAGGAGGGATGGTGACCGAGAAGTCCCTTCCTCTGGACCAGGAGCAGTGGGACAGATGGCTCAGAAGCCCCTACCTCTGGGCCGGGAACAGTGGGACTCAGTACCTTGGTCTGGTGGTCTGTTGTCCTCTGTGTCTTTGTAGTGTGGAATCAGGTGGCTGCCTGTCTGCAGCGGGGTGATTTGGTGTCTTCTGCGTGACTCAGGACCTCGGTAGGGCGTGCAAAGACCTGCCTGTCTGCAGCAGGCTGATTCAGTGTGTTCTGTGTGACTCAGGACCTAGATAGGGCATAGGCAGACTTGCCTGTCTGCAGCAGGGTGATTTGGTGTCTTCCACATGACTCAGGACCTTGTTAGGGCATGCACAGACCTGCCTGTCTGCAGCAGGCTGATTTGGTGTGTTCTGTGTGACTCAGGACCTGGGTAGGGCATGGGCAGACCTGCCTGTCTGCAGTGGCGTGATTAGGCATCTTCCGCATGACTCAGCACCTTGGTAGGGTGTCAATTAAATTGTTATCCAAACATTACTGTCTGATTTATATTGAAGTTTATGGAAAAATGAAACTATTTTAATTCATTCCAATAAACACTGACAGTCTAAACACTCTTTACAATGCTATTTCTTAAGTCTCTTTGACCTTCTTTAGACTCTCTGACATAATCTTTATGAAGAATAATGGTATAAAACTGTGTTGTAATAATAATCTATGGTTATACATTATGAAAATAGTACTAAAATTTGTTCATATAATTGTAAAAGAAAAACACTACTGTGAAGAAAGCCGTGTCGAAGCAAATTGTGTGGATGAGAAAAAGCAGCAGATGTCCCAACAGTTATACCAGTGCCAGTATAATAAAAATCTAATGACTTGGGTAGTTATGTTAATAACATACTAAAAGAAAACATTTGTTTTTTAAGAGGAGTTAATTTGAAGTTATATAACACTTATGTGCAATAGCACGATAATCTAACAAAGATTGCTTTATATTCTCAGATTCTGGCTTGGCATGCTGAATGAAAATGTATTATTCAAGTTTTTGCCTATGGTCAAGTTTTAAAGAAGGTAATTATGATTCCAGGTATTTGAGGAGAAAAGAGGTCTAACTATTTCCACAGAAGTACAATAGGTGAGCTGATTTTGAGCTAGAAATTTCATGTAGAAAAGAAAATAATGCATACTCACTAAGAAAGTCACAATTTTATCTCTACTAAGGTGTGTAATGATTTATAATTCAACCTAAAATAATTTTAAAATAGGAGTATATTTATAAATTATCTCTTTCTGCTAAAATCTGCTTAGGTATGAATTTCTCTCATCTGGGTGATTCCATGACTGCCCAAATGTACTGGGGAGACTCAGATGCTGTATGGCAGGGTCAAAGCTTGGGCAAAAGAAGTAAAAAAAATTGTGTTGAGACTTTTACAGCCATATAAAACTGGGTGAAGGACTCAGAATTTCCCTTTCACTACTCCAGGTATCAAAGCACATAAGAAAATGATGGGAAGAATCATGCTCATGTTTCCAGCCTGAGAAAATAGGCTCTGACTCACAAAGAAGTTCAGAACTAAATTTTTAATTTCCCACACCCATATATACATAATTCCTTGGCTCCTCCTAAGATTCTATTAGTCATCCTTTGGGAGATGAGAAGAAATAGAGCTATGACAAGTTTTCCCTAAGTAATAGGAGTTTTTGTATGAAAACATCTAAAAAAAAAAAAGTCCTGGCATGGTTGTGCACTGTAATCCCAGCACTTGGGAGGCTGAGGCAGGAGGATCACTGTGAGTTTGAGGACAGCCTGGGCTCCCTAGTGAGTTCAAGGCCAACATGCACTGCACAACTGAGACCCTGTCTCAAAAAAATCTAAAAAGATAAACAAGAAAACCACCTCTACAGCAGACAGATATATTTCTACTTTTCTCTTTACCACTTCAAGTTCCTAAGCAACCTACTTTCTTAATAATATATTTTAAAATTCTTCCAAAGAAGGTGTACAATTAGGTCAGTTACGCATCAAAGAAAAACCCTAAAACATAAAAGTTGTATGAAGGCCACCTTCTAAACCATCAAGTTCCAAAGTGTTCCGTCTATAGCTAGCTACCACTAGCAACTTAGAAAAGAACAGCACAGTTACAAAAGTGTGGGATACTCAAATACTTAGTCATATGGAGTCCCAAGCAGTTTAAAGATGGGCTTTGTTTTCTGGGAGTTTGAATTAAGCTCTGAACTTACTACATCCAAGCTCACACAAGTAGACAGTTATTTGGCTTCCTAACCATCTGAAAAGTAAGCAGAATGTATTAGGTATTATCTAAAATAAATAGATTAATATTATGTACAGATTTAATTATATAATTTATACAGAGCTCTTAGGAGAGATCAGGTGGTATTGTTGCTTAGAAAGAAGACATGAAATCATGCAAAATTATTAATCATCTGGCTATTCAACTGCATAAGACTAAAAATCTCATGAGTGTACAAAACTAAGCATACATTTACTATAAGATCCAGCAGTTGCACTCATTGGTGTTTACTCCAAGGAGCTGAATTTTTATATTCACACAGAAACATACACATAGATATTTATTTCATGACTGCCAAAACTTGGAAGCAGCCAAGATTTCCTTCAGTAAATGAATGGATAAATTAACTGTGATAAATCCAAAAAGTGAAATATTATTTAGTACTACAAGAAAAATAACTGGAAATTCTTTTTCTGTGATGGAAATCTGTAAGCCTGCAACCTGTCCCATGGGTGGGATAAGCCAAGGCTCCTCATCTCTGCTTTGATTAAAAAAAAGACTCTCTCTTACAAAGAAGAAGCAAAAAATAATACCACAAAACATTCTTGTCAGTGAACCAAGAGAAACTAGTAGTGTAAATGGAATAAATTGGCATATATATTAAAATATTTTTGGCCCAGAGGAAGGGGCTTCCGGGCCACCGTCCCACTGCTCCTGGTCCAGAGGAATTGGCTTCCTGGCCACGAGCCCTCCTGCCACTCCTGGTCCAGAGGAAAGGGCTTTTGGGCCACCGTCTGTCCCCTGCTCCAGGCCCAGATGTAGGGGCTTCTGAGCTGCCATCCCACTGCTCCTGCTCCAGAGGAAGGGGCTTCCCAGTCACCATCCCTCCTGCTGCTCCAGGCCCCTGTCCCACCTCTCCCAGCTCAGAGGAGGTGAGCTGCATGGGCAGCAAGAGCACCCCCCTGCCCCCCCCAGTAGAAATGAGAAAACATGTAAATAAGTCTCAAAACCAGACTTCCAGATCACCTACAGTAAACCCAAAGGGAAATGAGATGGAACACTCTGATACTCAACCACCTAGACCCACTGAACTGACAACATAAGAGGATCTGGAAAAAATGAAATCAGGAATAATTTCTCAGATAACAGGAGAGATTGTGCTCCTAGTGCAAGACATGATTAATAAATCGAGAGAGAAGGTGAGGAACATGATGGAATCCCAACACAGGAAACAAATGGAATCCATAAAACAGATGCAAAGAGATTTCCAGGACATGAAAAACTCCACTGAAAGTCTACACAGCAGAATGGGCCAATGTGAGGACAGAATTTCAGATATAGAAGATATGACTGCAATTAATGACCAGGAAAAGAAAAATTGCTTCAAAATGATAAGGGAACATGAGAAATCAATCCAGCAGCTGCTAGACAATGCAAAGAAGAATAATATAAGACTGATTGGAGTCAATGAAGAAACAGGAGAGAGTTCAGATGACATAAAAAAACTATTCACAGAAGTAATGGCAGAAAACTTCCCAAGGAAGGAAAAAGAACTTGACATACAGATAAGTGAGGCATATAGGACTCCAAATAGCCTTGATCAAAAAAAAATCTACACATAAGCACATAATTGGTAAAATTCCAGAAACAGAAGATTCTGTTAAGATTCTTCTCAACAGAAGAACAAAGTTCTCCAAGCAGTCAGAGAAAAGAAACAAATCACATACAAAGGAAAGCCCATCAGAATCACAGCAGGCTTCTCAACACAAACCATCAAGGCAAGAAGAGCTTGGAGTGACATATTCCAAGCCCTAGAAGAAAAAAGCCTCCAACCCAGATAGAGGTACCCTGCAAAACTATCTTTCAAAATAGATGAGGAAATAAGATACTTTCATGACAAAGAGCACCTTAGGAATTTCATGAATACCAAACCAGCACTCCAAAAAATTTTACACAATATCCTAGGGATAGACATTGAGGATCACAACACCAGGAAGCAAAGCAGAATGAACCCATCTGGCATGAGAAGAAATTAAATGTAAAGGGGGAGAACCCAACAAAAAGAAAAAGTCATGGCAATGACAAGTCAATACGTTTCAGTTATAACCATCAACATTAATGGTCTCAATTCACCAATCAAAAGAAATAGACTGGCAGAATGGGTCAAGAAGCAAAATGCAACAATATGCTGCATACAAGAAACACACTTAATTCAAAATGAAACTCATAGACTAAAAGTTAAAGGGTGTAAAATATTTTTGAAACTATGGAATAGGTAATTTTGGGAATTTGAATTTCTCCCTACTTCCTATTTATCTATCTTCTATTTTGCTACAAATATATAGAGTTGAATGTGTACTTTTAAAATTTTGCCTAATAAAATTCTTTGTACAATTTTTAAAATAATTAATTAATTAAATGACCAAACAAGTCATAAAAATATGGAAAATTCTTACATGATTATTAGTAAGTGAAAGAAGTCAGTCTTGAAAAGCCATACTGTATATTGTATAATTTCATCCATATAATATTTTGGAAGAAACATAACTATAAGGAGAATAAAAATCAGTGTCTGACATGGGTTGGGGGAAGGGGAAATGAATTAGCTGAACACAGAAGTTTTTTAGGGCAGTAAAAATACCTGTAAGTTCTGATAACAGTTGGTACATGTCATTTTACATTTGCGCAAACCCATAGAATATAAAACACCAAGAGTAAACCTTACTATAAATTATGGACTGTGCATAATAATAATATGTCATATAGTTTTATCAATTGTAACAAACACACCACTCTGGTGAAAGATGTTACTAACAAGGAAGGACGTATAGATGAGGCTGAGAGGCATATAGAACTCTGTACCTTGCATTCATAGTGTGAACCTAAAACTGCTCTAAGAAACAGTCTATTTAAAAAGAAGTTCAGGGTCCAATAGTATCCCTTACCCACATGATATTTGGGTAAATACTGCACCTAAGACCCTTGAAACCCAACGTGAATTCTTGTGTTAAGTGAAATATTGCTGTTTTTCAGGATGATCTTATGTGGGATTCACTATGGAATTCATGTATATTGTATTTGCTGAAAATAAGGGTCTACTATAGTAAGTCTAGATAGTTCATAGATTTACAAAAGTAGTTTTTAAAAGAACATACAACAAGCATAACTAAAGTCTGCTTTTCACATACAAAGTCACATCTCCCCAGATCATTAACTCAGTCTCTGCTATCACAGAGATTGAGAGGTTCATGCAACAGAATGAAAAAAAATATGAGTCTTGGTGTCAGACTGACCCAGGTGTTGTTGTCTACATATTATCTAAGTGACATTAAAGAAATCTCTGAAGCTCTAAGAGTCTCAATTTCCATAGACCAGTTAAATCTTCTCTGGAGGATAGGGTATGTGCATCCAATTTTTACATCCCCAGGATATTCTAATGTGAAGTCAAATTTGAAAGCCTACACACTAAAGCTAAATATTCCCAACCTGTAGCTTAGGCCACAAAGACCTAGAGGGTTTGTTAAACCCCAGACTAGCTTGACCCCACCTCCAGAGTTTCTGAGTCTGTTCATCTGGAATGAGGCATAAGATTTGCATTTCTCAAATTCTACTTGAAGTTTTACAGACTGAACTTTTAGAATATGCCTACAAACTCATGGAGCACTTTTTATCCTCCTTGCATGGCATCTATTAGTCCTCAGGCATATCTTGCTTGAAGTAATTCAGTATCCCTCCTTGCTTAGTTTTCCTTTTTCATCCCAATCTCCACCAACCTAAGGCAGTGTTGAAATTCCTTTATGCCTTTTGGATACTATATTAATATTTTTATCATAGCAGCAAAATCAGGATGTCACATATTATTTATTTAACTTTTGTTCTTCCTAGTCTCTAAATTCTGCACAGGCAAAATTATGCTTTATTTATCTTTGTATCCCTGGCTTTGTATAGATAGATATCAGACATTAGCATCAGGCCCATTTCTCTGAAAAAAAAATTAACTTGAATCAGTGCTGATGTGCTTCTATCAGTGTGTTATTGGAATCTTTCAGTTTTTTAAAGAAATGTATGCAGACTCCCAGGGCAGTGAAGTTCAGCTGGTTCCAGCACCTGGAAGGAAGCTCCCTGCCTCCATCCCAGGCTCCTAGGGCAGAGAAGCTGAGCCAGTCCCAGTATCCAGATGGAAGCTCCCCTGCTGCCATCCCAAGCTCCTGGGGCAGAGAAGGTGAGCCACATGGGTGCCAGAAGCACCCCACTCCCCATGGAAATGAGATGACACATAAAAAAGCCTCAAAAACAGACTTCTGGATCACCTACAGCAACCCCAAAGGGAAACAAGATGGAACACTCTGATACTCAACCACCTGGACTCTCTGAACTGGCAACAAAAGAGGATCTGGGAAAAATGAAATCAGAAATAATTATTCAGATAACAGCAAAGATTTTGCTCATGGTGCAAGACATGATTAATAAATCTAGAGAGGTCACAGATGAAAAATAGAGGATCTGAGGAATATGATGGAATCCCAACATAGGAAATAAATGGAATCCATAAAACAGATACAAACAGATTTCCAAGAGATTAAAAACTCCATCAAAAGTCTGTGCAGCAGAATGAACTAATGTGAGGATAGAATTTCACATATAGAAGATAAGATTGCAATTAGTGAGGACGAAAAGAAAAATTGCTTTGAAATTGTAAGGGAACATGAGAAATCAATCCAGCAGCTGCTAGATGATGCAAAGAAGAATAACATAAGACTGATTGGAGTCAATGAAGAAAGAGGAGAGAGTGCAGATGACATAAAAAAACTCTTCACAGAAGTGATGACAGAAAACTTCCCAAGGAGGGGGAAAGAACTTGACATACAGATAAGTGAGGCACATAGGACTCCAGCTAGCCTTAATCAAAAAAAATTTACACATGGGCATATGATAGCTAGGATTCCAGACATCCAACAGAAGAATAAAATTCTACAAGCAGTGAGAAAAAAGAAACAAATCACATACAAAGGAAAGCCCATCAGAATCACAGCAGACTTCACGATGCAAACCCTCAAGGCAAGAAGAGGTTGGAGTGATGTATTTCAAGCCCTAAAGGAAAACAGCCTCCAACCCAGATTGATGTACCCTGCAAAACTATCTTTCAAAATGGATGGAACAATAAGATACTTTCATGATAAAGAGCACCTCAGGAACTTCACGAATACCAAACCAGCGCTCCAAAAGTTTTAGACAATACCCTAGGAAAAGACAATGAGGATCATAACCCCAGGAAACCCAGCAGAATGAATCCATTGGGTGTGACAAATTAAACACAAAGGGGAAGAATCCAACAAAAATAAAAAGTCATGACAAGGCTTTGAAAACTTCTGACTTCATCTCCCTAATGAGTGTATAATTCAATCTTATTATTGTACTGATTAGTATTTTTCTGATTCTAGAGTTGCACACCATTCCTTGTGCTATACTGGCTATTTATCATCTTCTTATGTCTACATTTTAATTGGGTTGTCTATTAATGAGCTCTAAGAATTCTTTATATATTCTGATCATAGGTTATATGCATTGTAAATATGGTCTGTTTAAGGACTACTTTTCATTTTAATGATGTCATTTAAAGTTCTAAATCTTGATGGAATCTCATTTATCAATTCTTTTCTTTTATACATCATGTTTTTTGTATCCTAAGTAGTTCTTGCCTACCCTGAATTCATGGATATTTTCCCTTGTGGTTTCTTCTTCAGGTTTTGTACTTCTGGGCTTTTTTATTTGGGTTCACAGACCCCTTCAAGTTATTTTTGTGTATGGAAAGGAAGGGTTGAGGTTAATTTTTTGTATATGGATACTGGGTGTTCTAGTGCCATTTGCTGAGGACACTGTCTCTTCCTCGGCTCTTGAGTCAAGTTTATATTCTATGAAATGCTGATGTTGAGTGGTCTTTCAAAGCTCAGGGGACCATGTGTGTGTGGTTCTGTTTCTGGATTCTCTGTTTTGTTCAGGTGGTTTATATGTCTTTCCTTGTACCAATGCTGCCTTGATTGCTGTAGCTTTGGAGGAAGTCTTGGAATTGGGTGCTGAACATCTTCCAACACTGTTTTTGTTTTTCTTTTTGGCTTTTCTGAGTCCTTTGTACTCCTACATAACTTTTAAATTTCAATATCCAGTTCTTCATTTATAGCAAGTATACACAGACCTTAATTTTTATATATACCTTGTGTTTTCTAATCCTGCTAAATTCAAGTGCAAGTTCTAGGGGCTCCTAGAGATTTCTTAGTATTTTCTCTGTAGATGATCATTTCATCTACATATAAAGATTTTGCTTCTGCCATGCCAATCCTATCCTAGTTATGTCATTTTATTGCCAGACAATTTTGGTGGGGACTAGGTTTCAAAGTTTAATGGACAGATAAAGAGTAAGCATATCTGCCCTTGTTCCCCACCTTAAGGAGAAAGCATTGTATCTTGTCCATTCATACAAGGTGTTCTCACTGGAAGTATAGAGAACATGTCTTTAATTTGTTGAGAAGTTTCTGTTCTACTTCTAGTCTCCTGATAGCTTTTACCATGAACAGCTGTAGAATTTGGTCCAACACTTTTTCTCCAACTAGTGACAGGATCATATGACTTTTTCCTTTCCTCTGTTTAAATGATGACTTTTGGGGGTGGATCTTCCAATCCTGAACCAATACTGCCATCCCTATAACAAAACCACTTTCTACATCCTGCCAGATATGACTTCTAATAGTTGGTTTTGTTAAACAAATTTCTATCTATGTTCATACTTTTTTCTTCTATTATCTTTATCCAGTTTTAGGATTAGCACAATGTTGAGTTCCAAAACTGAGGGGATAAGTGTTCCTTCTTTTTTCTGCTTTAATTGTTTGATATAATTTATCAGTTAAAATGTTTATGAGCCTGCTGTTGTCATATAGGTAGGTTTTCAAGCTAGGAATATACTTTCTTTAATAGGTGCTATTCAAATTTTATATTTCCTCCAGAGTTAGTTTCATTAATTTGTCTTCTAAGTTACTTCTTAGAAGTTGTCAAATTTATTTCAAAAAAGATTTTTGTAATATGCTTTCTATATCCTTTTAAATTCTTTAAAATCTGTGGTAATGTCTCCTAGATCTTAATATTGTAATTTTAATAATGTATAACTGATATTGTGTAACAGGAAGAAAAGGTGTAAAAGAGCAGGGGAATTGGGAGGGGTAGGGGAAGGGAAAAAAGGGAAAAGAAAAAATATGAGAAGAGGAAAAAAAATGAGAACAAGGTCTTTGCAAATAGTGAAGGGTGGAGGGGGTGAAGGGAGGGCAAGGGAAGGGGAAAAAATAAGAACCAATAGACTCATGTAATGGTACAAGATCCCAATGATGAATGTAACTGTATTGTATCCCTAAAATGTACCAATAAATTTAATGGGGAAAAAAAAAGAAATAATGCTATATTCTGACATACAGTAATTTTTCTTAAGTACTAAACTACATTGCCATTGGAGGTTTAGGTTTTGAATGTGCCCCATGTGAGACATTTCAAATGGTAGCCGGAACTCCTTTACCACTGAAAATTTTAAAGCATGTGAAAGAAAAATTTGTTTTCCCACTTGTTTCTGTTCAACCCTAATATTTATATCAGTGTTGAGCTGATAAATTCACCTGAAGTAAATAAAAAAAAGAAATGTGTGCAACATTTTCCTTTGTAAGAAGAATGTGTTTTTATAGCCGTATTCTGGAGAACATCTTTTTGCACCTCTGTACCTCAGCCTGACCACATTCTTTCTCCATCAGCCTACACACACTAAACTGGATAGCCACAAATATCTAGCACTGACTGCACTGTGACTAAAAATACTTCATTTTCCAAATCGCAGCTTCTCACTTCTTTTTTCTCAATATGAAAACAGAAAGTAGCAATGTATAATTGGCCCCATGCAGAGGTGAAGTCTGGGGAACCACAAAAGAATATTTGAGTTCAGCCTGACCGATACACTGCTGTCACTGGCCCAGCATCTGTGGTAGGGTTTATTTGGTAAAGTGGAAGCCAAAACTGTTTTCATTATCCTTGAACCTCAGGCTTGTTTATAATTTCTTGTTGATTAAACTATAAACTCTTTACTAGGAGGCCAATAACTGGCTATCTTAGCCATGATGTGGTGCCATCAGTCCTATTGCTGCTTGTTCTGCCTTTTCTTTAAGCAGCCATTATTGCTAATGAAATAAAGGAACAAAAGCATGCAAAGAAGAAAGAGAAAGAGAAAGAGGAAGAGGAAGAGGAGTAGGAGAAGAAAGAAATGAAGGTTGTGACATTTAGTGTGTCAGTAAACTATTGAAATCTCTGGAAAACAGTCTCAGGTTAATCTGAGCCTTGGTCATTCAGTCTCAAAGAGATAGAAAGGGAAGGCTGTCTTTGTTTTTTGTTGTGTTTTTGAGTATTTATGATTGTGGTGATTGGAGATAATGAGAAATCAGAATCAGCATGGAAAAATCTAGATTCTTTTGCTCCAGAGTTTCAGAAATTTTGAAAAAATGTCAGAAAGAGGCAAAGGTCTGAAATAAAGTGTTAAGACAACAAAAAAAAATCTGTACCACTGTGGTCTAGTCTTAAGAAAGAGAATTAAAGCCAGGGATTTAGCTCAGTGGTTTTGCCGCCTGCTGAGCAAGTGAAAGGACCTGAGTTCAATCCCTGGTACCAAAAAAAAAAAAGAAAGAATTAAAGAATACTCACACTTCCTCTGAGATTTAGGGGGAAAATATGAGCTTATCTGCTTGAAGCTTTGCCTAATAAAATTTCCCCTAAAGAGCAATACATTCTTAATTTTCTTATGATTACTATTTTCCATTTTCTTCATGAATCCTATCTCTCAATCCCCAGGCATGTTCTCCTAATTCTAATGATGCCCTCGTCTGTAACTTCAATCACTTGGCAAGTATTTTCCCCATGGCTGCTGTGTTTAAAACTTTATAGTTATTAAAGAAACACCAATAAACTTAATTAATAAAAAAAGAACTGTGCACATGTACATTCATACACACTTCTGTCTCTCCCCTCACATAGCTTTTAGACTCCAGAAGAATTGAAATATAAGATTTTTCTCTAAAAGCAAGGCTGGGGACAGTGGCACTTGCCCATAATCTAAGCCATAAAGGAGTCTGTGGCAGGAGGATAACAAGTTCAAGGTCAATTTGGCAAGATCTTTCCTCAAATAAAAACTTAAAAGTCTGGAGATGTAGCTCAGCACAAAGGCCCCAAGATCTATCCCTAGTACTGCAAATATAAATATATACTAAATCATCCTCATCATGAAGACATTCAGAATGAAGATAAAACCTGACAATGTAAGTTAAGCAAGTCTCTACGATCTTGATGACTGAAAGAATAGTAGAGACACAGATAGTCCCTATCTGGTGAATAAATGCAGCTTTGCAAAGGAGTATTCAGGATTTCTCTTCATCAACACAGAATCTCCTGAAAGGAGATTCTGAAAGAGATTCTCAGAATCTCTTCTGAAAGGAAGTGTCTACCATCAGTGGAGATAGTAAGAGCAAAAATCTAAGTTATTATGTTAAAGTCAAGTAAGGAGATAAATTCATAGGGAATACTTGTATTCTATCTATATTCTTTATTCTCATAATGTTTATCAGGATTAAAAAAACTAGAAAATTAGTTGCTAAGAATTTTCTAAGAATACTGTATTTATACTTCATTGCTTTGCAAGAAACAGAAATAATTTTTCCACTCTTACTGAACACAAACACCATTTTCTTAATTATTCTTTGATCATCACATTAACCAATTCAAATCTGTATCCCTGCAAAATGTTGCTATCAAAGCAATTTTTTTCATCAGAGAGCATCCACCAACATAGATCTTTTTGGAATTGTGTTCCCTTAATTTATTTAATTGGCTTTCCATTCAATTTAGGAAATGGATTTTGGACATTTCTATTTCATTTTTAGGGAACACATGCTTAACTCTGATTATAGTTTGCTACACTTTGAGTCAGCAAATTTCTTAATGTAACCAAAACTTAGTGTTCCATACCTCAGCACAGTGCATGTTGAACTATATCAGACTATACATATGTCACAGGTAGTCAAGAGCAGTTTTATCAAAACACAGCAAAAAAATTCCTCCCTATTATTTTGGGATATTTCAAAAACGTGCCCCTGAGCTCTAGCATGGCTCTTGATTAATACACAATTTCCTCTTTAAAATTAGAAACAGGAATCAAGAGTGAAGCTTAATAATTTTCAGTTGTTCTTCCTTGCAAGCAACCTAATTAAGGCCTGGTTCTGAGACCTAATTAAGTAACTCCTACATCTGACTGCAGTTTGTAGTCATCCCTGCGAGGCAGGAACTCAAGCTTATTTGCCATGAATAGGAACAATCAAGGAAGGAAGAAGGTGGGAGATGCTGTGAGCAAAGAAGTTATCTGGTTTTGGTTTTGCTCTTGTATTTAGATTTTCCCATGTCCATTGCAGAATGCAACAACACCAATTAACAAGAAATGCCAGTCTAAGTTAAAAAAAAACGTTAACTGGTGATTTTGTAGAGCACTCTGGCAGGAATATCCCAGTTTTTAAGGCTTTTTATTTTGTCTTTAATTCCTCAACTAAATGACACACATGCAATACACAGTTTTTTTTTTCTATTGAAGAACGTAAAGGGTGTCTGATTTCATTGTTCAGTGTTCTTTATCTCAAATTCATTTTAACCATAAAATTAATTTGAAGTGTGAATATATGTATATTTTGGTGGGGTTTTTTAATATCAGGGACTGGACCCAGAACCTTGCACCTGCTAGGCAAGTGCTCTACCACTGAGTACTGGTGCTACATACCCAGCCCTAAAGTATATTTTTGATGACTTCCATGTAAAAAAATGAATAGAAAATAGTAATTGTGAGACACAAAAATTTGTTAAAGCATTTTTAATTTAAATACAACATCCTTGAATTATTTCACAATATTAATTTTTAAAACAGAAATTTACAGTGTAATATAGACAATATACATTCAATATTTCTGGCTAATCTTTAGAAAATAGATATTCTAAGTATCCCCCTGTAACACAGGAATAAAAGTCAAAACTGCTGTTATGAAAATCCTGTGAGGGTAAAATCAATTTCTTGGAAGCTGTAGAAATACCCCTCAAAGTTTTAAACATAATTTTCTGTGCCTAAGGCAGAGCCAGGACCTGAGGCTATCAAAACTGAAAGTGGACCTTTTCTTCCTATTTCAAATTATCAATTATTCATTTTAATCATTTTAATCCTTATTTACACTTTCAGTTTCTCACAACTTTGAAATAGGAAGAAAAGATCCAAAGGGGTAGAGGAAGTAGGAGGGGAAGGGGAAAGGAAAGGAGGTAAAGGAAAAATTATGAGAAAAGGAAAAAATGGAAACCAAGTCTTTGTAAATAGGGAAGGGTGGAAGGGGTGAAAGGAGGGCAGGGGAAGGGGGAAAAAATAAGAACCAAGATACATCATGTAAAGGTACAAGTTCCCAATGAGAAATGTAAATGTATTGTATACCTAAAATGTACCAATAAAGGAATTTAAGGGGAAAAAAACCTGAAAGTGGTGGACACCTGAGAGATACAGAGCTAGGATCATTCTCTCTCCACAATTCATCACTGCACTTATATTCCCTGCATTACACCCATCACTTAAGAAGTTCACCTAAATACATGATTTCAGAAAGTTTTATCGAGTTCCCTCCTCACCATCCCTAGTGCCAAACCACGCAGCTGACCCAGAGTCTTTTCTTTAGGGCTAAGTGATAGCTTCCTAATTACTCTGAGCACTTCAACCCTCTCTCTCCAGGTCCACTTGAGGGGCAGAATTACATTGCTCCTCCTTCCACACCAGTTAGTTTCCACTATTCTTCAGTTTGAAACACTCCATCCAGGTCAATCACTGGGATACTAAGAACTCTCATCCCCTGCTGCTTCAGAGCCTCTCTTCCACAGTGGCCTTATCCATTATGTTTCTTTAGCCAAATCCTAGAGACATTTTCAGTCGCTAGTGGACCTTATTAAAATTCTAATTTCAGGGGCTGGGGATTTAGCTCAGTGCTTCTGCCACCTGCCTCACAAGCGCAAGGTCCTGAGTTCAATCCCTGGTACCAAAAAAAAAAAAATTATAATTTCAATGCAATAGATCTGGGGTGGCACCTATGATTCTGCTGTAATATCATTCTTGTGTTGTAATATTATTCTCATGTAATATCATCATCTCTTTGAGAAACAAAGATTCAGATACCTGTTCCCTTTTGTCAGAGAAATACTGGTTTCAGCAAGAGCTTATGTGAAGAGCCAGAAAAAAGAACTATACACACTAATAATCCTATGTTCCAGTGGCATGCAGGGTTAGGCAAACTTTAGGTTCTTTTCAAGAGTTATTTGGCAATGAATTGTTTTTTGGTAACTTCATACAAATATACCATAGAATTTTCTGTATCTGAATGGATGAATACCAATAGGAAACTTATAAAACAATTTTCCAAAGTGTTTAAATGCTCCATAAAACTCAATACTAGCCCAAATAACATGGCCAAGTCTTGTATGAATACTGTCCTTCTGTCCCCCAGGAAGGCATGACATGTGTTTATTTCCTTTTTCTCGGTCACTGCTCTCCTGCCAGCAGTGATCCATGAGCCGGATTCTCTCTGTCTACTCCACTACCTGGTGCCCAACTCTCTGGAGTGAAAGTAACTCTGGGCTGACTTTACACTCTGACCCTCTTGGAAAGCTGAAATAACGCCCTTTATAACTAATCCTCACTGGGGATTTAGCTCAGTGGTTTCGCCACCTGTCTCGCAAGTGTAAGGTCCCAAGTTCGATCCCTGGTACCAAAATACATATATATATATATTATATAACTGTAATCCTTGCTGTTCTGGTGTTATAGAGATTATACATATTTTATGCAGAGTATTGTTGTGTGTTAAGAGCATGATTTGCATGTTGTTTTCATGTGTAGTGCTCATGGAGATCAATAATCCAACACAACAAATTTTTATTTTATTTTATTACTACAGGTTTGCAGCACATGCATTTTACAATCACCTTGGGGAGTTGGGACATGTAACTAATACAGCTCCTTTCTCTTTTTAATTCCCTTCTCTCCTCCTCCCTCCTCTTCCTCTAGTTCCCCTTTCCCTCCTTTCATTCTTGTTGATGTTGTTAATCTTAGTTCATGTTTATGGCATATAACATCCACATTCATTGAGCTTTTCAGAACTCTGTGCCTGGCATATCTTCATTCAAGCAATTTCCTCATCCCCTCCCTTTGCCCCTCGCCCTTGGTCCCCTGGACTCCTTCCCATCGACAAAAGATGCATCCCCTGTCTCGTTCTATCCTTCCTTTATTTCCTCTTAGTTTGTACTTTGCCTTACTCAGATGAGAGACACCATATGGATTTAAGTTTGTGTGTCTGATTCCTCTTACTTAATATTGTATTTTCTAAGTGCATCCATTTTCCTACAAATGTCTCAGATTTGTCCTTCTTTATGGTGGTATTTCATTATATTTAGATATCAAAATTTCTTTATCCAATCATCTGCAATAGGACAATTTTTAAAGTGCACACAATAACATTCCTCAGTTACACTGTGTAGAGAAAAAAATAGAAATTAAAATCAATCATTTTGCACATGCTTCAAATACAACATTATTAAATATATTACATCAGTGCTTTCATTGAGTTCATACTTATGATACGAGCTTTAATCCTCTGAACTCTAGGGGAACCAAATAAGGCCTCTTATTTTTGCTTCCTTTTTAAAAAATTTTATTAGTATATGTTTGCAGTGCATGAAATTTACATTCATCTTGGAGAGTGGGTACATGTACATAACACAGTTTGTTTCTTTTCTTAATTCCCTTACCTTCTCACCTACGTCCCTCCCTCTACCTCTAAAATCCCATTCCCATTTTCATTATTGTTGTTACTATTATTCTTAGCACATATTTATAACACATAATGCTTACATTCACCGAAGTTATTAGATTCCTGGACATGGCATATCTTAATTCTACTCCACCTTCCCCCTCCTCCTTTCCCCCAGTTCTGTATTCCCCATTCTGTTCCATCGATCTACATGTCTGGGGTTTTTAGTTTTTGGTTTTGGTTTTGGTTTTTTTACTTTTTCTTTTGTCAGTACCATGCCACTCTCCTGGACCTCTTCCCAGTTTCAAAAGGTCTATCCCTGTTAAAAGAAGCATAGCACAGCGATATATGTGAACCCATGTTCATAGTGGCACAGTTTGTAATCGCTAAAACTTGGAAACAGCACATTCGCCCATCAACTAGAGGCTGGATAAACAAAATGTGCTTTTTTTATAAAATGAAATACTACTCAGCCATAATGAATTGAGAAATTAGAAGCATTTATAGCTAAATGAATGCACATTGAGGAAATACTCTTAAGTGGCATAAATGGGACACAGGTGTAAATAGCAAATAGTTTCAGTATTTGAAAGTTTAAATAAGGACCAAAAGGTATAATAGATAATGTGAAATAGGAAGAAAAGGTGCAAAGGGGAAGGGGAATAGGTAGGGGAAAGGAAAGAGGGGAATGGAATTAATATGAGAAAATGAAAAATGGAAGCAAAGTCTTTGTAAATAAGGAGGGGTGGAGGGGTGGAAGAGGGGCAGGGGAAGGGAGAAAAAATAAGAACCAAGAAATATCATGTAATGGTACAAATGTCCAAAGATGAATGTCATTATATTGTGTACTTAAAATGTACCAATAAAATTTTTTTAAAAGTCTATCCCTTTGTTTTCTTGTATCCATTTTTTATTATGCTCTTTGTATTTTGCCTTATGCAAATAAAAGATACCATACAGTATTTTTTTTACTTGAATTCTTTTATTGGTACATTTTAGGTCTACAATACATTTACATTTCTCATTGGAAACTTGTACCTTTATATGATATATATTGGTTCTTACTTTTTCCACGTTCTGACCCCTCCCTTCACCCCCTCCATCCCTCCTTATGTACAAAGACTTTGTTTCCATTTTTTCCATTTCTAATAATTTTTCCTTTCCCTTCTTTACTTTCCCCTACCGTTCCCACTTACCCTACCCCTTTGGACCTTTTCTTCCTATTTTGCATTATCAATTATTCATTTGAATCATTGGTACATTTTAGGTATACAATATAATGACATTCACTGTTGCAAATTTGCATCTTTACATAAACTCCCTTGGTTCGTATTTTCCCCCTTCCCCTGCCTTCCCTTCAACTCCTCCATTGCTCCCTATTTAGAAAGACTTTGTTTCCATTTTTCCATTTTCTCATATTAATTCCATTCCCTTCTTCCCTTTCCCCTACCCCTCCCACTTCCCCTTACCCTTTGCCCCTTTTCTTCCTATTTCACATTATCTATGATACCTATTAGTCGTTACTTACACTTTCAGTTTCTCACACCAGAGAAACTCTTCGGTATATACACATGCGTGTCCTGTTTATTTCACTTAAGAGTATCGCCTCAATGTGCATCCATTTAGCTATAAATGTCTCTAGTTTCTAATTTTTTATGGTGGAGTAGTACTCCATTTTATAAAAAAAAAATTTAAAAAAAAAAACACATTTTCTTGATACAGTCCCCAGTTGATGGGCATTTGGGATGCTTCCAACTTTTAGCTATTACAAATTGTGCTGCTATGAACATGGGTCCACATATATCACTGTGGCATGATTCTTTTAATTCTTTGGGAAGGTACCCAGTAGGGGAATAGCTGGGTCAAATGGGACTTCCAGTCCTAGGTTTTGAGGTATCTCCATACTGATTTCCACAGTGGTTGCACCAGTCTACATTCCCACCAGCAGTGGAGGAGGGTACCTCTTTCCCCACAACCCCGCCAGCATTTGTTATTGGTTGATTTCATGATAGCAGCTTTCTGGAGTGAGGTGGAATCTCAGCTTTGTTTTTATTTGCATTTCTCTAATGACAAGCAATGTTGAGCATTTTTTCATATGTTTCTTTCCTATTTCTGATTCTTTCTCTGAGAAATGTCTGTTCATTTCAGATGCACATTTTTGGATTGGGTCTTTAAATTTGAGAGGTCTGATCTTTTAATTTCTTTATAGATTCAAGATAGTAGGCTTTTGTCAGAGGACCACCAGGTGAAGATTTTTTCCCACATTGTGGGTTGTCTCTTCACACTGCTGGTGGTTTCTCTTGCTATGCAGAACATTTTTAATAAACAGAGATCCCACTTGCTGATTGTTTGTGCTAGTTCACAGGCAACTGAGGTTTTGTTCATAAAATCTTTTCCTACACCGATGTCTTCAAGAGTTCTACCCAATCTCTGTTCCAGCTGGTTTAGCTTTTCTATTTTAAGATTTAGATCTTTAATCCATTTCAATTTTAGTTTACTGCATGGTGAGAGATATAGGTCTAGTTTTAAACTTTGGCAAGTTGAAACCCAATTTATCCAGCACCATTTATTAAAGAGGCTATCTTTCCTGTAGTGATGGTGTTTGGCTCCTTTATCGAAGATGAGATGGCTGAGTGTGTCTGGCATTGTTTCTGCATCTTCTAATCTGTTCCACTGGTCCTCAGGTCTGTTTCTTTGCCAGTGCCATGCTGTTTTTATCACAGTAGCTTTGTAGTATAGTTTCAAGTTGGGGATTGTGATACCCCCTGTCATGTCTCTGTTACCTAGAATTGCTTTTGCTATTCTGGGTCTCTTCTTGGCCAAATGAATTTTTGGATTGTTTTCTCAAGGTCCATGAAGCATGATACTGGGATATCAATTGAAATTGCATGAAATCTATACAGCAGTTTTGGAAGCATGGCCATTTTCACAATGTTGATCCTTTCTACCCAGGAGTAGGGGAAGCCTTTCCATTTTCTGATATCATCTTCAATCCCTCTTTTCAGAGTGCTATAGTTTTCAGAAAAGAGGTCTTTGATTTCTTTTCTTAGGTTGATTCCTAGGCATATCAGGTTTTTGGATGCTATTGTGAAAGTAATTGTTTGCCCTATTTCTCTCTCAATGAGTCTGTTGTTCATGTAGAGAAAAGCTACTGATTTCTGTGTATTGACTTTGTATCCAGCTTCTCTACTGAATTTGGTTATTAAGTCTAGAAGACTTTTGGTGGAGTTCTTGGGGTCTTCTATATAGAGTATCATGTCATCTGCAAGTAATGACAATTTGACTTCTTCATTACCTATCTTTATCCCTTTTATTTCTTTCTCTTGTCTAATTGCTGTGGCTAATGTTTCCAGAACTATATTGAACAAGAGTGGTGATAGTGGACATCCTTGTCTTGTTCCTGATTTTAGTGTGGAGGATTTCAGTTTTTGACCATTTAGTATGATATTGGCTGTTGGTTTTTCATAGATGGCTTCTATCAGTTTGAGGTAGAGACCATCTATTCCAATTTTTTGTAGGGTTTTTATCATAAATGCATGTTGGATTTTGTCAAATGCTTTTTCTGCACCTATGGAGATAATCTTATGGTTTTTGTCCTTGGCTCTATTGATATAGTGTATTACATTGAATGATTTGCATATGTTGAACCATCCCTGCATCCCTGGGATGAATCCCACTTGATCAGGGTGTATGATCTTCTTGATGATCTTTTGCATTCTGTTTGCCATTATCTTATTAAGTATTTTTGCATCTATGTTCATTAGTGAGATTGGCCTAGAGTTCTCTTTTTCAGTTGGGTCTTTCTCTGCTTTGGGGATCAAGGTGATGCTTGCTTCCAGGAATGAATTTGAGAGTATTGCTTCCCTTTCAATTTCACTGGAATTTAAATAGTAGGGCAGTGGTTCCTCTCTAAATGTCTTGTAGAATTCAGCAGTGAAGACATCAGGACCTGGGCTTTTCTTAGTTGGTGAGGTTTTAATTATGTTTTCAATTTCATTGGTTGATATTGGGCTTTGTAGAATTTTTAGGTCTTCTTCATTCAACTTTGGTAATTCATATGTATCTAGGAATCTGTCCATTTCTTCTGTGTTTTCCATCTTGTTGGCATATAGGTTCTGGAAGTAGGTATTGAGGAACCTCTGGATTTCTGCTAGGTGTGTTGCAATTTCACACTTTTCATTCCTAATTGCATGGATTTGGCCTTTTCCTTTCCTTTTTCTGATAAGGTTGGCTAAGGGTTTGTCAATTTTGTTTATTCTTTCAAGAAACAACTCTTGGCTTACTAATTTTTTGCGTCATTCTCTTAGTTTCCATTGCATTGATTTCTTCTCTGATCTTTATAATTTCCTCCCTTGTATGAGCTTTTGGTTTGTCCTGCTATTCTTTTTCTAGAAGCATGTGGTTCAGCATCAGGTTGTTTATTTGGGCTCACTCTGTTTTCCTAATATGAGTATACACTGCTATGAATTTCCCTCATAAGACTGCTTTCATTGTGTTCCATAGATTCTGATATATTGTATTGTCATTGTCACTTAATTGAAGGAACTGTCTCATATCTTCTTTAATTTCCTCTGTGACCCATGGGTTATTCAGAAGTGTGTTGTTCAATTTCCACATGTTTATGAAATTTTTTTAGTTTCTTTTGCTATGGATCTCCAATTTCATCGCACTATGGTCTGATAATATACAGGGGATAACTTCAATTCCTTTGCACTTACTTAAACATGTTCTATGAGCAAGTATGTGGTCTATTTTGGAGAATGAACTGTGTGCCCCTGAGAAGAATGTGTATTCTGATTTTGTGGGGTGGAAGACTCTGTAAACATCCGTTAAGTTCATGTGTTCAAGAGTTCGATTGAGTTCTAGTATTTCATTACTTATTTTTAGTCTAGCTAATCTATTTGTGACAGTGGGGTATTGAGGTCCCCCATTACTATTGTATAAGTGCTTATTTGATTTTTCCTGTCTGTTAGTATTTGTGTTATATAGTTGGGCGCACTAGTGTTTGGTGCATATATATTAATGACTGTCATCTCTTCCTCATGGATTCTTCCCTTTACAAGGATGTAGTGTCCTTCTTTGTCTCTCTTAATCAGTGTTGGTTTGAAATCTACTTGATCTGCAAAGAGGATAGCTACTCCTGCTTTTTTTCAGGTTCCTGTGGCATGGATTATTGTTTTCCACCCTTTAACTTTCAGTCTATGAGTTTCCTTTTGAATGAAGTTTGCTTCTTGTATGCAGCATATTGTTGGAGTTTGCTTCTTGACCCATTCTGCCAGTCTGTTTCCTTTGATTGGTGAATTGAGACCATTAACATTGATGCTTATAACTGATACCTATTGACTTATCATTGTGATGACTTTTTCTTTTCATTGGATTCTTCTCTTTTATATTTAATTTCATGTCATGCCCGATGGACTCATTCTGCTGTACTTCCTGGGGTTGTGATCCTCATTGTCTGTTCCTAGGATATTGTGTAAAATTTTTTCTAGTGCTGGTTTGGTATTCATGAAATTCCTAAGGTGCTCTTTGTCATGAAAATATCTTATTTCTCCATCAATTTTGATAGATGGTTTTGCAGGGTACATCAGTCTGGGTTGGAGGCTGTTTTCCTTTAGAGCTTGGAATCTGTCACTCCAAGCTCTTCTTGCTTTGAGGGTTTGTGTTGAGAAGTCTGCTGTGATTCTGATGGGCTTTCCTTTGTATGTGATTTGTTTCTTTTCTCTGACTCCTTGGAGAACTTTGTTCTTCTGTTGTGTTTCTGAAAACTTAATAATTACATGCCTATGTGTAGATTTTTTTTTTGATCAAGGCCATTTGGAGTCCTATATGCCTCACTTATCTGTATGTCACGTTCTTTTCCCTGCTTGGGAACTTTTCTGCCATTACTTCAGTGAATATTTTTTTTATGTCATCTGCACTCTCTCCTGTTTCTTCATTGACTCCTATCAGTCTTATGTTATTCTTCTTTGCATCGTCTAACAGCTGCTGGATTGATTTCTCATGGTCCCTTACAATTTTGAAGCAATTTTTCTTTTCTAGTCACTAATTGTAATCTTATCTTCTACATCTGAAATTCTCCCCTCACATTTGCTCATTCTGCTGTGTAGACTTTCATTGGAGGTTTTCATCTCCTGGAAATCTGTTTGCATCTGTTTTATTGATTCCATTTATTTCCTATGTTGGGATACCATCATGTTCTTCAGTTCTTCTCTAGATTTATTAATCATGTTTTGTGCTACTAGCACAATCTCTGCTGTTATCTGAGAAATTATTTCTGATTTCATTTTTCCAGATTCTCTTCTGTTGCCAGTTCAAGGTGTCCAGGTGGTTGAGTATCAGAGTGTTCCACCTCATTTCCCTTTGGGGTTGCTGTAGGTGACCTAGAAGTTTGGTTTTGAGACCTGTTTACATGTCTTCTCATTTTGATGGGGGTGGGGGTAGTGTTGCTTTTGACACCTGCACGGCTCACCTCCTCTGGGCTGGGAGTGGTGGAATAGTGGCCTGGAAGCCGATACCATACATTATTGAAGTTTGTGTGTCTGATTAATTTCACTCAACATTGTATTTCCAAACATATCCATTTCCTACAAATATCCTAAATTTTTCCTTCTTTATAGCTGAGTAATATGCCATTATGTATAGGTAGGACATTTTCTTTATCCATTTATCTGTTTGTGAGTAAACTGACTGGTTCCAGGATTTATCTATTATGAATTGTGCTGCTGTAAACATTGCTGCATTCATGTACTGCAGTACTTTGACTTCTTTGGCTTTTTGGGGAAGATACCTAAAGAAAAATAGCTGGGTCATATGGAATTTCTAATTACAGTTCTTTGAGGAATCTCCATACTGATTTCCATAATAGGTGCACTGGCTTACATTCCCACCAGCAATGTAGGAGGGCTCCTTTTTGACTGCAGCCACACTAGCATTTGACTTGATGATTGCCATTCTTTCTAGTGTAAGATCAAATCTCAGTGTTGTTTTAATTTGTATCTCTAATGATCAAAGATGTTGAACTTTTTTTTCATATATTTGTTGGCCATTTGTACTTCTTCTGAGAAATGTCTGTTCATTTCACTTGCCCATTTCTTGGTTGGGCCTTTTATTTTAGTCATCTAATTGGTTTGAGTTTTTCAGATCTTTCTCTAGAATAGATTTATACTAAATATTAGTCCTCTAAGGAATAATTGGCAAAACATTTTCCTGTTCTATAGATTGTCTCTTCATGACACTAATTGATTCCTTTGCTGTGCAGAATCTTCTTAATTTGATGTAATCCCATTTGTTGATTCTTGCTGTTATTTCTTGTGCAGTTGAAGTTCTGTTTAGAAAATCTTTTCTGATACTCATGACTTCAAGTGTTTAACCTACCAGTAGGTTCAATGGTTCTGTTTTAATACTTAAATCTTTCATCCATTTTGATTTTAGTTTAACACATGATGAGGGATATAGGTCTTGCTTCAATCTTCCACAGATACCCAGTTTTCCTAGCAGCATTCATTGAATGGACATCTTTCCTCCTATGTATGCTTTTGGCCCATTTGTCAAATATCAAATAGCTGGATGTGTCTGGAGATGTTTCTGTATCCCTTATCCTGTTCCATCCATTTATATATCTGTTTTTTGTTTTTGTTTTTGTTTTTGTTTGTTTTTTGCTTTTTGTCAGTACCATGCCATTTCATCACTGTTGCTTTGTAGAATTGGATAGCTTGAAGTCAAGTATTGCGATGCCTACTGCTTTGCTCTTGTTGCCCAAGATTGCTTTTGCCTTCTGGATCTCTTCTGATTACATATGCATTTTAGAATTGCTTTCTCTAAATCTGTGAAGTATGTATTCTTATTGGGATTCCATTGAAAGTTTTGGGAATATAAGGCCTTTTATCTTGTGGAAGATAGACTTAGCACTTCTGTAAGTCTTCCATAAACACAACTGAGATTTTAAAATGTAAAATTATATATATTTTATAAAATTTGGTGAAATAAATATCGCCAAATATAATTTTATTTTAGTTGTCAATGTATGTCATTATATATTTAATAAGCTATAATTTGTCTATAACTTCTATAATGGATCTTCAATCCAGGCTAACTTGAATTCCATTTTGCTTAGTCTAGGTATGAAAATGTCACTAAAACAGGCCAATCAAAGACTTTGCTCAAGATTTTTATATGAACTTTAGGGAAAAAAATTCTCATTCTAGCAGTCCATATCATTTGATGAAAGTGTATGAATTTTGGAAAGGGAGGAAAAGAAAAAAATGGGCTGAGGAGGGAAGATGAGAACATTAAAAGAGAAGAAATTTGATGATATTTAGCTTTACTTAAGACTTGTAGGGTCCTAATCCCAGAAACTTTCAATCATGCAAGTTAACTTCAGTATCCTTTCCAAACTAAAAGACAATAGACTCCCTTATTTGGGTTAGTCCAGTTTGAATCCAAGAGGCATGACAATATAGCACATCTGTATAGGAAATATTTAATCTCCTGATTATTGGTTTTGGTTTTTATTAATGTTTTTAATGGGTTTGGGTGGGTGATGTTTGTGTATTTGTGTACTGAATTGCTGAGTTTTTCTCATGTGCTCCATTCCATTTACAACTGCAGAAACATATATTTCTAAAGCCATTCCCCATGGTCTTCTTTTACAAGATAAGAAGTATCCAATATTATGAATTCATTACCATTCAGTTTCTAGGAATAAAATGGAAATTTGTTAAAGAATATAAGAAAAGAAAAATATTTTGTCTGATTTTTTCTGTTCATATTATATATGAAGCCAAGAGAAGAAAAATCTCTTCCTGGTCACACAGAAGACTCTGAATCACCATGCTGCAGACAGGCAGGTCAGCCCATGCCCTACCGAGGTCCTGAGTCACACAGAACATGCCAAATCAGCCCACTGCAGACAGGCAGGTCTGTGCACACCCTAAGGAGATCCTGAGTCACACGGAAGACACCAAATCACCCTGCTGCAGACAGGCAGGTCTGCCCACACACTACCGAGGTCCCCAGTAGTGCAGACACACACTGAATCAGCCCGCTGCAGACAGGCAGGTCTGTGCACACCCTACCGAGGTCCTGAGTCATGCAGAAGACACTGAATCACCCCACTGCAGACAGGCAGCCACCTGATTCCACACTACAAAGACACAGAGGACAACAGACCACCAGACCAAGGTACTGAGTCCCACTGTTCCTGGCCCAGAGGTAGGGGCTTCTGAGCCATCGTCCCACTGCTCCTGGTCCAGAGGAAGGGGCTTCCCAGTCATCATCTCTCCCGCTGCTCTCAGCCCAGAGGAAAGGGCTTTTGGGATACCTTCTGTCCCACTGCTCCTAGCCCAGAGGAAGGGGCTTATGGGCCACCAGCCATCCCACCGCTCCTGGCCCAGCAACAGGGGCTTCTGAGGCACCATCCCACTGCTCCTGGTCCAGAGGAAGAGGTTTCCCGGCCACCATGCCTCCAGCTTCTCCCAGCCCACAGGAAAGGGCTTTTGGGTCACCATCCCTACTGCTGCTCCTGGCCCCTGTCCCACCTCACCTAGCTCAGAGGAGGTAATCCATGCAGGTGCAAACAGCCTCCCACCCCAGTCGAAATGAGAAAACATGTAAATAAGTCTCAAAACCAGACTTCCAGATCACCTACAGCAACCCCAAAGGGAAATGAGATGGATCACTCTGATACTCAACGACCCAATGAACTGGCAACAAAAGGGGATCTGGAAAAAATGAAATCAGAAATAATTTCTCAGATAACAGGAGAAATTATGCCCCTAGTGCAAGACATGATTAATAAATCTAGAGAGGAGCTGAGGAACATGATGGAATCCCAAAATAAGAAACAAATGGAATCCATAAAATAGATGCAAATAGATTTCCAGGACATGAAAAACTCCATTGACAGTCTACACAGCAGAATGAGCCAATGTGAAGACAGAATTTTAGATATAGAAGATAAGATTGCAATTAGTGACCAGGAAAAGAAAAATTGCTTCAAAATGATAAGAGAACATGAGAAATCAATCCAGTAGCTGCTAGATGATGCAAAGAAGAATAACATAAGACTGATTGGGCTCAATGAAGAAACAGGAGAGAGTGGAGATGACATAAAAAATCTCTTCACAGAAATAATGGCAGAAAACATCCCAAGCAGGGGAAAAGAGCTTGACATACAGAGAAGTGAGGCATATAAGACTCCAAATAGCCTTGATCAAAAAAAAATCTACACAGAGGCATATAATTGTTAAGATTCCAGAAACTCAACAGAAGAACAAAGTTCTCCAAGGAGTCAGAGAAAAGAAACAAGTCACATACAAAGGAAAGCCCATCAGAATCACAGCAGACTTCTCAACACAAACCATCAAGGCAAGAAGAGCTTGGAGTGACAGATTCCAAGCCCTAAAAGAAAACAGCCTCCAACCCAGATTGATGTACCCTGCAAAACTATCTTTCAAAATGGATGGAGAAATAGGATACTTTCATGACAAAGAGCACCTTAGGAACTTTGTGAATACCAACCCATCACTCCAAAGAATTTTACACAAAAGCCTAGGAACAGACATTAAGGATCACAACCCCAGGAAGCAAAGCAGAATGAACCCATCTGACATGACAAGAAATTAAATGTAAAGGGGGAGAACCCAACAAAAAGAAAAAGTCATGGCAATGACAAGTCAATACATTTCATTATAAGCCTCAATGTTAATGGTCTCAATTCACCAATCAAAAGAAATAGACTGGCAGAATGGGTCAAGAAGCAAAATCCAACAATATGCTGCATACAAGAAACACACTTAGTTCAAAAGGAAACTCATAGAATGAAAGTTACAGGGTAGAAAACAATACTGCATGCGACAGAAACCCGAACAAAAGCAGGAGTAGCTATCCTCTTGGCAGATCAAGTAGATTTCAAACCAACACTGATTAAGAGACATGAAGAAGGACACTACATCCTTGTAAAGGGAAGAATCCAAGAGGAAGAGATGACAATCATAAATATCTATGCACCAAACACTAGTGCACCCAACTCTATAAAACAAATATTAACAGACATGAAAAGTCATATATGCACTAATACAATTGTAGTGGGGGACCTCAACTCCCCACTGTCACAAATAGATAGGTCAACTAGGCTAAAAATATGTAATGAAATACTAGAACTCAATCGAACTCTTGAACAAATGAACTTAACAGATGTTTACAGAGTCTTCCACCCCACAAAATCAGAATACACATTCTTCTCAGCTGCACATAGGTCATTCTCCAAAATAGACCACATACTCACACATAGAACATGTTTAAGTAAGTGCAAAGGAATTGAAGTGATCCCCTGTATATTATCAGACCATAGTGTGATGAAATGGAGATCCATAGCAAAAGAAACTCAAAAAATTTCATAAACATGTGGAAATTGAACAACACACTTCTGAATAACCCATGAGTTGCAGGGGAAGTTAAAGAAGAAATCAGACAGTTCCTTCAATTAAATGACAATGACAATGCAATATATTGGAATCTATGGGACACAATGAAAGCAGTCTTACGAGGGAAATTCATAGCAGTGAATACGCATATTAGGAAAACAGAATGAGCCCAATTAAACAACCTGATGCTGAACCTGAAGCTTCTAGAAAAAGAAGAGCAGGACAACCCCAAAGCTCATACAAGGGAGGAAAATTTAAAGATCAGAGGAGAAATCAATGCAATGGAGACTAAGAGAACGATACAAAAAAATCAATGAAGCCAAGAGCTGGTTCTTCAAAAGAATCAACAAAATTGACAAACCTTTAGCCAATCTTGTCAGAAAAAAGAAAGAAAAGGCCCAAATCCATCCAATTAGGAAGGAAAAGGGTGAAATTACAACAGACCCAACAGAAATCCAGGTGATCATCAATACCTACTTCCTGAACCTATACTCCAATAAGATGGACAACATAGAAGAAATGGACAGATTGCTAGATACATATGAATTACCAAAGTTGAACGAAGAAGACCTAAAAATTCTGAACAACCCAATATCAACCAATGAAATTGAAAATGTAATTAAAAACTGGGCCCTGATGGCTTCACTGCTGAATTCTACAAGACATTTAGAGAGGAACTGCTGCCACTACTGTTGAAACTCTTCAATGAAATTGAAAGGGAAGCAATACTCCCAAATTCATTCCTGGAAGCAAGCATCACCTTGATCCCCAAAGCAGAGAAAGACCCAACCAAAAAGGGGAACTATAGGCCAATCTCACTAATGAACATAGGTGCAAAAATCCTTAATAAGATAATGGCAAACAGAATGCAAAAGATCATCAAGAAGATCATACACCCTGATCAAGTGGGATTCATCCCAGGGATGCAGGGATGGTTCAACATATGCAAATCATTCAATGTAATACACTATGTCAATAGAGCCAAGGACAAAAACCATAAGATTATCTCCATAGATGCAGAAAAAGCATTTGACAAAATCCAACATGCATTTATGATAAAAACCCTACAAAAAATTGGAATAGATGGTCTCTACCTCAAACTGATAGAAGCCATCTATGAAAAACCAACAGCCAATATCATACTAAATGGTCAAAAACTGAAATCCTCCACACTAAAATCAGGAACAAGACAAGGATGTCCACTATCACCACTCTTGTTCAATATAGTTCTGGAAACATTAGCCACAGCAATTAGACAAGAGAAAGAAATAAAAGGGATAAAGATAGGTAATGAAGAAGTCAAATTGTCATTATTTGCAGATGACATGATACTCTGTATAGAAGACCCCAAGAACTTCACCAAAAGTCTTCTAGGCTTAATAACCAAATTCAGTCAAGTAGCTGTTACAAGGTCAACACACAAAAATCAATAGCTTTCCTCTACACGAATGACAGACTCACTGAGAGAGAAATAGGGCAAATAATTCCTTTCACAATAGCATCCAAAAAACTGAAATACCTAGGAATCATCCTAATGAAAGAAATCAAAGACCTCTTCTCTGAAAACTATAGCACTCTGAAAAGAGAGATTGAAGATGATATCAGAAAATGGACAGACATCTCCTGCTCCTGGGTAGGAAGGATATAGTGAAAATGTAGTGAAAATGTATAAAAGTATAGTGAAAATGGCCATACTTCCAAAACTGCTATATAGATTTAATGCAATTCCAATTGAGATCCCAGCAGCATACTTCATAGACCTTGAGAAAACAATCCAAAAATACATTTGGAGCAAGAAGAGACCCAGAATAGCAAAAGCAATTCTAGGTAACAGAGACATGGCAGGGGGTATCACAATCCCCAACCTGCAACTATACTACAAAGCTACTGTGATAAAATCAGCATGTTACTGGCAAAGGAACAGACTTGAGGACCACTGGAACAGATTAGAAGATGCAGAAACAATGCCAGACACACTCAGCCATCTCATCTTCCACAAAGGAGCCAAACA
The DNA here is from genome assembly GCF_053883595.1 of Heterocephalus glaber. Taxonomy (NCBI): domain Eukaryota; kingdom Metazoa; phylum Chordata; class Mammalia; order Rodentia; family Bathyergidae; genus Heterocephalus; species Heterocephalus glaber. The sequence continues at coordinate 16,019,418 of NW_028258358.1, read as the reverse complement.
CCTTCACTGGAGGAAAGATAGCCTCTTTAATAAATGGTGCTGGAAATATTGGGCTTCAACCTGCCAAAGGTTAAAACTAGACCTGTATCTCTCACCATGCACTAAACTAAAATTGAAATGGATTAAAGATCTAAATATTAAAATAGAAACTCTGAACCAGTTGGAACAGAGGTTAGGTAGAACCCTTGAAGACATCGCTGTAGGAAAAGATTTTATGAACAAAACCTCAGTTGCCCATGAACTAGCACAAACAATCAACAAATGGGATCTCTTCTTATTAAAAAGCTTCTGCACAGCAAGAGAAACCACCAGCAGTGGGAAGAGACAACCCACAATGTGGGAAAAAATCTTCACCTGCTCTTCCTCAGACAAAGGTCTATTATCTCGAATCTATAAAGAACTTAAAAAGATCAGATCTCCCAAATTTAAAGACCCAATCCAAAACTGGGCATCTGAAATGAACAGACATTTCTCAGACAAAGAAGTAGAAATAGCAAATAAATACATGAAAAAATGTTCAATGTCACTGGTCATTCGAGAGATGCAAATGAAAACAATGCTGAGATTCCACTTCACTCCAGAAAGAATGGCTGCTATCATGAAATCAACCAATAACAAATGCTGGCAGGGCTGTGGGGTGTTGGGAGCAATGCTACATAATTCTAGGGAAAAATCATTTGAGTAGGCCTAGTTCTCCTGCCTACAGGCCAGCAATAACACTCCAAGACATACTTCCATTTTGGCCTCAGGTCACAAGGAAGATCTCAATGATCCCATGATGCTGTGATGCTCCAGGACAAGACCACACCTGTGGGAGACGCCCTGGGAGGAACCAAATCTTCATCTGTGTAGCTCCTGGGAGGAACTAAATCTTCATCTGCATAGTTCCTCATTGTTCTTAGATTTCCGCCGCCCCCCACCCAGTCTTTTGTTACACCTTGTTCATCCCAATATGATACTGAAATCTACATTATTCATTTGTTACATTTGTTTCTTTGGATGTACTAAATAAAAGGTGCTGCAAGCTAGGGGTTTTTGTCTTTGCCGCCTAGAGCAGCACTGATCAGACCCAAAGCTCAGCTTCTTCTCCGTCTCATTGGTCTACCTTTCCTGTAATTTGCCGTGTGCTGCCATGGCTCGCAGGAGACTAGGACTCACTGCAGAGGTTCTGGTAATGTCCCCTTCCCCTGTTCCCTACAGTGAGAAAGAGGAACCCTGCTCCACTGCTGGTAGGAGTGTAGACTGGTGCAAGCACTGTGGAAATCAGTATGGAGATACCTCAAAGAACTAGGACTGGAAATCCCATTTGATCCCGCTATTCCACTGCTGGGGATCTTCCCCAAAGAATTAAAAGAATCATACCACAGTGATATATGTGCACCCATGTTCATAGCAGCACAGTTTGTAATAGCTAAAACTTGGAAACAGCCCAAATGCCCATCAACTGGAGACTGGATAAAGAAAATGTGGTTTTTTTATAAAATGGAGTACTACTCAGCCATAAAAAATGAGAAATTAGAGACATTTATAGCTAAGTGGATGCACATTGAGGCAATACTCTTAGTGAAATAAATAGGACACACATGTGTAAATACCGAATAGTTTCTCTGGTGTGAGAAACTGAAAGTGTAAAGAAGGGCTAAATGTATACTAGGTAAGTGAAATAGGAAGAAAAGGGGCAAAGGGGAAGGAAGTGGGAGGGCTAGGGGAAAAGATAGAAGGGAATGGGATTAATATGAGAAAATGGAAAAATAGGAACAAAATCTTTGTAAATAGGGAGGACTGGAGGGGTTGAAGGGAGGCCTGGGCAAGGGTGAAAAATAAGAACCAAGAGCAATTATGTAAAGGTGCAAATTTCCAATGATGAATATCATTATATTGTATACCTAAAATGTACCAATGATTAGAATGAATAATCAATAATGTAAAATAGGAAGAAAAGGTCCAAAGGGGTAGTGGAAGGGGCAGGAGAAAGGAAAGAAGGGAAAGGAAATAATGATGAGAAATGGAAAAAATGGAAATGAAGTCTTTGTAAATAGGGAAGGGTGGAGGGTGTAAAGGGAGGGCTAGGAATGGGGAAAAAATAAGAACCAAGATGCATTATAAAAGGTACAATTCCCAATGAGAAATGTAATTATGTTGTATACCTACAATGTACCAATAAAAGAATTTAATACAAAAAAAAAGTTTGAGAAGTAAAATAAAAATAAAAATAATAAAAATAATCTCTTCCTTTTCCTTTCCTAGATGCTCCAAATACCAGCAAGGTTTTGCTTCCATGGAACCCACAACAGTGAGCAAGTCCATATGTTTGAGTGCCAAACAAAAACTCAAAAGGTTAAAGTCCTACACCATGCTGCACAGCATGCAGCAATCTTTTTTTTTTCCTAAAGACAACTTAAGGAACACATTTTTCAATTTTTTTGAGTCTTCCAAATGAAAGCTATAAACTCAAAATGAACATGGATTCCCCCAAATTGTTACTGCTGTGGTGGCTGAAAAATTTAAGGTCATTTCCTATCAGCACCAATACTACATAATTTTAGGGAAAAACCACTTCATTAGGCCTAGTTCTCCTGCCTACAGGCCACCTATGGCATTTTCAGACATAATTCCATTTTGGCCTCTGGTCACAACTGAGACCTCAATGATTCAGTGATGCTGTGATGCTCCAGGACAACATTACAGCAGCTGAAGACATCCTGGGAGGAACAAAATCTTCATCTACTCAGTTCCTCATTGTTCTTGGATTGTTACACTTTGTTTATCCTGATGTACTGAACTCTCTGCAAGTCATTTGTTACATCTCTTTCTCCTTTTCTCCTGATGTACTGAATAAAAGATGTGGTAAGCTGGGGGCTTTCATCTTTGCCACCCAGAGCAGCACTGCTCAGACCCAAAGCTCAGCTTCTTCTCAAAGTCTCATTTTTCTACCTTTCCTGTATAATAAGTTAATTCACCTTGTGCTGCCATGGCTCACAGGAGACTAGGGCTTACTGCCAAGGTTCTAGCAATATCCCCTTTCCTTGTTCCCTACAATTTCCTTCTTAAAGAAGGTGACCTAACATGGAGTAAGCAAAAATCACACCACCTGCATATAGAGATAAGAACCAATGCAGACCAGTGGAATCCAAAATCCAAGAAAATGACTCTATCAGTTAGCAAAATTAAAGTATTAAACCCCTTTTTAAAAAGAAGGTTCGTGTAATAACAATAGTTTTTTAATTTGGAGAAAAGCAACATGGTTGACCCTAAAACATAACTCTAAAATATGAATCAATTTGTTTCTATCACCTTCCCTGAGGCTGCTACATTAGAAAAGATTGACATTCTATGGCAGGCTATCTCTTCCCAGCAGCTCTATGAGTCTGACCCATTCTCAAAAGATGAAGTCCTGTGCTTCCATCTTAACCCTCACCCTCTCTTGGAGAGTCTACTTCACTGAACCAGACAGGAAGAGAGGAGGTAGCTGAAATTTTCCAGCACACACATCACTGTGCACCTCCTCACAGGCAGAGTCCACCATTCATGAGACAGCATCTCCTTCCCTGGAAACCCTGGGTTCTCTTTGGCTTCTTTCCACCAGGCTTCACCCTGCTGCAGAGCAAACCACTGCCTCAAGTGGACTATGCTCCTGCCTCCTGTAGTGCACCTCCTTTGCTCTGCAGAAGGACTGCCAAATCCTTTGGCTTTTTTCTCCCTCAAAGAAAAACATTAAACCTGCTTCTAATATTTCATGAACGATTCTCTCCTTTGTTACACTACAAATTTATTTTGAGTTTCAGTTAAGAGAAAACAGCAGGCTATAATCCTTGAAGTGAGAACTATTTATCTCTACCACTTAGTAGCTGTGTGACCTTAACCTCTCTCTGCCTCAATTTTATTATATGTGAAATGAACAGGGCAAACATCTGCCCAGGCATGGATAAAATGAAAATTAAGGTAATTAATATACAAAGAGCTTAAAAGGTCCCTGACCCACAGGAAGTGCTATATAAATGGATATTGTTATTGTTGATTCCTACACTTTCCCCTTTCATTATTCCCTGTCTTTTGCAATCTTCTTTTACTTCTTTCATTCCTTTTTCACACATGTACTAGTACATACTACATACATACACCCAACAGAAGTTAAATTCTAATCAAATCCTTAAAAATGTGTCCGTTGTGTTTTAGCAACAAACTGAAAATGAATACATGTAAGAACTCCTTCTTATCACAAATCTCAGTCCAGGATTTAAAGGCAAATGCACAGGAGTTACAACAAAGTTTTTATGAATGATATGGTGTTAATCCTAGCTCTATTTAAAAAAAAAAAAAAAATATATATATATATATATATATATATGGAAAAGAAAGGCAAGAGTGAAGGAAGAAAAGGAAAGAGAAAGATGAGGGAGGGATAAAGAAGGAAATAAGGATGAGGGAGAGAGAATTGGATTCTCTGGAAAAAAAATCATGAAATGACATCAGAATTCATCATAAAACAATCCTATTTCATAGCCTACTAAACTTCATGGGAAATGACATTTGCTAGAGTAAGAAAAACAGATGGTGGAAGGAGAGTGAGAAATAAAACTCTGAAAACTGAGAATGAAAATGCCACTGCTGACATTTTGGGTCCCCTGATATGTCCCTATATCAAGTTGTAGCCTCAAAGACAGTCCCTTTCTTCCTTGTGCACATGCCTTCCAGCCTAAAATCACAGCTTCTAAAGTCAGAAGCTAGTGGTGTTCTGACTGTGTGTGTGTGTGTGTGTGTGTGTGAGGCAGCATGTGAGTTTGGGATTGGACCCAAGGGGGAACACTGAGGGTCATTCAAGCTTGTGAGACAGTCACCCCTGACCTGACCCAGACCCCTGAACCAGAGGCTCTGCCAGCAGCACAGTGATTCATCTTCCTCTCATGCACAAGTACATCAAGTCCCCAGTTTTGTTCTTGATTCACATCTGTCCTCTTTAAACCAATGAGTCATAAGTTGGAAATATGTATGAAATAAGCAAGAATATGTCACTGAGTTATTTCTGGTAGTTCAGTATACACATCCTGGGACATCATGTGTTTGAAAGGCAAATTTTTAAATATGAGAGGTTTAAACATAGTAGATACAGTTGGTTTCTGTAAGAAAATTGGGTGCAAGAAGAAATGGATCCTGGTACAACAATTAAGTTTAGGAGAAGGGGATAAAGTATTTCTTCCTGCCCTCAAAAGAATAGTTTTCTTCAGAGGAAATTGCATAAATTCTTGATCACTTGAATTAGCAGAGAAGTATTCTTGCCAACGTTTAGTGCTGGGAAACAAATGACATTTGGTCTGTTGCAAAGCTGTCACATCTCTCCATGGCAAATATGAACTTCAAACCTGAATGCAAGCAAAATTTCTGTCTTCACACCTTTTCAGTCAAAGCTTAGTTATCTGAGAACTCAGAGGATGAAATAATTGAGGAGTTTTATCATAAGAAAACAGAATTCTGAAAACAGCCATTTTTAATGCCTAGCCTGATAAAATCCAAGGCAGGACCTTTTTACTCATTCCTTCATCCAGCAGTTACCTGTTGAACACCTATATATCAAGTTGTACATGTGCGTTCACTGCTAAAAATTCCCCTCATAGGGCTGCTTTCATTGCATCCCATTAGGTCTGGTATGTTGTATTGGCATTATTAATTTTATTAGTATACATGAAAGCAGTGTTCTTTTTAGAAGTATAAGAGTAGAACAAATACGTGTTGATTTTAGGCAGCCAAATGGTTGTATAGATTCTAAACATTTGTCATTTTTTTGACTGCCCAACATGTGATCTTCTTCTGTACATTTAGGGAATTTTGTGATTTATAAACCTTAAAGGGAAGACTGTCCTGTAGGCAACAGGGAAAGGGAACATTACTAGAACCTCTACAGTGAGTCCTAGTCTCCTGTGAGCCATGGCAGCACAAGGTGAATTAACTTATTATACAGAAAAGGTAGAAAAAATGAGACAGAGAAGAAGCTGAGCTTTGGGCCTGATCGGTACTGCTCTGGGCGGCAAAAATGAAAGCCCCTCAAGCTTGTAGCACCTTTTATTCAGCATATGGGGAGAAACAGATGTAACCAATGACTCAGGACAGAGAGTTCAGTACATCGGGAGAAACAAATGTAACCAACGACTCAGGACAGAGAGTTCAGTACATCGGGAGAAACAAATGTGACAAATGACTCAGGACAGAGAGTTGAGGGGAGAAACAAATGTAACAGATGACCGGAGAGCAGTGGAATTCCTAGGTCAATGAAAAACTGAGTAGATGAAGATTTTGTTTCTCACAGGATGTCTTCCCCTGCTGTAATGTTGTCCTAGAGAATTGCAGCATCACCGGATCATTGAAGTCTCAGTTGTGACCAGAGACCAAAATGGAATTATGTCTCGAAATGACATAGCTGGTCTGTAGGCAGGAGAAATAGGCCTAATCAAATGATTTTTCCCAAAAATTATGTAGCATTGTTCCTGACACTGTCCTACTGAAAAACAGAGTGAGGCACAGTGTTGTATGCCTGGAATTCCCATACTCTGGAGAGGGGAGGCAAGAGAATTACAAATTTAAGGCAATTTAGCAAGTGTCTCAAAAAAAATGTTTAATTTAAAATAGGGCTGTGGAAATTGCTCAGTTTAAAGTCCCTGGGTTCAATATCCAATACCAGTCAAAGAAGGGGTGGGAATAGATATGGATGGGAAGAGCAAAAGGAAGAAGAAGGAGAAGAAAAAGAAGAAGAAACAGAGGAAGGAGGAGAAGGAGATAAAAAGAGATTCTCCATGTATTAGTTTTCCAATGGCTGGAACAAAATATGTGCAACTTAAAGGAGAGGTTCCTCTGATTCATGGTTTCAGAGGTCTCAATCCATGATCAACTGTCTCCAAGCCAGACATATTGTGGAAGAAGAGTGTGGTGGAGCAAGGTTGCTCAGTTCATAGCATTAGGAAGCAGAACATAGGGAAGGAACACCAGAGAGGAAGGGGCCAGGGGCCAGATATAGCCCTCAAGGTCATGCTCCTATGACCCACTTCCTGCAATTAGGCCCCCACCTCCTAATAGTCCATTCATCTGTGAATTCATCAAGGTTAATGTCCTTGATGAATGTCAAGGACATTCATCCTCAAGGTTAATGTACACATAACCACACAATCAAATCACTCCTCCAGAGATCTCTCAATCCACTGAAGTTGAGAATAAAGATTAACTGAACACTCCACCACTCAACATCCCAGAATTTTTTTGGGGGGGGGCAGTGCTGGAGATCAAACCAACTGCCTCATGTGTGCTGAGAAAGCTCTCTAACACTAAACTACGCTAGTCTTCATCCCAAACTTCTTCTAGTGAGAAAATGAGCACATTTCCAAGGCTGGATCAATCAGATGAACCTACTCTGTATTATAAATTAGGTATTAATGATATAAAAAGCAACAGCCAAAAATATGCTCCGTATCTACTTTTCAGGATTGGAAGAGACTAAATCACCAGCAGCCAAGCCCAAGAATCACCAGTGACAGTATACGTAGAACACACTCCAAGAGATAGCTCTCGATAATGAAATGCTGTTTTCTCTTTACCCATTTATATATGTTTTTGGTTTTGGCTCTTGCTACATCAAATATAAACCTCTTTGTTCTGCCTTCTCAATGGTTCTAGAATTTGCAATATCCTGTTAGAGGATTTCTTTTCTGCTTTTTTTTCTGGGCACTGATCTACAATCCTTTATGAATAAAAATAATAAATCTTTAACAACAAAGGCTGATCAAGTGGGAGAATCTTAAGAGTTGTATTACTAAGCCTGGGGTGTGATAATGGCCTGAGTAGGGCTATGAAATAGCCAGGGTGTCACTGAAGAAGTAGACAAAGTCTGTAGGACATCAAAAGAGTCAAAATCAGATGTAGACCACTCAGGTTCTATAGTTCTTTCTATTTGTCTCAGAATAAAACATTGTTTTGTGCAGTACAGAAGTAAGTGGAAAGGATTTTACTCTGGAGATGATTCTGAATCTCTTGATATAATTTTTTTTCTGGTACCAGGGATTGAACTCTGATCCTTGCACTTGAGAGGCAGGTGGCAGAACTGCTGAGCTAAATCCCCAGCCCTCTTGATATAATTTAGACAGATAGAGTCCTAAGCAATTAGTTACCAGGGCATATGTGTGCCTAAACCAGTGAAACCAATGAATACTGCCAAGACCCTAACAAGTAATGAACTTCTTAAAAGAAACACAGGTGTTTAGTATTGTTAGAATATCGAATATCGAGGCCCTGCAAGACATATATTCTAGGGCCTCCTCATGTGAGTTAAAAGCATTAAGAATATCACAGAAATTCACTTTTGAGAAATTCCTGAGTACTCTCTAAAGGCACTAATTCAAACTTTCATTTAGAATTCTGTTGAAGAAATAAAAATTGTCAATCATTCCCTTACTAAATGACCAAATTCCTTTCAGCTGAAAAGATCTGTCAGGAAAATAAATAATCTTTATATATATTACTTTCATAAGGAAAGACAATTCTCAACATCCTGAAATTTGGCAACAATGGCAGTTTTTATTACAGCCTTCCAGAATATAGTTCCACATCATGCAGAGCTATCATTCTACAACCCATGAGATCAAATCTTTAAAGCATAAATATTAAAATAACACAAAACTCTTTTCTCTGTCAATTTGTGGCATTTTCATCCATCAATGGGCAACTTGAAGTTATCATTGAGTACATTTTTGTCTGAGGTTTAGCCCTACTTAGACAATTTTCAGGATGTCCCTTTTGAAATAGCTGCAGCAAAATTGGTATCATTGGTTTTCCCTACAATCTTGATCTCACATAATAAAACTGACAGCTGGATGCGATGGCACACATCTGTAATCCCAGCAATTGGAGGCTCAGGCAGGATGGTCACCATGGGTTTGAGGCCAGCCTAGACTATATAGCTAATTCAAGACCAGCCTAAACTACACAGTAAAACCTTATTTCAAAAAAAAGTTAAAATAAATAAATTCATAAATAAAACTGACAGAACTGGCCCCTATATAAATCATTGTTATGTCACCCTTTTGGATAGGTAACAATTTCTACCACATAATATTTAACATTCTGCTCATTGGACAGTTTAATTGAAGAACACCCTCCAAATGTGATTGGTTCATTTAACAGGCCATAATTATATATTTCAGGTGATTTGGTTTCTTTACGTGGCATATCTTCATTCAGAAATCCAAGATTCCTTTTTCGCAATGGGTTTGCCGCAAGAGATAGGTGTAGTGAAAACCACCACTAAATCAAAGCCAACATGGGAAAAGAAAAGACTCATATCAATATCGTCATCATTGGACACGTGGATTCAGGCAAGTCCACCACTACTGGCCATCTGATCTACAAATGTGGTGGCATCGACAAAAGAACCATTGAAAAATTTGAGAAGGAGGCTGCTGAGCTGGGGAAGGGTTCTTTCAAGTACACCTGGCTCTTGGATAAATTGAAAGCTGAGTATGAGTGTGGTATCACCATTGACATCTTCCTGTGGAAATTTGAGACTAGCAAGTATTACATGACTATCATTGATGCTCCAGGACACAGAGACTTTATCAAAAACATGATTACAGGCACATCTCAGGCTGATTGTGCTGTCCTGATTGTTGCTGCTGCTGTTGATGAATTCAAAGCTGGTATCTCCAAGACTGGGCAGACCAGTGAGCATGCCCTTCTGGCTTACATGCTGGGTGTGAAACAACTCATTGTTGGTGTTAACAAAATGGACTCCATTGAGCCACCCTACAGCCAGAAGATATACGAGGAAATTGTTAAGGAAGTCAGCGCCTACATTAAGAAAATTGGCTACAACCCTGACACAGTAGCTTTTGTGCCAATTTCTGGTTGGAATGGTGACAACATGCTGGAGCCAAGTGCTAACATGCCTTGGTTCAAGGGCTGGAAGGTCATTAGTAAAGATAGCAATGCCAATGGAACCACACTGCTTGAAGCTTTGGATTGTATCCTGCCACCCACTCGCCCAACTGACAAGCCTTTGCAGCTGCCTCTCCAGGATGTCTACAAAATTGGTGGTATCAGTACAGTCCCTATGGGCAGAGTGGAGACTGGTGTTCTCAAACCTGCCATAGTGGTCACCTTTGCACCAGTCAATGTCACAACTGAAGTAAAGTCTGTTGAAATGCACCATGAGGCTTTGAGTGAAGCTCTTCCTGGTGACAATGTGGGCTTCAACGTCAAGAACATGTCTGTCAAAGATGTTCGACATGAAAATGTTGCTGGTGACAGCAAAAATGACCCACCAATGGAAGCAGCTGGTTTCACTGCTCAGGTGATTATCCTGAACCATCCAGGCCAGATCAGTGCTGGCTATGCTCCTGTACTGGATTGCCATACAGCTCACATCGATTGCAAGATTACTGAGCTGAAAGAAAAAATTGATCGCCGGTCTGGTAAGAAGCTGGAAGATGGCCCCAAATTCTTGAAATCTGGTGATGCTGCCATCGTTGACATGGTTCCAGGCAAGCCCATGTGTGTCGAGAGCTTCTCTGACTATCCACCTCTGGGTCATTTCACTGTTTGCGATATGAGACAGACAGTTGCTGTGGGTGTCATCAAAGCAGTGAACAAGAAGGCTGCTGGAGCTGGCAAGGTCGCCAAGTCTGCCCAGAAGCTCAGAGGGCTAAATGAATATCACCCGTAACACCTGCCACCCCCAGTATTAATCAGTGGTGGAAGACTGGTCTCAGAACTGTTTCTCCCAATTCGCCATTTAAGTTTAATAGTAAAAGACCGGTTAATGATAACAATGCATCGTAAAACCTTCAGAAGGAAAGGAGAATGTGTTTTGTGGGCCATTTGTTTTCTTTTTATGTGTGACAGTTTTAAGTTATTAGTTTTTAAAATCACTTTTTAATGGAAACAACTTGACCAAAAATCTGTCACAGAATTTTGAGACCCATTAAAACAAAGTTTAATGAGAAAACTGTGTCTTTTGGTCAACACAAAATTTCAGTTCTTTATAACCTCTTTCTGGTGTTAACCCTGAAACTAAATGAAAATATTCTGACTGCTTCATATCTGGGAATTAGAGGGAAAGGTACTGTTTTAAGTAGTAAAGAGGTATGGGAGAGGGCTGTTGATGGCACCAATTAATACAGCAACATTTTGGTATTCTGTAATTTATAATTTAGGCTTATAAAACATGTTAAATCTCAAAAAAAAAAAAACCAAGATTTTCAGCATATGTGCAATGCCAATTTTTTATTTTAAAAAATATATAAATATCTAGAGATATCAAGACACATCTAGAATGATATTCCCCTGTTTTAATGTATCTCTGAGAATGAGATGCTGAAAACAGTTTTCTTTGTTTAAAAATATCTTTGACTTGTACTATTATAAAATGTTTCTAAGTAGAGGAAATTAAGAATTGCTATAAATAGCTAGGCATGGTGGTGCACACCTATAATTCCAACACTCAGGAGGCTGAGACAGGAGTATTGCTGTAAATTCAAAGCCAGCCTTGACTATTTAGTGAGTTCATGGCCAGTCTGAACTACATATCAAGTCCCTGTCTCAAAAAAAAAAAAAAAAAAAAAAAAAAAAAATATATATATATATATATATATATATATATATATATATATATATATATCAATCAGTGGGAAAACACTGGCCTATTCTGCATGAGGTCCTGGGTTGAATTCCCAGCACTGTAAAAAAAAAAAAAACCAAATTGTTATAAGTATTTGAAGTAATAAATATGTCAATTACCTTAATTGTAGTAATCATGATGTATATTTCTCAAAACATAATGTTGTATACCTTCATTATTTGGCAATAATATTCAATAAAAGAGAAATTCCAGTTTTCATTATTGGTTGTATTTTACCACTTAAGTTTATAAAAACATTTTTTTCCAAAATACACATGTGCTACTACAGATCTTTGAGAAAATGATTTCAAACTCCAAGATAAGGTGTGACTCTTTCAGCTGATAACTCTGATACTCATGCCAATAGAAGTGCCACCACTGACATCAAAACTGGTCCTCTGTACCATCTGCCCAAAGCCAGAAGACACACAACCTCAGGACGGATGCCAGCCAAAGGCAACACAGGAAGTGTGTGGCTTGAATTTGGGCACTGTCCCCTAAAGATCCATGTGTTAAGGGCTTGTTCCTCAGGGTGGCCCTTTGGGAAGTGCTGTGGATTTTAGGAAATGGGCCTTAAGGTCAGCCCATAGGCCACTTGAAGAAAACTACTCAAGGGGAACATCAGACCCCAGCCTGACCTCTCTCTCTTTCCTTCTCTCTCTCTCTCTCTTTCTCTTTTGATTTCTGGCCTTGAGACAACTGGTTTAATCTGTTACACAATTCTACCATTGCCATCTGGCATCCCCACTATGGACTGGAATCTCTAAAACTGTGAGCCAAAATAAACCTTTCTGTAATTATCTCAAGTATTTTGTTGTAGTAAGAGGAAGCTGACTAACATAAACAGCACTGAAAGGAGAAAACTTAATTTTACCACAAGCCAAAGTGGAGAAGACCCAAACCACATAATTCCAGCCTCCAGTTCCCACATATTCCTCTTGTGAGTTTCTTTTGATCTAGTACAAAGTCTACCACTGAGTTTGATGCACTCATCCAACATGAGTCCAGCCTAGCCTGGTAATACTGCAAGTCCTACCACAACAGGCCTCACATGCAAGGCAGCTTCAAATATGACCTTGTGCTGTCCACAGTTTTCATCCTCTGGGTCCTTTCTTAGCAGAGGAGCCGCTAAAGGATTTGTCAATTCTCCATGACAAAGTTTCACTTCTTTAAAGGGAAACTCATACTCTTTGTAGCCAAGTCTATTTCATTTTCTTTGGAACCAAAAGTTTTTAATATTCCATTAGCTTTTCCTCCAATGGATACTCAAGTGTCAAAGGCACTGACAGCCTCTACATTGACCTCTCAATACTGGTAATGTCAGTAACATAGTTGACGTTGCTGGGGCTTAAGGCAGCAACAGGGGTAAACTCAGCGTACATGGAGTTAGATGAGATGGGGCCACCGTTGCCAGAAGAAGCATTTGCAGTGTTAGTGGTTCGGACTTATTTGTTCATTCATGAACCCACACTGACCTCACACTCTCATTTTAGGTGATTCTTATCTGGTCCTATGACTTTAAATATTATCGGATCATAGCTAAATGTAAAGTTCTAGCATGGATCACTCCCTTAAACTCCAGAATAATATTCCCCCTTATTTAGTTGACATGTACACTTGGATATCTAGCAAGTAGATGCAATTTCAAATGAACAAAGCCAAATTATTATAATTTTTTGTGGTACTGGGGATTTATACCAGAACTTTGAGCATGCTAGCCAAGCACTCTAACACTAAATTAAATTCCCAGCCCTTTATTTCAGAAAGAATCTCACTGAGTTTCCCAAGATGACCTCAGAGTTGCAGTCCTGCTTCAGCCTCCCAAGGAGGTGAGATCACAGCCAGGTGCCATCATGCTCAGCTAAAACCAAAGTCTGATTACCCTGACATCACCCATGTGCTTAAACCCTGTCACCTCCAGTCAGTTCATGATGACTCCATCATATCAATTGCTCAGTTCCAAAATTTAGAGTTAGTTTCGACTTCTTTTTTATTCTCAGACATCACATCTAAACCTTTAGGAAATTTTGTCAACTCTGTTGTTGAAATATATCCAGAATGTAACCAGTTATCATCTCCTCCACCACTACCTAGTGCAAATTGCCATTACTTCTCACAGCACAATATCAATAACCTCTTAATTGGTCTCTCTGATTCAATTCTCTCCTCTCCCAACCATCTTACTGAAGCCATTTAGTCTTAATGTAGCAAAGTTAACCTTGTAAGCACAGGATCTCACTGATCAGAACTTCCTTATGATTTGCATCTGATGTGCAGAAAATTCTGAAGGAAAGCCATGGTTTATAAGGCTTCCCTTAATCTGATCCCCTATTTCTTTCCTCCATTTCCTATCATTCTTCTCGGTCTCTTTCCCCTCGATACACTAGCTTTCTCACTTTTTCTTGTACATATCAGGCATCCTACTTGCAGCATGACATATTACAATCTCATGACTATGAAATAACCATATCCAGATTGTCACCCATAACCTTATCTTATTTCTTCCAGTAACTTCCCTGACCTCTATATAAAACTGACTCCCTCTGCAGGTATGTTCTACCCTCTTGTTATGCTTTATTTTTCTTCCTCCTATTTTTTTGTGTATGCTTATATTTTCTGTTGACTTTTACTAAATTGTACTTCATTTCAACAAACTGCTCATTTGGTTACCTGCTACAACCCCATTTTTTTCTTAATAACTGTTCATAATTAACTCCTACCTTGTATTTATTTTTAAGATAAGAAAATGAAAGAATAAAGAAGAATCCAAGAAGGAATCCCTAAAGGAACCAGGATACTTAGTGATTCAGAAAATAAAATCAAGATAAACTTATAAAGAATACTCAGAAGTCTCCTAAGAAGTGACAAACAAACCAGAAAAGCTAGTGTTACTACAGCCAAATGAATCAAGAGTTTAAGTTTGAGGATGAGGTTAACACTGTAAAATGCTACAGAGGAACACCAGTGAAGTATGAGGAAAATAGAGAGTGGTAGAGTCAGTATCAAGTGAGAAAAGACTTTCAAAGAGAAGATGGTAGGGCCAGGGATTTAGCTCAGTGGCGCTACAACTGCCTCCCAAGGGCAAGGTTCTGAGCTCAATCCCCAGTACCACAAAAAAAAGGGAAGAGAGAGAGAAGATGGTAATAAACAGAGTTAAACATGTTTGAAGAGTCAAGTAAGATCAAATGGCCATTGAGTTTGTAAAACAGATTAATAAAAGCTGTTTTGGTGAAGTTGGAAATAAGACTGTGCAATAAGCACAAGAAGCTGAAAGAAAGGAGGAAAAGGAAATAATGACTACATAAAATGATTTGGAGAAGATTTTTTATGTAAATAGAAACAGAAAAATCATTGGAATAAATGTGGTATTACTATTTTTTAATCAAAGATATTATACCATCTTGATATATGAAAATAATAGATAAGGAACACTGAGATGAGTGTGGTGGCACACGTTGATAATCCTAGCTACTCAGGAGGCTAAGTAGGAAGTTGACATATGCAAGGCTAAGCCAGGTCTTCTGAGAAGATGGTGGAGTGGTGAACAGCACAGAAACAGCTTCTCTAAGATTTTGTGTACAGATGTGGGCATAAAACAAAGTGAGGAGGAGAAAAAGGAGGGAAGTAGATCTCTGGGACCCAGCAAGGATCTGAAGTGAGAATTGAAGGCCACAGGGAGAGTGAAGAGAGAAAGCTCAACCCAGAAGAAGGAGGTGGCAAGTGTCACTTTTTCTCTGAGTCCTGATTCACTGCATGGGAGGGGTGGCTTGACCCTGCAGACACACGGTGACTACTGACCACCCCAGAGGCCTCCACAGAGGAATGCACCAGTGAACTGGAGCAGTAGATGTGGCACACTGCAGTGGCTGATGAGTCACTCAGGTTCAGATGTGCCCCAGAAGAGGGTGATTGGCTGGTAGCTATCTTCGAGAGAGGCTAACTGAACTCAAAACTCAGGACAACTTTGGGTTGCCCCCATCTAGTGGCTCCCAGCATCAGGATGAGGCAGAAATGAGTTCAAGTTAGCAGAAAGTTAAGGAGCTGAGTTCAAGTCAGTAGGGAACTGGGTTCAAGCTGGCAGGAGACACACAGAGTGTTGCAGGCTGGACAAAACAGGTTCCAGCCTCACAGCAAGAAACTAGCCTGAATTTCACTGGAACTAAAGGTGCAGACTGGCTGGGATTAATCAACATGTATCTCATTTCTATCTCCTCACTTTGTGTATCAGTGACAGCAGAAACAAGCCCTGAACTGGACATCTGGGGGGGGGTGGACTCCTTTTTTTATTTTGTTTTGTTTTCTTTTCTTTTTTTCTTGATTGATTTTGTTTTTATGTGAGTGTGAACTTGTTTCTAGTTCATTTGTTGTTGTTCTGTTCTGTTCTTCTTTTTATTTCTTTCTTCTTCCTTTCCACCCTGTCTTCTTCACCACTTTCCCAAAGTTCCCATAATCTTCCTTTGTCCTCCAGCCTTGCTTCTAATCTCTTCTTCCTTTTCTGTTTCTCTATTTTCCTCCATTAACTCCTTTACCCCTGAGGGTAAAATCACCATATTGAGGGCATACTTACTGTATATAATTTTTTGGTTTGTTTTAGATTTTGTTACATAACTACAAATATAGTTTATATGGTTAAAGGTGGCAAATTAAGAGTTACCACAGTTTGTCATTCTCTCAGTTGTGTTTGATATTACTGTTACTGCTGATTTTACTACTTTAGCCAGGATGACAGAATTGTTCTAATCAGTTGTTCTTCCTGGCATGCCAAGACTGAAATGGTCTAAGGATCATAAACAATACGATAAGCCAGTGCCAAAGAACCAGGGACTAGGTCAAAGAGGCCACAATTTCTCATTCCCACTGAATGGAAGAGGTAAGATCTTGCAACAGACTCAATCCTCAAAAGCCAGGTACTCCTGGAAGATATTACTGAAAGTAGTCATTTCCTAAGTGTTCTAAATGCAAGTAGTAAAGCTACCAGTCATAAGCAAATTACAAGCATCAACCTAGGCATTAAACTAAAAAAAATAGAAAATGAGAATATACTTAAGCCAGATGCAACTCCTGCTCACCAAAGGCAAACCCAGGGGGCAATGAGGTGGAACATTCAAAGCGACTCACCTGGACTCTCTGAAGTGGTAACAGCAGAAGTAACCAAGCAGATAAATGAGGCTTTAGAAAAAATGAAATCAGAAATAATCTCTCAGATAACTGCAGAGATGGTGACCATAATGAAAGACAATTAGTGACTCTAAAGCAGATAAAGATAAAAAAAAATTGAGAAGCTTAGGAAAATGATGGAAAGCATGTACACCAAACATAGGAAAGAAATGGAATCTATGAAAAAGATTCAAACATATCCAGGAGATTAAAATTCCATTGAAAGTATATACGGCAGAATGAGCCAGTATGAGGAAAGAATACCAGATACAGAAGACAAAACTGCAGTTAGCAATCATGAAAAGAAGATTTTCTTAAAAATAGCAAGGGACCACAAAAATCAACCAAACAGCTGCTAGAGGATGCAAAGAAGAATACATAAGATTGATCAGAGTCAATGAAAGCGTAGAGATACTGCAAACAACAACAAAAAAACTTGCTCACAGGAGTAATGGCAGAAAACCTCCCAAGCATGAAAAAGGAATTTGACATGCAGATAAGTGAGAATTTATAGAACTCCATGTAGAATTCCAATAGACCATTATAAAAAAATCTACACCAAAGTATAAATTAGTCAAGATTCTAGAAATTCAACATAAGCACAGCCTATTAAAAGCTGTCAGAAAGAAGAAACAAATCATCTGTGCTGGAAAGCCCATCCGAATCACAGCAGACACTTTTCACAATAGCATCCAAAAAAAAGTGAAATACCTAAGACTCAATCTAACAAAGCAAGTAAAAGACCTTTACATTAAAAACTCAGTACTCTGAAAAAGAATATTGAAGAGGATGTCTGAAACTGGAAAGATAGCCCTTGTTCTTGGGTGGGAAGAACTAATATAATGAAAATGACCATACTTCCAAAATTGCTATACAGATTTAATGCAATCCCAAGAAATATGCCAATAGAATATCTTATATAATTAGAGAAAAAAATCCTAAAATTCATTTGGAACCAGAAGAGACCTAAAATAGCTAAAGTAATTCTGAGCAACAAAAGTAAGTCAGAGGACATCACAATCTCTGACTTGAAATTATACTACAAAGCTTCTGTGATAAAAAGATCATGGTACCAGCAAAAACCAGACCCAAGGATCAAAGGAACAGAATAGAAGATGCAGAAACAACTCCAAACACACTCAGCCACCTTACTTTGACAAAGGAGCCAAACACCTTCACTGTAAGAAAGATAGCCTCTTTAATAAATGGTGCTGGAAAAATTGGCTTTCCATATGCTGATGATTAAAACTAAACCCATACCTATCACCATGCACTAAAATAAAATTGAAATGGATCAAAAATCTAAATATTAAAACAGAAACACTAAATCTGCTGGAAGAAAGAATAGGTAGAACTCTTGAAGACACTGGTATAGGCAAAGACTTTATAAACAAAATCCTGATTGCATGGGAAATATCACAAAGAATCAACAACTGGGATCTCATCTTATTAAAAAGCTTTTGCGCTGCAGAAGAATCACCAACAGAGTGAAGAGACAACCAACAAAGTGTGAAAAAATTTTTCCAGCTGTACCTCAGACAAAAGATTGACATCTAGAATATATAAAGAACTGAAAAAATCAAACCTCCCAAATTTAAAAACTCAATAAAAAAAAAATGGACATCTGAGATGAACACACTTCTCAGGTGAAGAAATAGAAATGGCAAATAAATATATGAAAAAAATGTTCAACATCAGTGGTCATTCAAGAGATGCAATTTAAAACAACACTGAAACACTCCAGAAATAATGGCTATTATGAAGAAATCAACCAATAACAAATGCTGGTAGAGATGTGGGGGAAAAAGGAACTCTTTTCCACTGTTGGTGAGTGTGTAGACTGGTACAATCACTGTGGAAATCAGTGTGGAGATTACTCAAAAAACTAGATGTTCCATTTCACTCAGCTATTGCACTTCTTGGTATCTTCCCAAAGAATTAAAAACATCATACTACAGTGATATATGCACACCCATATTCATAGCAGCATAATCTTGGAAACAGCCTAAATGCCCATCAACCAATAAATGGATAAAGAAGATGTGAGAGATATATATTACTCTGCCATAAAGAAGTACAAGCTTGAGACATTTCCAGCTAAATGGATTAAGTGAAATAAATCAGAAACACGTGTTTAAATATCTCATTGTTTCTCTGGTGTAAGAAACCAAAAGTGTAAATAAGGACCAAAATATATAATAGATATTGGGAAATGGGAAGAAAATGTTCAAAAGAGAAGGGCTCAGTGGTTCCACTGCCTACCTCACAAGCACAAGGTCCCAAGTCAAATCCCTGGTACCAAAATAAATAAATAAATAAATAAATAAATAAATAAATAAATAAATAAATAGAGGGGGAATAAGGGAAGATGGAGGAAGGAAGAAACAAAAGTATAAGAGAAAAAAAGAATAGAAGGAAAACAACAGAAACAAAATATTTGTAAATAAAGAGGGGAAGAAGGGTTGAAGGGAGGGGATGGAAATGAGAAAAAAGAAGAAGCAAGATGTACCATGTACAGGTACAAATTCCCTATGATGAATGTGACCATTAGGCATATCTAAAATGTGGCAATAAAAAAAATTTAAATAAAGTTTTCACAGATTTTCCACAGCTTCTAGGATATTATAGCATTATGTTTAAAAAGGCTACTTAGATAGACCCTCTGTAGAGTAACTCTGACTGCTGATCACAACTATGACCCTCTTCAGCTGGAAATAGCCAGACTGGTCTGCGCCCTTTGCCCCCTCACAGCAGTTAGGGGTACTTCTTCAGAGGAGGGAATATTGCAAATAGGTAAGTTAATTAGATATCTTATAGACAGTTAGACAGGGCCTACCTTAAGGCACCAGCCTCCCAGAGCCAACACAGCAAGGAACCAACATGGAGAACAATTGAGGCACATTCACTGGTTAGCATTATAAAAAGGAATAGAAGTACTACTTCCCCTAGAGATAGATAGAAATGATTGATATTCTAAATGGGAAATTCCTTGTATGTGATTTGTCTTCCCATTTGATCCCCATTTAATCAATATTACCTGAGTGACTGTACTCGTCATCTTATTGGTTGGTCATGGTTTTGTCCCACCTCATGCCCACCTTGTAAATGTCCATTGGGTCTCATAGTTTTGTCCCACTTTGTACCCACCTCACCACATGGCTTTGCTGTATAAAACATCTTTGAAAAGTGGGGTGGGCAGGCAACTCACTTTCCGGTCCCCTTTCTGTCTCTCATAGACAGCAGCTATCTTTCTCTCAAAAACTTTTCCTACTCTTAAAGAAACGCCTAGTCTAGGCAGCTCAGGGAGACCCTATCTAAAAAATAAAAAGAGGACTTGAGCAGGAAGAAAAAACAAAATACATCTGAGTCCTGGATCTCACTCACATTTCCTTGCCTACTCAAAGATATTATTCCTATCCCTGTCTCATTTCTGAAGTCTGCTTTTTAATTCACTTAAGAAATTCAAAGTTATACTAAGATGATATTATTTAGGTAATTTAGGTATCTTTAGTAACTTGTCATTCTGTTTCTTATCAAATATTTTGCCTTCTCCAAATTTGAATAATTGCAAATCCTGCATACAATCAGATCTTATCAATGTGTTACCCAGCTAAACCCCTAAGCATATGCTATGCATGTTGATATTTACTATTAAATTTCATTGAAAAGAAATTCACTGATGCAAACTTTATTGACTTATGCTCAGATAAAGGATATGATTGAAAAAATCTCAATCCAGAGTCTGACAACAGAAAGTGGATGGCTGATGTGGGGTGAAGGGTAAGATCTTTGAGATGAAGAGCTCAAGGATTTGAGAGCCCAAGGTAGTAGAAATAAACTCAGTAGAGGGAGGAAGGGAAGGAAAGGGAAGGGGATGAAAAAGAGTTAAGATGTGTTATGTACAGGTACCAACTCCCCAGGAGGAATGTAATCATTATGTTCTATAAATATGTACTAATAAAAATAATCATAGAAACTTAGATTATAGTTTTAAAAAGAAGTATATTCTTCTTGTTTGGATCTTAAATGTCCCCCAGAAGCCTCATATGCTAAAGGCTTAATTGCCACCCTGTGGTGCTATTGGGAGCTAATGGGTCCTTAAAAAGTAGGGTCAGCTGGGTGTGGTGGTGCATGTTTATAACCCCACCACTCTGAGAAGCTGAGTCAAGTTTAAGCCCAGCCTAGGCAATTTAGTGACTAACAAGAATTTGTCTCAAAATAAAAATTAAAGGGTGGGGGCCAGAAGAGTTAGGATGTAGCTCAGTGAGAATCCCTGGGTTCAATTCCTAGTATTGAAAAACAAAAGTTAGGGCCTAGTGGAAAGCAATTAGGTCACTGGAAACATGAACTTGAAGGAGATTTAAGGATGCCCAGCTCCTTCCTTTCTCTCTCATTTGCTTCCTTATAGCCATGAGATGAGCAGCCTCTACTACTGCACACTTCTGCCAGATGCACTGAGCCACCACAACCCAAGGCAACAGAGCCCAACAACCATGGTCTGAAATCTCTGAAACTATGTACCAGAGAAAACCATTTTCCTCCTTTAAGTTGATTTTCTCAGGTGTTTTGTCATGGCAACAGAAAACTAACACATATATTGGGATCAGTTTGGGAAGATTGATGAACTAAGTGCTAAATCCTTAAGCTTTGAAGTGATATGGTCAAAATGTCTCTGGATGACTATCACAGAAGTCATGATGGGGAAACAAACTTAGTTGCCTGAGTTTCATTCTTACTTTGCTCCTGCCACTTTACTAACCAACTATATGATGGTGTCTCCATTGTGACAAACTGCAATCTCCAGTTTTTCCCTGTCCTTGAAACCCCAGATTCACATAACCACTTACATATACAACATTTTTACTGATGTTTTCACAATAGAGGAAATTAAATATGTCCAAAATTAAAAGAATCTTCAGAATCTTCTGATTACTTCAGCAAGAAATATCCAAGCCAAAAAGCCAGACATGTAACCCCAGCTCCAAGGGAGGCTGAGGAAAGAGAGTTGTAAATTCAAGGCAAATTAGTGAGACCTTGCATCAAAAGTCAAATGGGGCCGGGGCGGGGCGGGGGGATTTAGCTCAGTGGTTTCACCCCCTGCTGCGCAAGAGCAATGATCGGAGTTCGATCCCCGGTACCCTCCCAAAAAAAAGTCAAATGGAGGGCAGGGGATTTAGCTCAGTGGCACCGCACCTGGCAAGCGCAAGGTACTGAGTTCGATTCCTGGTACGAGAAAAAGAAAATAAAAGAGTCAAATGGAAAGGGCTGGAGGTGTAGCTAGGTGGTAGAGTGCTTGCCTAGCATGAATAAGACCCTGGGTTTGGTTCTCCAGCATTGAAAAGAAATATCAACACTAACTTTAATTTCTCTCTTCCATCCCACACATCTGGGAATTATATACATATTATTTCTCCTTCCTGTATTTCTCTCAGATGTGCCCTTTTCTCTATACTCTCTTACAATTCCCTTTCTAGAGAACACAATTTCTTGTATGTGTCTATGGAACAGCTTTCTTTTTTTTTTTTTGGTACTGGGGATTGAACTCGGGTCCTTGCGCTTGCAAGGCAGGCGGCAGAGCCACTGAGCTAAATCCCCGGCCCGTAGAACAGCTTTCTAGTTACTATCCTTCCTGGTTTCCATGAAGAAGATTGATTAGAGAAGAAATGACTGGAAGACAAGGCTACCAATTGTACATTCCTTTTTATTATTGTTGTCATTATGCTTACCCAGTTTTTCCAGTATTTCCAACTTAAGAGTAATGGCCTATTGCATGAAGCTACATGAAAGCAAACTCTATTTTCCATTTCAATAACTGAAAGACAAGTTTCTTTTTCCCCATCCCCATATCTACCCTCTAATAGCTAAGGCATCAGCATATAATAATTTAGCCTTGACCAATTTGATACTCACACTCAGGACTTGGTTTCTGGAGAAAATAATGTGAGAACCATGGCACTTAATAATAGCACTGTCCCAGGGCTGTGGTATACTCAGGAATTCCAAAGGTGGGAATCTTACATTTTTCAGCAGTGCCAGTGAGGATAGTGGCATCCTAAACAGGCTGTTCTACATCTAACCTTGGCTGTAGCCCCAGATGACTAGACTTCATTTGCTCTCCCAATTTTCTGAGTCTGGTTCTCCAACTATGTAATTGCTCTTACAAGTATTTCCAATCGTTTGTGAAAAATTATTTTCTGCTTGAGCTAGCCAAAATCATGTTCCATTGCTTAAAACGCAAATTCAGACTAACACAGGTCAGTAAAGAAGTTGTCATAATAATTTAGGATTTAAGAAAAATAGTGGCTTGAATTAAAAAGAAGAGCAGCATAACATAAAGAAGAAGAAAAGGTTGAAAAATAGAAGTTTAAGTTCATCAGAATGTATTAGCTATTGAGATAAAAAGGAGTCACAGATGACAGCATTTTGCCTGAGTGAATGAAGTGGGTGTCTGTACTTGCAAACACAATAGAAAACAGAGAAATAATAATAATAAGGGAAGTGACAGATAACTGGGGTGGGTGAGATTTGTGGTGGTGAGAATAATTACTACTTCATAAAAGTTGAGTTTGAGATTTGAAGATAATGTTATGAGAGCCATAAAGTAGACAGATGGATGACTCTGTGGGAAATGTCAAGGATAAAGATAGAAATTTGAAGTCATCAGGAACTGAAATCATAAGAGGAAATGAGATCACTCTGGAAGAGTTCACAACATGAAAATTGTGGGTTGAGAGTGGACATCTGGAGACTACCACAATGTAAGAGATGAACTACCATAATTTAAGAGATAAGTTTAGGAAAAGAAGCCTAGAAAATAAATCAAATAATTCTGAACTGTAGTTTCTTTCTTGATGAGCTGGCTTGACTTTAATTACTCTATCTTGTTTTGCAGGACAAATTGTACCATTTGAAAATCATTTTCTTTTCTTTGGAAGCTCCTCCCTAGTGAGCAAAAATTTGGAATAATTATTTTGTACCTCCAGTTTCTAACCCAAGATTCAGGCCTCACATTCTTTTCTGGAAATGCTTTCCTTTACGATTGGATGAATAAAAAATTTCCCTGCATTTTAATAATTCTGCCAGAAGAAATATCTCCAGTTAGCAGAGTAAAAGGACGTCCTTGTTACTAATACACCACCATGTAGATCTCAAATGCAGGGTTTCTCTGCTTTCCCCCACAACCATTCTGAGTTTATGGATTCTAAAGAGATACAGTCTTAATCTACCCACCCAGTGAGGATCTGTTGGCACCCGAGACTCTACCAGGTATTCTATAAGCTTTGAGCATTATACTTTATCTTTGTTGCCTTATATCAAATCAATTTTTTCTAGCTAAGGAAGGGGACTGCGCTGACATAATTACTTGCCTTACAGTCATGAAGTCACTCTTCCATGTTTCTCTTGCTTTCTCAGATTTCACTGTTGCCTCAACACAGACAACTCTAGTCAATGGAGAAGAGGCAGTAGGAAAGAAAATAAATGTATCTTCAATTCTGCTCTCTTTTCCTTGTCTTAGGGTTGGGGAGGCTAAAGAAAATTTTACATTCTGCACTCCCAAAATAGGACAATGACATCAACAGGGAAAATGGAGACAATCAGTGGAAAATGGAGATTCAGATAAAGCAAACACTTTAAAAAAATATCAAGACCAGATTATCAGAGATTAAAATAAAGGTTTAATTTACAGAGACAAGAGTTTCTATGAGAAGAATACATATTCAAAGGAGGAGGAGTGATGGCCCTGAACAGTTGTGTAGTAAGGTTTAGCTCATTTAAAGTCAAGGGAAAAGGGAAATAACATCACTGATAGTCTGTGAAACAGAATTGAACTTGTAGAAGAAGAAAAGGTGCAAAGAGATTACACAGAAACTTTTGAAAAATATTTAAAAAGTAATGAAACAATGTCTGCAAGGAGGCCAAGAAAGACAAATAAAAGGAAGAAAGAGAGGAAGACACCGATGCAGACTGAATAAATTAAGAACTGAAAAACATCCACTGATCTGACTATTATTGACCAATTTATGTCCTTGTCAATAGCTGTTTCTGTACAGTGATAAAATGGAAAGCAGAAATCAGTGTTCTGTAGAGTAAATGAGAGAACTATAGAGATCAAGTAAACACTTTCAATTACTGCAGTTCCAAAAAAAATAAGAAAATGCTCTCTAAAAGGAAATGAAAGTTGAGGAAGGTTTTCTTTTCTCAGAAAGAGACTGGAGTATTCTATCTGTTTATCTTTTATATAAGAAATATGAAATCTAACTTGAAATGCTTATTAACAAGGAACTTATTGACTCTTTAAGGTAAAATGATACAGAAGAAAGCAAAATTTTAGAGATTGTGCCTTCTTTAATGAGACCTACTCACTAGAGTCAGTGTTAGGGTAGGCTTCCTTCTGAAACTCATAGTTTCCCCAATTAGAGACTTGGTGAGGTGAAAGAAAAATAAGTGATAGATGATGAGGAAACCACCAAAATGTAGTTCCACCACAGTCTACAACTTTCCCTATAACCTCCATTATACAAACATATCTCATCCCATATATATACTTTCAAGAGTGCTTATGCTTCCTTCTGTCTCTCTCTCCTTACATCAAGTAAACTCAGAATTCTTTGTGTTCCTAAACCTAGGACAAGCCCAGAGTTGCTGTGTCAGGCGCAATGTTCTCCAAGAATGAATGGTTCAAGTACCTATAGCTAACATAAATTATCTACTTCATAGTAGCCAGCATTTATTAGTGGAGGAAAAAGGTGATAAATGCAGTGAAATCTCATAATGAGAAAAATAGAATTAAATTTAACAGTACTCTCTAGACATTCTCAAGTGGAATTATTTCTCCAACAACTTTCAAGGAGGACTGTCATTGCCTGCTTCTCTCCTGCCACTGCAACATAAGAGATGGAGAATGATTTAGCTGACTTGTCTGGTTGTTATTTTTCAGTAACTAATTGTTATAGTCAGGGTTTGCAAGTCAATGGATTTAATGCAGGACACATAATTTATAGGATTATTTTATAATATTCACCCAAAAATTCAAATGCAGAGTAGTATAGAGATCTAGCCATGCACTAGAGACCCAAAGAATCCACCCAAGGGTCTGGATCCCACAGCAATGCCCCACACAAGTCCAGCTAAAGGCCTAGAGCCCAAGGCAATGTCCAGTGCAAGTCCTATGGAGGATCTGCACAGGGACAACCCAAGGGCCAGTGGTGGAAGCCTGAAGGTCTGCACTGGCGGGGTAAGGGTCTGTGCCAACAGGCTGAGGGATCTGCACTGGAGCCAGGAGGCGATGCTCAAGGCAAAGACCAGAGCTTCCCTGAGAAAAGCAGCAGCCATCCCCAGTGACAGCGAGGACCCAAGCTCATCTGACAATGACAACAGCCAAGTTCCTATCAGTCAAACCAGCCACAGAAAGCTTATCTTCCCCTCTGGTTCTCCTTTTATGCTGCTGGGAAAAATTCTCAGGTGGGTCTTCAAAGCCCGGAACCACACTGACTCAGTTCAGTTGATTGTGCCAAGTTGACCATTAAGTTAATCCAACTTTGTAGCAGTATGAATTTGAGGTCCTGAGATGGATCAAAGAGTTGAATATCTATGAGGTATTTTTTTGCAGATTTGTTAGGTTTTGTTGGCGATAATGTTCCCTTAAGAAATTAAGAAATATTCTTATATATTTGCTCCCAGTTCATATTTTTCAAATATGTCTTTAACTAGTAGCCATTGGTAAAGTCTTATAAGGGTTGTCAAATCCAAAACTGAGCCTGGAGTTCTGCTTCTTAGCAATGCAGCTTTGATATTCCATGCATCAGTATAGGGGCTTCCATTCAAAGTCATATGACTGACAAGACAAAGATAATGTGTTCCTTTCCCAAAAGGCTGCATCTCAGGTGTTTCACTAAGCCCTAACAGGTGGAGCTAGTTCAAGAGAGGAGCTGTGGGGCAGATTAGGAAATCAGTTCTCTCCTATATTTTTATTTTATCTCTTGCTAAATCTCCATTCTTCTTGATAATACTCATGTTCATCTCATCTTGGGGTCAGGAATTTAGCATTTCCAATTCTTGGGAGAAACCAGAGAGCCAAATTTCAAGTCACTTGTAATAACAGTCTATAGGCAGAAAATACTCCTTAACAAAACATTTTCTTTCCTTTCAACTCTTAGGAAGGCTAATTTTAAATGACTTGTACCTCTTTATTAGGGTACCAGTGACATGAAAACAAGTCTTCAACCATATTAGCATTTTGACCTTTCTTATATGATTCTTACCTTAGAGCTCAGTAGGCCAAAGTTTAATAAACTCCTTTGTAACTGCAAATAATCAAGGCTAACCTTCCAACACAAGGTGGAGCAATTCTCTTCGCTACTCACTCCTTCCTTGGTTTAGCCAGTTCCACATTTTCATTCTCAATACCTTCTTTATTGATGAATTTGGTATCAGACTAGTTCAGTAAAATTCATATGCCACATCTATAAATGTAAAGAGACTTTTTGGTTTTTGCTTGTTTATGGTTATGGATCTCTAAGAGTGTAGAAGAAGTATCAATGTCTTCAGCTGATTTTTTCATAGAGGATCTTTATTTCTGGCTCTTTCTCTGGTCTGTATGAACTACATCCTCTGCCTGGCTCCTGTTATGCTAGCAAAAGGCATGCAGACTTTATGGTTGCATTATACAGAGACCTTGAATCTCTACCGTGTTTCATGGAATTCAATTGGATATATGATTGCAATGTAAGTAATACTGAGCCAAAGACTAGATCAGGCTAATAACACGAGCTGAGGGACCATGCCTCATCACCATTCCTCAGAACCAAATCTATCCACTTAAGATCCACATGTATTCTCAAAATCAGAAACCAGTGGCTGTGGAAAGTTATAATGAAATAACAAATGTGGAGAACAAGTAAAGCCACTATACTATTCAAAGGGAAGATATTGAAGGCATGGTAACGCAGGATTATGGAAGAAAGAAAAAAGATTCTGTAATTGAAAACATAAATCAGCAGTTAAATGGAAGAGATTATCTTTAGGTAAGGAGAATAATATACATACTGCAGTATGTATAATTAATCCACTGTATTAGACACTTCCAAACAGAACTCTGCCTAGAAATAGATTGGTCTTAATTTAATAAAAATTTTATTGAGATAATTATGGGTTCAAATACTGTTAAAAAATGATACAAAAAGGGCTAGAAATTTAGTTCAGTGGTACCCTGCCTGCCTTGCAACCACAGGGTCATGAGTTCTATACCGGTACTGGAAAAAAAGAAAAGATATACAATATAATGACATTCATCATTGGAAATTTGCACCTTTACATAATCCATCTTGGTTCTTATTTTTTCCCCGTTCCCCTGCCCTCCCTTCAAGCCCTCCACCCCTCCCTATCTACAAAGACTTTGTTTCCATTTTTTCTTTTTTTCATATTAATTCCATTCCCTTCTTTCTTTCCCCCTACTTTAAATGTACCAATATAATTAATAAAAAAATTTTTAAAGATGCAGAAAATGCAGTGTACACTTTATCTAGTTTTACCCAATAGCAACATTTTTGGGTTTTAGGTATTTTTGGGTATTTTCTTTTTTTGAGACAGGGTCTCTCTACGCAGTTCAGGTTGGCCTTGGATTCAGCAGTCCTCCAACCTCAGCCTGCTGAGAGCTGGGATTACCAACAGTAACATTTTTCTATAAAACTATAATAGAATATAGCAACCAGGATATTGATATTGATATGATCACCAACTTCTTTTGGTAAAAACAAATTTAAAACACTGCAATTGATAAAGGTAATAGCATAAATTTGAATTGACAAGTTTATCAGTATCTATTGTTTTTGAGGAAAAACTGGCCATTTTCAAATAATGAAATATGAGGAAATATTTAGGACAGGGGATTATACTGAATTACATTGAGCAATATCAAGACTTTTCAAGCAAACACTTGGAGTAGTCTACACTGAGCTTTTCTTTACAGTATGTGTGTGTATTATGCTTTTCCAAGAACAAGCCAGAGAGGATATGATGATATGAAGGCAGTTTTTGCCATCCCCATAATAGAACTACTTACTACATACTGCCAGACCTGACTTCTAATTGTTTGTTTTGTTAAACAAATTTTTATTTATGTTCATACTTTTCTCTTCTATTATCTTTATCCGTTTTAGTATTAACACAATGTTGATTTCCTAAAATGAGGGGAGATGTGTTCCTTTTTTTTTTCCTGCCTTAAATGTTTGATATAATTTATTAGTTAAAATGTATATGAGCCTGTTGTTGTCATATAGGTAGGTTTTCAAGCTAGGAATATACTTTCTTTAATAGGTGCTATTCAATTTTATATTTCTTCCAGAATCAGTTTCATTAATTTGTCTTCCAAGGTACTTTATAGAAGTTGTCAAATTTATTTCAAAAAAGATTTTTGTAGTATGCTTTCTATATCCTTTTAAATTCTGTAAAATCTGTGGTAATGTCTCCTAGATCTTGATATTGTAATTTAAAAAATGTATAATTGATATTGTGTAACAGGAAGAAAAGGTCTAAAGGAGCAGGGGAAGTGGGAGGGGTAGGGGAAAGGAAAAAAGGGAAAAGGAAAAATATGAGAAAAGGAGAAAAATAGGAAAGGGTGGAGGGGGTGAAGGGAGGGCAGGGGAATGGGGAAAAAATAAGAACTAAGATCATGTAAAAGTACAAAATTCCAATGATGAATGTAACTGTATTTTTTACCTAAAATGTACCAATAAACCTAATGGAAAAAAAGGAAAAAAAAAAAAAAAGATATAAAGGCAGTTTAGACAACATTTCAGCATGCAGTGTCTTTAAATCACAGTGATTATTTACAAATTTCCATTAATTAGCTATAAATTACTTTGCCTTGATTAAAATTTATGTATGTATTCCAAATTTTTTAAAACATCAAAAAAAGTCCAAAGAATGAAGAACAAAACCTGTACAATGAATGAGGTTTAGCAGCGATACTTCAGGCAGAAGGATTAGAAACACTGGGCCAGCCTGGCAATTTAGCTAGACCCTGATTCAAAATAAAATTTTAAAAAGGGACATAGCTCAATGGCAGAGCACTTGCCCCTACCATGAAGAAGGCCCTTGACTTAAGTACCACAAAAAATAATAATAAATAATAATACATTCTAATAACAGCCAACAAATACCATCTCTTCATCTAAAGTGGTATTAAGCTATTACAGAAAGTTTCATGTTTCTTCACCAAAAGGTATCAATGCATCTGTGGAACTGTATATTCTAGGGCTTCACTAGAAAGTTTAATAAAATATTATCTTTAAATAGCAGGCAGAACAAAAGAAATCTTAACTTCTTATCAAGTTATGCAATCACCTAAATTCATACAATCACTGAGACCTATTAGAAGATTGGAATTCTGAGACTCTATCGGCAACAAAAGAGAAAACCCCACTTCCCTGTATTATTTGGTATATAGAAAAAAATTAATAAAAAGCAGAACATTTTAACAAGGGAATTAACTTTTTCCAAAACTTTCTCAAATCTTAAAATTTGAATAAAACTGTTGATCTCACTGTCAAGATAGACTCTTACTGTGACTCATTTAATCATGCTTATTTTAACATCACTGATATCACCTGGCTTTGTCCAGCTCTTTAATACACGCATCACTGGTCTAATCCCACATAACAGCAGTTTTGTGATTTCCAAGAAGCCTTAAAATGGTGACTCTGAACAGTAGTTTCAATTGAATTCATAGTGTTATTCTGCTTTTCCAAGACCTATTTGGCATGGTATTGAGCCAAAGGTGACTCTCAGACTTTATTTCTTCTTTAAAATCATTTAGGAATACAGTAGGTTTAACAGAAGATGGAGAAAACATACAAGAGGTTTTACAGTTAAACAAAGTATCCATCAAACTAAAGATTGCATCTATGTTATTTAACAGTCCTTTGGTGAACTGGATAGCTGTAATTTTCCCCCATGAACCATTTTATTCAATTTAGGACCCCATCTTAAACCTCTTTGGTTTTTCCTTTCTCACCTTCCTCTTCTTTATCCAACTGTGTACAGTTGCCATATTCCTCTTTCTATTTTGCCTCCTGTCCAAATTTGACCTACTTTTGCATAATCCAAACTTTAAAAAATCCAATGTCATCCTCACTCCCATGAAATATGAATGTGGTTCTAAATGCAAATTTCACCCTCCAGTATTACATCATGGAATATTTTCATTACAGTTTTGTAGTAAACATGAAAATAGTTGTTTTAGCATACTTCTAGATAAAACAAGTGAAGATACATGTTATGTCACTATAGGGGAACTAGGTGACAAATAGCAGAAGCCATGGAGAAAATAAATTACTTTCTGGCCAAAAGAAGTAAGAATGAACAAATGAAAGACATAAAATGACAGTAAAGCACAGTAAAATCCACCCTCTGATCCCCAAGTACACTGTTTTTGACATTATGTGCTTAGATGGGAAATGGGTCTAGAAAATTATTCTGGCTGACAGCTCTTCAGAATGGACAAGGTGAAGATATGGCAACACAACTTCATAAGAGAACAAGTGACAGATGAGAGGTAAGAGCACAAGTAGAGAAGAGACCGGGGTTACCATGGGGTGCAAATAACAGAAGACCCAATGGACAATGACTAAAGGAAAGAGTGTGTGCCTATCAAATAACAAGATTCCAACTGCTCTGGAATCAGGAAGCTTTGCTTTTCCAGCTGTCATTTATATCATTTGACTCTGATCCTCATGGTCACGAGAGTAGAAGGATACAAGGTGAAAGGTAAAAACTTCTTCTTTACCCAGCTTTGCCTCATTAGCAAGAGAGGGACAGAAGTGCCCTCTCACAATTCCCTTCAGTATCTCATCTCCCGGGGCCAGGAATTTAACTCAGTGGTTTCGCTGCCTGCCTTGCAAGTGCACGGTCCAGAGTTCGATCCCTGGTACCAAAAAAACCAATCTGATCACCCAGAACCATGTTCTATGGACACTATGATTCCCAGGAGGTAGAATAATGACCACGATGTAATACCACTCAGTCATTGTGTGGTGAAGCAGACACTGACATTTCTTCACTGTTTTCTTGTTCTCTGAGAGAAAAGATTAAGGAGAAGAACAATAGAAGATGGGTAAGCACTGAGCAATGGGTCCATCCATATGCAGGCTTTGCTTACAACCAGGCTATGTTCGTGTAACTTCAAGCCACTTTGGTAGTAGAGCTTGCCAGGAACCTTTCCAAAAGGTAGGAAGGAGTAAGTACAGGAAGAAATGGAAGCATCTTCATAAAAAGTAAGGTTTATAAAGAAAAAGCATAAATCTAGTAAACAGGGACATATGTTTATATATTATATCAGCAATGTGTACAGTCATAAATTTGGAGAAATTCATTCCAAGAACCCTGCATGTACC
The DNA here is from genome assembly GCF_053883595.1 of Heterocephalus glaber. Taxonomy (NCBI): domain Eukaryota; kingdom Metazoa; phylum Chordata; class Mammalia; order Rodentia; family Bathyergidae; genus Heterocephalus; species Heterocephalus glaber. The sequence continues at coordinate 15,987,216 of NW_028258358.1, read as the reverse complement.
AAAAATCTACAGATGCCCAAGTCTCTATTATAGCATAGAATTCTCATATAACCTCTCTCTCTATATATATATCCTTCTATATACTTTAAGTCATTTCTAGATTACTTAAAACATCAAATACAATGCAAGTGATATGTAAATAGTTTTTTTCTGGGTGTTTTGGGAATAATGACCAAAAAAGTTCTGCACATGTTTAGTATGAATGCAATTTTATCCCAAATAATACCAGTCTACAGTTGGTTAAATCCATAGGTCCAGAGTCCATGGATTAGAAGATCTGACTGTACAGTAGGTTAAAAAGGATGTGCCTAAGGAAGAGGAAAAATTTGACATAACAAAGCCCAGACATATAACATGATGGCAACTGCCCAATTCTGTGTGTCATTCCAGAGAATATATACACAATATACAATTCATTCAATCTTTCTCTCATTTTTGTATGAATTAATGTACTACTAAGTTTGTTGATCTCCTTTCATCATACTGGCAGCTACAAATTCAGAAGCAGAATTCCAGGACAGGCAGAACCCTAAGACATAGCAAAGAGCCTCTTCTAAAATAAAAAAAATATTGTTGTCTCACAAGATTAAAGGAAATAAATGAATCTCCAACATAATAATAGTAGGTCTAATCATCCGTCCTACAAGGTAACAAGTGAACTTCCACAAACCTACAGAAGCAGTCTTCATACTTGTCCCTGTAGACACAGAAATGGTTCCTTTTTTGTAAAATAGTGACTGACTTAACAAGCATTCAACAACCAAAACACACAAACACACACACACACAGGCACTCTATTCATGGCCATCAGCATAGCCATACCAATGACTCTTATGAAAACTGAATGATGGCTAAAGTGGGTTAGCAAACTTATAGGATTCAGGAAGAGGCACATAAATTCTCTTCTTCTTCAGTGTTTTAGTTCATTTTTGTTGCTATTAACAGATTGCTCCAGACTGGGTAGCTTATAACGGTGACTTATGTGTGTTCTGGAGGCTACAAAGTCCAAGATCCAGGGGTCACATCTGAGATGGGCCTTCTCGCTGTGTCATAACATGGTAGAAGGCAACACACAGGTGAATGAGAATAAGGAGAGGGCTGAATCCATCCTTTATATAGACCTCACCCTCAAGAAAACAAACCCCTCACTAGTCCAACCATCACTTCTTAAGTGTCTTACCTTTCAACATTATTACACTGGAGATTAAATGCCCAACCCCTAAACTCAGAGGCACATTTAAACCATAGCATCCAGCTCTAGAGAAAACTGGAAAAAATTAAGAACTTCAGTTGGAGAAAACTAGTGGCCTTAAATCTTTTGTGGTCAGAGCTAGTTTTCCATCCAAAGCTCCACCAAGAAACAATCTACTTCCAAGCTACCTCAGGTCATGGCAGGTTGTGGCTGTAACACTTCAGACAGTTTGTTTTTTCAAAGCAAGCAACAGTGAGAAAGAAACTCTGGTGAGACAGGTTGTGTTTAAGGAGCTTTATACAACATCACCTTTGCCACTTTCTGCAGGTTATAAACTGAAAGAAACAACCAGGTGGCCTCTGTGATGCTTTGCCTGGAAAAGTCCTTAACTCTATAACCAAGTTCATGACTTACAAGTTCTGCTTTGTCCATAACTGCAAGATGAATTTTTGTTGTTTTCTAGCATGAAATAGGGATCTTTCTCCCTCCATTTCCCAACGATGTACTCCTCAATTCCTTCTGAGCCCTCACTTGCCAGTGACATCAAAATCAGATTTTTATCAACCTTTTGTTCAAAAAAATTTAGGCTTTCTTCAACATGCTCATCAATGTCCTTCCAGCCTACACTCACTTTCTGGTTCCAAAGCCGTTGTTGTATTTTACTTATCTTTGTGAGTAAACCCTACTTCCAGATGCCAATTACATCAAATCTACTGATTCACATTTATAAAAAATAGGCATGTATAATCTATTTACAAGATAGAAATTTAAAGCTAGTTCTTTGAATTGTCAAAACAGAAATAAATTCCTCAATTTATTAAAGCAAGAAAGTTTACATGATCTCCTAAAAGTAATTAAAAGCTGCCAAGGATTTACCTCACTGGTGCCAATGCATCCCTTGTAAGCACAAGGTCCTGAGTTCCATCTCTGGCACCCCAAAAAAGTAATTGAAAGTAAAAAATAGATTATAATAAATGAATTATTTATATTTTAAATAAAAAATATATTACTGATCATTGCAAGAACTGTATTTCAGGCCAACTTCTTTCTCAAGAATACAGCAGAGGTTGGAAAAACCACATTGAAACCATAACAATAACATTAATATGGGTGATTTAGCAAAAGAAGTAAGATGTCTAGCTAACATGGATTTTGATAAGGTGTTCTTTTCCAAACCATTACAAAACGTGCACAGGTGATAGTATAAATCCTGAAAGAAATGATTATCAGAGGCTTGGAGACAAAATAATAAATCTGACGAGGGTGTGTTTCTTCCAGTATGTGACTTCATGTAATATCATGCAAAAATGCAATCAGACATCACTTAAGGAAATTACTGTTTCCGTTAGTGTTAATAATGTGTGATTGCCAATTAATGCAGTGTTATTTTGACCCAACTTTTACCTCTTCTAAAACATTATTTACAAGATATTGCACGTTAAGAATACCGTTCCATTTGGCATTAATGAAGCCATAATCAGGATCTAGATTGCCACATAACTGACAGTGCTGAACTGTTTCAAGCTAGATGTTTAAATTCTTACAAAAAAGTTATTTCATTATGAAAAATAAGTTTTTAGTCAACTGTAGGCTTGGTTTCTAAAAGAAAAAAGTACTCCCAGCCTAGACATACAACACTCAGAATTCATATCTGTTTTAATTTCTAAGGCAGTAGATATTGACAATAACTTTCCCAAAATGCATCTTTCTGAGTACAATGAAGACAGTATATTACAACTATAAAATTATCATCATTGTCACACCTACAAGTCAAGATACTCTGATTAATCCATCACTATTTGAGCCCAAAACTCTCCTTACTGATACTAAAATGTTGTCATCATGAAATTCTTCCAACAGAATTATCAAAAACTTTGAAAAGAAAATATGAAAGTTATATTAAAGCTGAAATGATGATGATGATCATGATCGTGCTTCGGTGCTTGTTAATAGGCTTTGGGTCCAGAATTAAATACACTGAAATTAGACATTCATTTTGGATTTCATGAAATTGTGTTTTAGAAGTTTCACTGAAAATTTAGTAAGTTACATGGATAACATAATAGCCATGTTTTCAGTTAATGAATTATTTTGTCTTTAATAGGAGCAGCAAACTATTTCTTTGATTATTATTATCACCAAAAGTATAAGAATAAAGTTGGCATTCATTAATATAAGTACATTATTTTGTTATATTTTACAGTGCTGGGGATCAAACCCAGGACCTTGTTCATGCTAGGCAAGTGCTCTACCTACCATTAAGCTATATTCCCACCCAAATATATGACTTTATCACATTGCATCTAACACATAATAAACTGTAGGAAAAACAATTACATACAACTAAGAAAAAGTTTCTAATTAAACCATGATACAATGCTTTTTTATCACTTAAAGAGAGTTTATCCTTATTGGGAGAGCTCATTTAGACAGTAAACATATACTTTATTGTATGTCACTCTTGTGCATATATGAGGGAATATATTTGCAGAATAAATCAGTAAGGAAATATCCAAGCTACTTTTTATTCAGAGTCTGCTCTTCTGAATCACATTTTGATTGAGCATCACTGACGTCTATGCATTTTCCACACAAGAATCTCCTTTGCAGCTTCCAGGAGGGGCTATGCACATTCCTTAAAAGAAGCCTTCACGTTTCCTTGGGAATATTTTTTCATGATACTGACCCACATATCATAAATTTTCATGCTGACTTTCTGGCTCTTACCATAAAGTAGTAAGAAAAGGTTCTCAGATAATTTTCATTCAGTAATTACAGCTGTGTCATGACAATTTGGCAAATAAACATTTTGTAAGACATTGAAAATCATTAGAGGAACCCTGACCTCTGAGAGGATAAAATTTAAAAGAATGTTCACCTTAGAATTAATGAAATAAGGAAAATACATTTCCTTATTTCATATAATGATGTTTAGAAAGCACATTAAGATTGGTCCCAAAGTGATTCTTTTATGGCTACCTAGTAAATGCTTAAAAATAAAAGAATATAATAGAAATATTAAATGTTATATTATAAAAATAATCCTCTGAAAGATTTCCAAGTTTTTAAGTTCATAAAATGTTTCATGTTTCAATTGAAATATATTTCAAATGTCAAGTAACAACGGTATAGTCACATGACAGCCAGTATTACAAATAAAAGAAGAAATTGGTTCCCAACATATGTTGCCAGTAACCTTTTTGTCCTTAAAGTAAAACAGGCAAAAAGTTAGGTATGCCCACATTCTCTGAAAAACATATTTGGTTCCAAAGATTTATACTATATCTGAATTCCAATGAATGCTATGTTCATTCTTGACAAATTTTTAACATAATATAAGCAGTACATCTGCAAAAAAATTTTAATAATGGAAATAGTTTAATAGTGGTTATGCTTTTACCCTAGAATTACAACCTTAAACTTTTATTTCTAATGAGTTTAATTCCAATCTTCTGATTAGGGTATATCTATAAATTTACTATTAGATCACACAAAATCACTCTAAATGCTAGTGATGAACAGGATTTTTTTCTTTTCTTTTAATTTTATATTTTTTTATTTATTAGTACATGTTTGTTGTAATAATGTTTACATTCCTTGTGGTTAATACATCTCAATTCCTATTTTCATCCCCTTTCCCTTCCCTCTTTCCCTCCACTCATCTCTTGATCTCCCTGCCCCCATTATCATATGTGCTTGAGGAACATAATGCTTACATTCCTTCCATCCGGTTGGTACATGTACATAACACATCTCAGTTCCTTTCTTTGTCCCCCATCCCTGCCTTCCCTTCCCCTCCCTCCTTCTCTTGGTGCCCTTCCCCATTGAAAAAGATCTGTTCTCCTAATTCTTTTATTTTGCTCTTTTATCTATTATATATTTTTAGTTTGCTCTTTATATTTTGTGTTTCTTATTTAAGACAAACCATATGACAGTTAAGCTGGTGTGTCTGACTTATTTCACTTAACATTATGATCTCAAGATGTATCCATTTCCTAGAAAAGACTCGTATTTTTCTTTCTTTATGACCGAATAGTACTCCATTGTGTATAAATACCATAATTTATTTATCTATTCATTTGCTGATGGACATCTGGGCCACTTCCAAGATTTAGCTATTATGAGTGTGCTGCTATAAACATGGATATGCATGTATCAGTAAAATGATGTCTTTAACTCTTTCAGGAAGATATCTAGAAGGGGTATGCCTAGGTCAAATGGAATTTCTAGTTTCAGTTTTGTGAGGAATCTCCACAGTGATTTCCATAGTAGATTTACCAAATATTTCATTTTGCATACCTCTTTGACATTAGTCAGTGTTGACTAACTGTTACCCACATCCTATGTTTATAAAAAACGTTTTATCAGAACATGGCCACATCTTTCCATTTACATATTTTTATGGCTCCTTTGTCATTTGACAAAATGGGATAGTTTCAGTAGACATTGCATGCCACACAGAGCCAAAATGTATTCGTTTTATAGAAAAAAAATTGCTTAGCCCTGCTGTGGTGTAAGGTAATGGTTTTCAAAGCATCCATTTCCGCCTTGCTCACCTTCAGACCAACTTGTTTTCCACTTTAATAATGAGAAAATTTGGGCTCTTCTTTAACAATAATGGACTGTAAGTACTATTAATGTGTAGAGTAATGCTTAGAAGAAACAAAACCTCCAAGTGTTCCTTAGAGTAAAAGGAGAGCTTAACATCAATACTGTTATAAAATTTCTTGATCTCACACATCAAACCAAAGACTATTAACATCATTACTTTTGTAATTCAATTGACACGCCTGCCTCTCAATGTTACAAAGAAAATATACTTAGTATATTTAGTGCCACTATATTTTCAGGGAAGAATCTCAAGCAATTTCATTTTCAAGAATCAAATATTACTTTTAAGTGGATAATCTGAGGAATTGAGACAGAAATTTCTAATTAATCTTATTTTTGTCTGATGTGTCCTCCTTCCCTTATTTTGGATACATGCACGGTGCTGTTGACATTAGAGTCAGGGAGAGGTTCACAACCCAGACTGGACCATTTATAAAGTCTTATTGTAATAGTTTAGTTACCTTATAAGTAGGCAGTCAGGGCAGCCTAAGGCAGAGTTAGATAAAAGAATATAGAGTACACACCAAGTTGACAGTTAATTCAAGTCATTCAGCTAGTAAAACTTAGAAATAAAAAAGAAAACATAGGAAAAAAAGATGAAAAGCTAGGGCAAGAATGGAGAGATAAGAACTCTTCCTCCCAGGAAGAAAGTTTTTATGCAGAATATGCTAAGTTAGTTGACAATTCCTCCCTACCTCTGGACTGGTCTTCAAGGAACACTACAAATACAAAATAGCCTGTTTCCTTTGAACTTATTTTCTTTGAAACAGCAGAGTAATTGACCTCACCCCCACCCCCACACTCTTTTTATTGATATAAGAGCAGGATAAGCCGAGGATTTAGCCCAGTAGTTTCGCCGCCTGCTGCGCAAGTGCAAGGACCCGAGTTCGATCCCCAGTACCAAAAAAAAAAAAAAAAAAGCAGGATAAAGAAGACAATTTGGACTTCCTTTCAGAATCCCCTCCTAGAGACAGGCGCTATTTCTCTTCTTTTTTCCAATAAATACTCTCTAAACTTCCTTCTTTTGTCCATGATTTCATTATTTGACTTTGTGAGACTAACAGAACACAGGTCTCTCACAAGATGTCTCACAGATGTCTCACAGATGTCTCACAAACCTCTGTGCATGGTTTGTACGTAATTAATTGTTTCATTATTTCAGTGATCAAAGTGATGGGTTCAAGATGAGAGAAATGTCAATCACCATACTTTCCTGGGTAATCTAGAGTTTTGAGATAAGAGTAATCTTTTTCAATGTTTGGATCTCAGCACTGTAATTCACTGAAAATTTCACTAGCCATACTTCTAGCTATAGATCCAGGTGGTTCAGAAAGAAAAAAACACAAAAACAAAAACAAAAAAGTCCACCCAAAGAATAAGTAGAGATAAGAAGGAAGGAGAATCTTGACAAAGATAGAAGCCCTTGACTACCAACATCCCTAAAGATTGCATAATTCTTACCAATTCTATAGTTTTATATAGAACAGCCCCAAAATTACCCCTTTCCTTTCAGCCAGCATAAGCCATTGTACTTACAACCAAGATTCTAAGAGGGCCTAACAGTCTTCAGTGAATGTAGCCAATACCTCCAATTTGACAGATGTGACACTTCTCCATCTTAAAGGTATAATGGCAACAAAACCTGAAATAGCATCACTGTTTTCTTATGGAATCTTTCCCTCTCTTCTTTAATGGCTAAAGAAACAAAACAATTTGAAAAAGAAAAAGGAAAGAAATAGTATTTGCACAACAATTGTTAGTTTGCCCAATTGAACATGCAGTCATTTTATCTGCCATGTGCTCTTCAAAGCAGATTAATTCTAATCACACAGCCTTCCTCTCCATTTATTTTTTGTATTTTTCCTACTCTGCATCACTTCTTGTAAAATTTTATGTATGAAAGTTTAAAAACTAATTTGTATAAAATCTGCTATAAGGATTTAGCTTTACTATCAAATTCATTTGCATGCTGTTAGATATAAGAAGAGTAAAACTTTTCTCTGGTTTTAAGGAAGGCAAATCTGTAAAGTGATCCAAAAGGTAATATACATAAGAACCAAACTATTTTTTTTTTAAACTTGGCTGATCCTCCCCTGCTGTGTGCATCTAAAGTTTTGCCTCTGAGAATAGAACTTATTAGCAATCCTAAAGTAAAAAGGACAGGATATTTTTCAACAAGGGCCTCCGCTTTGCCAAACATCCCAGAGTTTGTCTCAAAGGACTTGAAAAGAAAGGAAAGAATGAAGAACGGAAACCATAAAGCATGCAGTACGGCTATCATCTAATTACTGAATGAATGGTACAGTTGTTTCCTCTGATTGCACTAAGCTAGTTATCCACTGCTAGCTTCATTGACAAAAAGGGAATCTACACAAATTATAGGGAAATTCAAGCACTAAAGGAATGTTTTGGTTCAGAGGTTTGCAATGACTATTGGCTTTGGTTTTTGGCAAAGTCTGTCTTTGCTGTATGAACTCAGCTGTGCTGGGTCAGACTGAAACATTCCCAAAAGCCTAGAAGAGGACAGACTTCCTTGTCATCTGTATCCCATCAATAAATTAAAATGATGTTCTCCAGTTCATGTTTGTTTTTTGGCAGCCTAATCTGCAATCAGAAAAAGAAAGGCCTTTCATTTGTGGACTCCATCTAAAGGAAGGAAGCTTTTGTATGTGGATTCACCGGAGACCAAAATATTAAAAAGTGGAAGAGGAAAACCATATGTTACAGTTCTCGTAAGCAAGCAGCTCAAAGTCCTACTTGAGTTTCATTACACAGAAAAGTAAATATTTTACTATGAGAAGAGGGTATACTAATAATAATATTGATACCTCTCTTATAAACATTGACATTTTAACTGTTTGATTTTCTCTAATTTTTTAAATCAGAAGAATATACAAATTAGATATATCTAAAACACATGAAATGATCAAAAATTTTAACATAGTTCTTTATGGTTTGTAGGAATGAAGTGAGAGAACCAATTAATAGGATAATTTTCATATGCTCATGGCTCCTTTCAGAGATAATCAAGGTAAAGTTAGTTGATAATTTATATTTGCAGCAACTAAATGGTGGTTAAAGTAAACATGGGGATATCATAATAATGAGTACCTGCACCTTATTTTATAGTCTATTAAATAATGTAAGGTTAAGACATTCTTATTTCTCTTCATTAAGGAGGGCTTATTCTTATTCTTATATCACTTGTGAACAAGCCCACTAATCAGAAAAGGGTTGGTGTGGTACTCTTCCAACCTCCTCTCATAGACAAGGATCTTCCCATACCTTTTAGCCAGACCCTATTTGTGTTTGGTTTCCTTTTGTGTCTCTGAAATAGCCAAACAATAAATTCTGCTTTAATACATGTATTATTTTTAAAATATGGCTATTAGCACAAAATTTTAGATGTTTATGCTTTCATAAGCCAGGGTCAGCTTCTAACAGAAGCAAATTGCTATCTTTTATTTTTCTTCTGTGGCATAGTCACTTGTAAAGCCATATGCGGACCAAGTACAAGAAGTGTGGTTGATAAGGACTTGAAAGTTGTCAGAATCAAAATGGAGTCACTTGTGTCAACATCAACAAAAAAATAAAAGCAAAAAAATAAAGCTAGGAAGTTATAAAAGAAAGATTCCCATGCACAATTGCCTGATAGTGATTACCACAAAAACCACAAATAAAACCACCATCTTTCATAAAGGCCACCACAAGCTTACACAAAAGAATATCTCTGCAAGGACATCTTCCCAGCAACTATCTATTTATCTTCAGACTGGTGCCACCCTTGTTATTAATCCTCATGGTCAAGTATAATTATTCTAAAATATCTTATGTAACCTTGTTTTTGCATTTTAAAACTTCCTTGCCTTAACTACTTTGAATATGCTCATAGTTTACTATGGCATATATTCTCTTCCTAAAAGAACTTAATGTCTAAAGAATTTCCCTCTGATTGTTATTTAGGTTGAAAGAATAGCTGATGAAAAATTCATAGAGTAACTACTGATGGATTTAAGACATAACATCTAGGACTATATGACCATAAAAAACCAGAATATAGCACCTTAAAATATGACTGTTTGGCATATTAATTATTTTAAACTACTTATCTTAAGAAGCTCCAGACATAGAAGCTCAAAAAAGTAAACCATTTTAAAGAGATATTTGTACCTATACAGAATCTGAATACTATACTCATCTGAAAATATCTCCTCTTTGCTAGTAGAAAGGGTGACAAAATCTCTAGAGAATCTTAATAAGAAAGAAGAAATCAACTGAAATCTGTATAACAAATTCTGCCTTTGTTTAAAGCACTTCTTTAGTCTCCTCTCTTTTTTTCTTTTTCTTTTTTTTGTACCAGGGATCGAACTCAGGGCCTTGCTCGTGCAAGGCAGGTGCAGTCATTTTCCTTAAGGGGCCTTGTCATCCTCTTCTCATCCTCTTGTGATTTACCTCCATGACTTCCCAGAAGCTCTGAACCCCTCTTCCTTTCTGTAGCTTAGAATAAAATACAAGTCTCAATCATCTAGCTGCTCCTCTGAGACTCATATGTATGTATATATCTCTCTATATATATTTATACTTTTCTCCTGTTACTATCTTCTGTGCATTTAATTCATAAATTCAAAGTACCTAGGAGAGTAGAAGAAAGCATTCTTTCTTCCCTAAGAGTACATTGATAGAAATGGAAATCTATAGCTTAGTTTACTCAGTGAATCACTAAATGTGCACTTACTTACTTTTCTGGAAAGAGGATTAATCCCATAGGTCAAAGCATTTTGTTCTTAGTTCTTTTGTATCGAGTTGTGAACAGTACAGTCTTTGGAGATAGTCCATGTGAACTGGGATAATTACTGAATTTCTCTGAATGTCAGCTTTTTTGTCTTAAAATTGGGATAGACAATATTCACCTTATAGGATTGTAGTACATCTCACAAGTGATAATCCCTATGTAAGTATTTATTTAATAAAATAAATTAGTTTTCTGCTGAGAATAAAGATTATATGTTCATTTTTCCAACCTCAGTTTTTCTGATTGTAAGTAGAGGAAAATAACTGGTGCTTCTTACATCATGGAGGTGCAGACATGGAAGGAATTTTCCTTTCACTGTCTGAAAATTCCTTATTTGAGTCTATGAAAACAACTGACAACTGATAAATTAACAGGATAAAAGTTATACAAATGAATTATGTGTACATGTACAGGGGAGCCACACTAATTATGAGTCAAAAAAGAGACAGATTTTTGAAGTTTGAAAGCATTTTGAACTACATAAAGAAAAAGAGGCTTCTAGTGGGGAGGTGGCCACACAAGCTCTGGAAGAGGGGAGGAAATGTACAATGAACAAAGTCTGTCGTCTTATGCAGATAAAGTCTCTGGTAGCTCTCCTCAGAAGATTACATGGTAAGTTTGCCAATATTATAAGGAAGTGACTTGAGATCATTGCATTCCTTCTGCAAGAACTTCTCTTAGTCAGATGGGAGAATTTCAGAATAATACTCCTGACCCTACCTTCTCACCTAGTCTTTAGGAAAAGTCAGAGGCTTTGGTTCTAAGACCATCCGAGGCCTTTCCATCTTAAGTTCAAAGAATCAGCCTACCAAAGTGCTGTGTGGAGGGGTACCATTTTCTAAACCTCTGTCTCCAATGAGGAAGGGCTCTTATCTGTTTGGCATGCAGGAAGATACAGATGTTAAAAAGGACACATAGTTCTTTCTGGGAAGCTGAGGCACGAGGATAGCAAGTTTAAGCCCAACCTGGGCAATTTAGCAACTTAGAGAAATGGTGTGTCAAAATAGAAAATTTTAAAAGGGCTGGGGATGTGGCTCATCGTGAAGGCACTAGGTTCAATCGTCAGTATGCAAAAAAAGGAAAGAAGAAAGGAAGGAAGGAAGGAAGGACAGAAGGAAGGAAGGAAAGAAGGTAGAGAAAGAAAGAGAGAGAGAAAGAAAGAAAGAAAGAAAGAAAGAAAGAAAGAAAGAAAGAAAGAAAGAAAGAAAGAAAGAAAGAAAAGAAAAGGAAACAACAAAAAGATAATAGATTTAAGTGCAAAAAAACTTTTAGGGAACAAAACCAAATAATTAAAATAATAAGGCAGACACTCAAATGAACAAAAATTTGAATGAACAATTGACATAAAAGAAAACACAATGATCAAATGAAATATTAAAAGGTTAACCTTACTACTAACAAGAAGTATACAATCTTTTAAAAACTATGCAAATTTTATGACTAATAACTCATTGCCAAAACTGCAGACACAACTCAGTAATTGAGCAATTGCCTAGCATGCATCTACCTCTGCCAAAAGAAGAAGGAGGAGGAGGAGGAGGAGGAGGAGGAAGAGGAGGGGGAGGGAGGGGAAGGGGAGGGAGAGGGGAGGGGGAGGAAGAAGAAGAAGAAGAAGAAGAAGAAGAAGAAGAAGAAGAAGAAGAAGAAGAAGAAGAAGAAGAAGAAGAAGAAGAAATTTTAATTTTGAAATAAATTTTACATAATTACTAATTATTTCCTTTAAAATTAAGTAATACAATAGTGACAAAATATATGCACACATAGTATTTGTTGTTAACATAATTATACAGTCTTTTAGAAAGCAATTTGCCAGTACGTAGTAAAAAGAATTATATTCATTGTTCTTCCAAATAACCCCTCTCCTGTGCAAATTATATACTATGAAAAAAAACCCAGGAGAAAAATGTGCCTATCTATATTTGTATTCTAGAGAAAAGAAAATAAATATTTTTTCCTGATTTACCACAAAGTTTATGCTAAGACTTCAATAACAAAAGATAAATAACAGCATAAATATAAACAGGACCAAAACAATCACAATTTTAAAAACAAGATTATATCTTTCTTATGCTACTTTGAATTTGGAAACTAGAAAAGAAGAAATTGAAAAAGAAGGAAAAAGGAAGACAGGCATGGTGGGACATGCCTCTATTCCCTCTGGGAGACTGAGGCAGTAGGATTGCAAGTTCAAGTCCAATCTTGGCAATTTAGCAGCTTAGCAAAACCCTCTCTCAAACAATTTTTTTAAAAATAAATTTTTAAACAATAATAAATAACAATTAATGATTAATAATAATGTAGCTGAGTGCAAAGCCCGGGGTCCAATGCCCATATAGGAGGAGGATGACAAGGAGAAATTTCTACTTCCCATTCTGTACAAAGCATTACAGAGATCTGGAGCGTTGACTTTAGAAAGAACTTTTACCTTTCTGTCGGCATTTTGTCAGTTGTCCTAGGATATCATCTGCAGGTTTCAGAGCAAGTGGGGAGTCTCAGTCACCCTACGTTGGATGCTCACAAATACAGGAGAGAAAAAGTAATATATTTTCATCACCTGTCCCAAGGTTCATGGCTCAAACCTCTATAACAAAAGACAGAATAGACAAGCATATAAATGTACTTAATATATGCTTCACATATCATGAGAACCTTAAGAAATGAAGACAGAGGAGCAAGAAAAATTGTTTATTTATATGGAGAATTGATCCCCAACACCACAAAAAAATCTAGAGAAATATTTTAGTAAAATATTCTAATAACTTCATTAAGGTAATAGGATTATTGGTGATTATTTTCTTTTGTCTTTAATTTTTTCAAAATAATATTTTGTGAATTTCATAACAGTGTAGAAAGCCATATGTCTCACTGGTGATGGTTGTTTTCTCTAACACATGGAGATAGATTTTGAAGTATGGAAAGAAGTGGAGGGCTGGGGATTTAACTCAGTGGTTCCACTGCCTGCCTCGAAAGCTCAAGGTCCCAAGTTCGATCCCCTGTACCAAAAAAAGAAGTGGAGACAAGAAACTGTTATGATTTATATCTATCAAAATGTCCCCCAAAACATCTCATATGTTCAGAAGTGGGGCTTTTGGAAGGAGATGGGATCTTCAGGGTGCTGTAATTATAAATGGATGAATCCATAGATAAGTTCATAGGAGAATGTGCTCTTAGGAAGTGGTACTTTTTCTGGCGTCATTATCTACAAGAGAGTAATCTTGTCCCTTGCTCCTCTCTGCTCTCTCTCCTTCCTAGCAACCATGAGTTGAACAGTCTTCCTTTCCCATTCCCTTCTGCCATATCTTTTTCTGCCTTGGATTCAACTATGGACTGAACTGTCTGAAACCATGATCAAAAAAAAAAAAAAACTCCGCTCCTATAAGTTGCCGGTATCTGGTATTTTGTCCCAGTGATGGAAAAGTACAGAGACAGAACAACCAGCCCTAAAACCTCTTTCCTGAACTCTTGTATCATCTTCCATGAAATTCAGTAGCACTTTCTTATACATTGCCTTCTTTTTGGAAATTGAAACTCATTTTCCCTATCTTATAAAGAACTCCTACATTCTGATATTGGCCTTCAAAGTTATAGTAAATTATTTTATGATAAAGAAAACTGGATTCTGGGAGCTAGGGAACATAACATATTGCATGTAGATTGGAAACCACAAGAGAAGGACTTTTTACCCCCCTGAAGTTTGGCATTCTAAAAGTGAGGCAAATTGTTGAATCTTACTAAGTTATTCTTCATCACCTTTCTAATAATTTTTTTAATCATTCCTTTCTAACATGCTAGAGACTCACCATAGAAACTCAATGTCTACAGATCTATTAAGTCCCCTCAACTCCATTCTATCTGTCTTATGATCCATTTCATGCCCTCTTTTACTAATCAAAATTTATAATTCTTTAGGTCTAAGGCATTACTTGTAAAGCACTCGGGTTCAATATGCAAATGAAATTTATTTCTGAAATCAAAATGTTAACCTCCTGCTGAAATCTCTATAAGTATGAACAGCATCACCCAATTATTGAAGCCAAACATTTAGAAATTATCTTTATCTTCCATCTCCTTCATCACCCTTAATCAGTATGTCAAGATCCACAAACAATCTCTCCTCTATTTCTGGACTATGTCACGAATTTCAGTAAACTAATGTAAACAACAGTCTACGAAAAAAATTAATTTAGTGCTAAAGTAACACTATTATAGGACTAAAATATAAGAAACAGAATAGTCATGGTAAAAAAATAATTTCCAACATCAAGGAAAGTCTTTAAAAATCATGCTTGAGTACAATAAAGAACACAGGTCAGGGCTGGGGGTTTAGCTCAGTGGTTCCAGCGCCTGCCTTGCAAGCGCAAGGACCCGAGTTCGATCCCTGGTACCAAAAAAAAAAAAAAAGAACACAGGTCAAAGAAATTAGGGAAAAGAGTGTAAATACTGATGATAAAGATATTCAAGTGTAAGTCTACCTGGAATTTCTGAAATAAAAAACTCAACTGTTGGGCTGGGGATTTAGCTCAGTGGTTTTGCCGCCTGCTTCACAAGAGCAAGGACCCAAGTTCAATCCCCGGTACCAAAAAAAAAAAAAACTCAACTGTTGAATTCTCTTTAAGAAACATGTTTAATAATTCCCACCTGAAATAAAATGAGAAACAAACTGAATCAGTGATTAAAAATCAAAATATCATAATTATTGATAAAGTCTGAGGAAGCTTAGTTGATTACCATGTTTCTGAACCACTGTATTTGGCACGCTTGCATTGCCCATTAGGCAATGCTGAATCAGAGTGGACCTTCACTTGGGAGGTTGATGCATGGCATGACTAAAGAGTGGACCGTGATGAAACAGAGGTGAATTTCTACTCCCTGAAGGCTGTAGACTCCTATACCCAAAAGGGCCAGGACTGACCTAAATATTCCTAATTTATGTTTCCAAAATCATCAATGATAAGTCACTCTATCTTCCTTTATTTTAACCACGGTAATAAATGTTTATGATTTCTTCAGATTTACATAATACCTTGTGAATGGCAAAAAACCAAAATACATTTATAGCAGTATTGAAAGTCACCAAAAATGGGGAAAAAATAAGAACCAAGATGCATTATGTAAAGGTACAATTCCTAATGAGAAATGTAATTGTGTTGTATATCTACAATGTACCAATAAAAGAATTTAATTAAAGAAAGAAAGTCACCAAAATGGGGAGGGGAAACAAAGTTGTGAGAATGCACAGATGTTCTTATTAAGGCAGTACTGACCCAGACAGCTATGTATCTGTCCCCCTCAGAATGCCTCGCAACATGAATGCCCATTGTGAAACATTCCAACATACAATATTTCCTAAATTCTCACACGTTCTTCATTTTGATTCATCTGGTGAACTAGGAGTAGGGAGTTGGTCATAGACAATGTGCCTTCCTTCCCTTGTCTGACCAAAACTTGAAGCAATCACATCCACTGCAAGGCTAGTGGTGTCCTTTGCTTCTTCTGACTTGTCCAAGTGAGGACTGACCTCAACAAGATCCAGTGCTGACAGTAACCCTGTATTGTATATTTCTTCACTAATATACATGCCTTCTGGATAGATCAGTCCCCCTACTACAGGGATTCCTGTGGCAGGAGCCAGCGTACAGTCAAATGCATCAATATCAAAACTCGGGTGGATGGGCCTTTGTCTAGATGGATAGAGGCTACGGGTTTTACTAGTTGAATATGTACTATAAGAGGAGAGCTGATCTCACTCTCAGTTTGAAAGAGCTCTCAAAATGTCTGTGATGTAGAATTTTCAAACTTCAACTGGTATCAAGTCTCTTTGTGGTTGCTCTGTTATACATTTCCTATTTTTCTTTTTTCTATTTTCAAATGGGAAAGTGCATTACAATTACCCCATCCCAGCACCATCATTGTATATTGGATGGGTAAAAGAGAGAAAATGTACAACTTTAGTCCTATAATCTCTGATCAAAAAACACAACATCTAGATCTATCGAGACTATAGCACATCCCCAGATATCTTAAAATTTGCATTTGCTCTCATTAATTTATGTGACTTTTTGGTTGTCTCTCTTGGGGTAGAGTAAGTGTATTTTATACATAAAAAGGAGGCTGAATCAAATAGTTTGCTGCACAGAGCAATGGTGGAAGATACTAGGGTATACCCTGTATCCTCTCCTTCCAGGAAAACAGAAGGATTGTATTTCTCTTTCATATAATTTTCTGAGGCCAGGAAAATGTGAATGAAAGTGCCATATGTGTCTTCCATATGGTAGTTTTAAGAGCCAGTATGCAGTTCTCTACATCCTCCTTTTATTCTAGTATGTTTTGGACCTGGTGATTATGGAACCAAATCCTGAGATGGAGCATCTGTCAACCTATATCCTTGAAAGACAACTGTGTTTTTGTTTTGTTTTGTTTTTCCTGGTACCAGAAATTGAACTTAGGACCTTGCACTTGCCAGGAAGGCACAAAGCTGCTGAGCTACATCTCCTGCCCAAGACAACTGTGAATAAACCTCTGCAAACCATCAGGGTGAAAGAAGTAAAGTTGTCTTGCGTTGAGCACAACTGAGATTTAGGGTTGTTACTGCAGCAGGGTCCAGAGCATTCTAGTATGTAAGCTGCTTCTTGCAAAGATAGAAATTTGCAGTGAGGAAATGCCAGTCTCCTGCTCTTCATTAAGTGCTATTTTTTTCCATTTAAATACACTTAAAGATTTTTAACTTTCATTCACCTCAGTCCTAAATTCCAAATGGATTCTAGCTTGTCAGACAATACTACAAACTCTTGTAAACAGGCATGTTCAGCATAAAACTTTGATAGATGTGGGGTTTTTTAATGGAATGGCTTAGATATTTTAAAAAGCAGTCTAAGTAAGTTTTCATCTTGCTTTCAGTTTTAAGTAGAAAAACCATCCTAGAGATTTCTTACCTGAAGTGGCTGATGATGTTTCATAAGACTAAACCCTCAAGAGCCTAGCAAAGAAGAGTACCTATGAATTATTTATTTCTCTAATATCTTTTTTTTGGTACAGGGGATCAAACACAGGACCTTGTGCTTGCAAGGCAGGCATCGGCACCACTGAGCTAAATCCCCAGCCCTCTAATATCTTTTTTTTGAAAAAAAATTAGGAATTTTTTCATTCATTAAGTTTAATGGTACATTTTAGGTATACAATATGATGACATTCATTATTGGAAATGTGTACCTTTACGTGATATATCTTGGTTCTTATTTTTTTCCCTATTCCCCTGCCCTCCCTTCACCCCCTCCACCCCTCCCTATTTACACAGACTTTGTTTTCATTTTTTCCTTTTCTCATGTTCATTCTCTTTCCTTCTTTCCTTTCCCCTACCTCTCCCATTTCCCCCTCTAATATCTTTTTTCTCAAATACGTTTTTTTCCTTATTTTCCTCTCTGAAAGATTCAGCTGAATTTGTATCTGTCTAACATTGACTACTTGGATCTGAAACTAAGACTATAAGGCCAAATCTCAAGTGTTTTATGTTTACTTGAACCAGTTTTAGAGGAAGATGCATGGTCAGGAAGGTAAAAGACCTCTTAAGCCCCTCTTCTTTCCATTTTTGAAACTTGGATCCATGTAGCACCTAGTTACAAAACTTAGAGGTTTAAGACAGAAAGTATTTATTGTTTCTTATGAGTCTACATATGAATTGTTTTGTTGATCTGTGCTTGATTTGGGGTTCCTCCATGTATTTGTAGTTAGCTTGCAGAATATGAGCAAGGTAGTTGGTGTGGTGGCACACACCTCTCACCAGTTAGAGCTCAGCCTGGGCAACTTAGAGACTTACCTAGACCTTGTCTCAAAAATAAAATATTACAAATCAGCTGGGTATTTAGCTTAGCGCAAGAATCCTGTGTTCAATCCCCAGTACAAAGAAGAAGGAGAAGGAGGAGAAGGAGGAGGTGGAGGAGGAGGAGGAGGAGGAGGAGGAGGAGGAGGAGGAGGAGGAGGAGGAGGAGGAGGAAGGGGGGGAGGAAAGCAAAGAAGGAAAGAAAGAAAGAAAGAAAGAAAGAAAGAAAGAAAGAAAGAAAGAAAGAAAGAAAGAAAGAAAGAAAGAAAGAAAGAGAAAGAAAGAAAGAGGGAGGGAGGGAGGGAAAGAGAAAGAAGGAAGGAAGGAAGGAAGGAAGGAAGGAAGGAAGGAAGGAAGGAAGGAAGGAAGGAAGGAAGGAAGGAAGACTACACTGGCTCATTTTTAGGATGATATAAGAGTTCCACAAGAGGAAATTGAATGATCCAAGTACACTTTCAAACCTCTACCTGTATCATGCCCCTTTTTTGCTGGCCAAAGAAATCCAGGTGGACACATTCAGAATGAGGCATGGCACTATCAAAGTGTCCAGACACAGGAAGCAATAGGGATGATTCTCAGAACTAAGGTATCACAGTTCAATTAATGTCTTAGGAAAAACTAAGTTTGCATAAAAAGCTATGGTGGACTGTATTCTAGGACCATCCTTATAATCTGTTCACAGGTGTTATACTGGCCACCTGCATGATTATCAACTAATGATGATAGTTGACAACCTAAGTGCTAGAATCGATGCAATTTTATCCAGGTCCTCTTTGCCTCTGTGTGGTCCTACTAAAAGATTCTCACCCACACAAGCTCTTGTTAAAGATCTTAGAGCCCTGCACATATTTAGTATCTAAACATGTCTCTATATTCTCTTGATAAGGATGAAAACAACCTACGGAAGAGTTTTTTTAAACCATGAAATGTTCCTTCAATATATAGAAATTGTCACTCAACTGTGCATCAAGCCTCAGGCATAGACTGAAGTCAAATACTATGTACTCAAAGGCAGTAGCAATAAAAAGTTCACACAATATATACTTCTACAAAGTGCTAAGACAATCAGCTCACACATTAAAATCAAAAGTCCAAAACCATACCCAAACACTTTGCATTTGTTACTGCAACTCTGCTCTCTGTTATATCTCTCAGTGCTTCTGACTCATACAACAAATGCTGGGACTTTCAAAAGGCCTCAATAAATAGTACCTTTCATTCTTGCTGAGATTACTTTAAAAAGTAAAAAAGAAGATATCCCAAGTAGATGGCAAGCAAATATCACCCTCTGGTTGATAAAGACAAAGCTAGAGTATGGAATTTAGAGTGAGAGCCAAATCTGCCTGCTAACTGAAATAAGAACTGCCAGGCATTGGCAGTACTCCCAAATGCATTCTGGAAAATGAGAGACGGGTGGCATGATCTAGTAAGGTTTCCTGCATGGGAAACACAAGTTATCCAGCTGCCTGGTTCTTGCTTCCTTTCGGATTTTATTTCTCGAAAGGAAGAATGCAAAGTAAGCAAAACAGGTTTAATTTTTTCTTCTGAAATGTAAAGCTCAGACACGCCACTGATTACTCGCTGGGACAGACAGGGTAAAGGAATGAAATGACACTAATTGTGTTACCTCAACATTAAAAGCCATAACAGAAGTTGGTAACATATATTTCTCCCTAATGTCAACAAGGGAAGAAAAATATCCAAAGACATAATAGGAAAAAAGTTCTCTTAAATGAAGAAAAAAGAAAATATAGATATTAAAATGGAACATTCTACCTGGGGACATGGTGGTACAGACCTATAATCTCAGCACTTGAGAGACTGAGGCAGGAAGATTGCTGCGAATTCAAGAGCAGCCTTGGGTACATAGTGAGTTCAAGACAGTCTGCATTACACAGTGAGACTCTGTCTCAAAAAACCAAAATAAAGGTCCGGGAATTTAGCTCAGTGGTTCCAACGCCTGCCGCACAAGCGCAAGGTCCCGAGTTCGATCCCCGGTACCAAAAAAAAAAAAAAAACAAAATAAAATAAAATAAGATGGGACACTCTAAGCTAGGTGTGCTGGCACACACCTATGACGGCAATTAATTGGGAGGCTAAGGCAGGAGGACCCCAAGTTTAAGGCCAGACTGGAAAAATTAGCAAGACCTTGTCTCAAAAGAACACATTTTTTTAAAAGTCTGGGGATGTAGCTGAGTGGAAGAGCACTTGCCTAGCATGTGTGAAACTCTGGATTCAATTCCCAGTACCTCAAGAAATAAATAGATAGATGATAGATAGATAGATAGATAGATAGATAGATAGACAGATAGACAGACAGACAGACAGGCAGATAATAGATAAAATGGGACACTGAATTCTTTCACCCAGGTACCAGAAATTTCGATGGGAGTTATACAGGAATTATATTTGCATGGTAAAATACTAGAAAACAAGGCAAAATATTTGAAAATATTACTTGGGGGTAACTCAAATTCAGGCAGTCAAGAGTTTGATCCCTGAGAGAATCCAGACAAGATGTGCCCTAAAATTACCCTGGTTTTTTGTCTAAAGGCAACTTTAAGACCATAGCACAGAGGAGTAAGATGTAAAAAAAGGATCCACAGGGCGGGGGATTTAACTCAGTGGTGCCAGTGCCTGCCTCGCAAGAGCAAGGCCCCGAGTTCGATCCCCGGTACCTAAAAAAAAAAAAGGATCCACAGTAAGCCCCCGACTTATGAATATTTGAGTTGCGAATTTTCACAGATATGGATGGACCTCGCATTGGGAACACTCATAGAGGCAAACAAATCATGGAAGAGCTCATGTGTCCACCAGACACTGTCACAGTTGTGCTGCTTGTGCTTCCTGTACAGTGTGAAAGTGCACAGTAGTACAGTACACTCGGGGACTTACTGTATCTTCTTTTTAATGCTTTACATGTATATTTGTGTCAGAGGTTTATAAGACTCACAGTCAGATTTACTAACAAATCCAATTTATGAACATTGTCCCTGAACAGAACTCATTTGTAAGTCGAGGACTTACTGCAGTGGTCTCACTAAGTTGTTGAGCTATCCATAGCAGTTCTGGTGACCAGTGCAAAGAGAAGCTCTGAAGTAGAGCATCAGAATGGAGAGAGCTAGGCAAAGAATAAACTATACATCTGTGTAGGGTTTGACTATTAAACTAAATCTAATATGAGCCGGATATAGTAGCACATGCTTATAATCCCACCTCTCAGGAGGCTGAGGCAGGAGAAGGATTGCTGCAAGTTCAAGGCCAGCTTGGGCTATACAGTGAGCTCAAGGCCAACCTGAACTATATGGTGAGACCCTGTCTCAAACAAATTTCTTACCTAGTACCTAATGAAATAATGCATACTTTTAAAAATTATCCCTTGAAACACATTGTTAGGAGAATAAATAACAAGCTGGGCATGGTGGCACAGAGCTGTAAATTCTAGCATTCTGGTAGGCTGAAGCAGAAAATCCCAAGTTTGAGATCAGCCTGGGCAGCGTAGTGACTTGGCTAGATCCTGTCTCAAAAGAAGAAATATAAAGAGGTCAGCATGGCTCAGGGCAGAGGCTCTGGGTTCAATCTTTAATGCTGCAAAAAACAAAAACAGGAAAAAAAATAACAGTCTACTGAGTAGAAAAAAAATTGACAAACATATATCTGTTAAAGGACTTGTGTTCAAAACATATAAAGGATTCTCAAAATTCAGTAATGAAACAAATTTAAATATAGAATGACAGACATCTCGCCCACAAAGTTATACAGATGAGCAATAAACACATGAAAAGATACTGATATCAGTAGTCATTACAGAAATGTAAATTAAAACCACAAAGGAACACTACTATGCACTAAAATTAGGTAAACAGACCATACTAAGTGTTGGCATAGAAGTGGAACAATGGAAATTGTCATACACAGGTAGTGGGAATGTGAAATAGTTCACCACTTTGGAAACCAGTTTGGCTATTTCTTAAATAATAATTATACACTAAAGCTATCTTAAAAATTGACTTAAGCAAAGAATGAAAGGGAACTTACTCAATCACATAACTATAAAATCCAAATTAATTTCATTTCAGGTACAACTGGATCCAGTTCTCAATCAATATCTTCAGAACTCAAACTACATTTCCTCTTGATTTGCTTTCTTTGAGATAACTTAATCCTACACATTTTTCTCTCTACATGATGAAACCCAGCTGTGCCAAGTTCATCTTCTATCAGCTTGACAACCTCTGCAAAAAAAAGCTTTACTTTTCTGAATGTTCTGAAGAAAGTCCTGGAATTGATCTTATTAGCCTGGCTTGGTTCAGATGCACATTTCTGAAATAGTCACTTAGCCATGGGATTCAGCCAAACACATTTCAACACAGTCTGAACCCCACTCAATCCACATGGCCTAACTGAGAGGAACAAGGGAAAGTTCCTTCAAAGACAAAGTGCTATTACCAAAGGATAGGACAATGATTATTGTGCAACTTTAACTGCTGAAGAAACTTTTTTGAACTAGCAACTGATTTGGAAATATCTTTCTTGTCAGAAGTTCAATGCCGCTGGGCATGGTGGCACACACCTGTAATCTCAGCAGTTGGGAGGCTGAGGCAGAATGTTTGACATGAGTTCCAGGCCAGCCTGAGCTACATAGTAAGATCCTGTCTCAAAAAAACAAAAACCAAACAAACAAACAAAAAAGAAGTTCAATGCCATCTGGCATCATTTGTTTGCTTACTTGTTTGCTTTAATCACCTTTGTTAAGAAAACTCAATGCACTAGAAAACAGAAAAGTACAGTTGGCCTTTTGTATTCATTGATCCCACATCTACATATCCAACCACCTGTACGTACTGAACACATAGAAAGTTTTCTTTCCTGTCATTATTCCTTGTGATGGTTCATCTTGATTGTCCTCTTGACTGTCTTGCACACTGCCTACAGGATAGTTACAGCATACCCCTAGATGCATCCCTGGGGCAGAGCCTTTGAAAGGCCAATTTCTCTCCAACATTCTATCTTTCCTTGTGCTCTGTTTCCCTGCCACCATGAAGTGAGCAGCTTTGCTCTACTATGACCTTCTGCCATGATGTCTCTGCCTTGGAACCAGCCCATCATGGACTAATCGCGTCCTCTTCTAAGTCGTGGGTGTCAAGTATTTTTTCCCAGCAATGGGAAAGCTGACCAATAAATTTGTTAAGTAATACAAATATAACTATATACATAGTCTTTGCAATGTATTAGGTTATCTTAGTTATTTCCTTCATTGTTGTGGCACAATACCTAACACTCATGAATTAAATAAGGAAAGGCTTATTTTGGCTTACATTTCAGTCCATAGTTGGCTGGCTCCAAGGCACAACAGCATGGCAGAGGGGCATGGCAAAGAAAAGCTGCTTACCTCATGTCAGACAGGAAGCAGAGAGAGTCATGGAGGAGCTGGGGAGGGAGATAAACCTTCCAGGCCACACTCCCCAGAGACCACCACCTCATAATCCAATCATCTTGCAAAAGCCCCATCCATGAATACGTGAGGCTCTTGGGAGACATCTAGATATAAACCATAACAGGTGCATGTAAATAATCTACAGATAATTTAAAATAGAAACATGTGCATTGGTTATATGCAAATACTATGCCATTTTATCTAAGGGACTAGTACATCTGTGGGTTTTAGTATGTGAGAGTTTGTGAAATCAAATGCTCTTTCCCCATACAGAAGAGCAGCATACTTGCTCCACTCAGACACTGTAACTGCTCATCTGTGATCATGTTAATTTTTTTAATCTGTCAAAACAGGTAACATGGAGCCTCAGAGGGGATTCCCTTCTACTGAAGAACTTGCAAGTGCCCCAAACATACTGCATTGGCTGAATTATGAAAAGTAATCAGAGAAACTGGTTATGATTACCTTGCCAGACTGTGTGCCTTCTCTTCTGAATTGAACTTCAGAGATGTGGGTTGTTGGTTTTTGTTAATCTTTTAGGTCCTTTTAAATTCTGCTCTCACTTTAGTTTTTGTTGTTGTTTGGTTTTGGGGGGATTTTGGTACTGGGCATCAAACTCACGGCCTTGTGTTTGTAAGGTAGGTGCGGTGCTACTGAGCTAAATCCTCAGCACTTTAGTAATTTTTAATCAAAACAAAATAGAGAAAGAAATAAGGAAGAGGTGCAGTAATTTCACAACCATAAAAGGTTACCTGGTTGAAGACCTTCTGACTTTTTGACTGTTTTCTATTGCTAAATAGCAAATTTATTAAGACATATCAAAAGGCAACAAGCTGGTTGCTGGAATGAAATTAATTTGAAGAGCTGAAGTAAGGAGATTACAGAATTGGAGAACTATGAGAATCACTTTCTGAAGAAAAATAAACAACCAGAGAAACACCAGCACTTTCATAATTCTATTTAAAATCAGTGCAAGTGAACAGAGCTGCTCAAATACATCCAACACACAATCCCTTTGAATTTTCCCATATAAAAAGCAAATTAGCAATGATTTAGTAACCTTAAAGGATAATATGAAATTTTAAAGAGAGTTTACTATCCATTAGATTAAAAACTGCTATTTTGATTTGTATTATCAAAAACCACAATGTTTGAGAAGTTTCTTTAACCAGTACACTAAACTTTATTTTAAACAATAACTATAAGATCATTTTCTATTATACCTTTTAGTCCTTGGGAGGGGTAGGGGAAAAGAAAGAAGGGAATGGAATTAATATGAGAAAAAGAAAAATGGAAACAAAGTCTTTGTAGATAGGGAGGGGTGGAGGGGTTGAATTGAGGGCAGGGGAATAGGGAAAGAATAAGAACCAAGAGAGATTATGTAAAGGTGCAAATTTCCAATGATGAATGTCATTCTATTGTATACCTTAATGTACCAATACAGTTAATAAAAAAACAATAACTATAAGAAAAAAATTGTAATGAAATGCTTCATAGGCATAGGAAGTTTCATTCAATAGATCCACTTAATTCTTTTTGACACGGTGAAGGTGAAATAAACATTTCTAAGAATGGATTGTTAAAGATTATGCCAAAAGTTTCTACTTAATTTCTCATGATAACAAGAAAAATATTGTGCATTTTTGTTCCATATGGTATAAAATGGAAATCTAAACATTTTTGAAATCCACCTGACTCAGCAAGGAGAATGCAAATAGCTAGGCTTTATTATATAATAACACAACCATGACTTAGAGATTTTAAAAATTCTTTTCAAATGTTAATATCAGTAAATATGATAATGAAGGTATAATATTCCCTCTTTATTGGAAGATATGCCTTATTCTTGTTAAAATAAATTTCTTATTACTGGGAGGTTGTGTGTGTGTGTGTGTGTATGTGTATTTATGCATCTCTGTGTGTGAATGAAATACTGTGCCAACTAGTGAATATTATTAATATATACACTATTTTTAAAATAATTACTCCTTTAGAAAGTTAAAAGTATTCTTGTTGCTTGGTTCCCTTTAATTTTTAGTGTCTAGTTACTAGATAGAACTTCATTAGTAATAAAGGTGAAGAATTTTTTTAAAAAGTGAAATCACAAATATAAATTTTTAAGAAAAAAAGGTACTTATGCAAATATCTAAGTGTTCTATGTTGTGTAACAAAGCCACTGACTTTGACACAGTGCCATACCTCTAGCACTTTGTGCCAAATATTACATTTACCCAGGGTGATTTGGGCAAAAGTAGTGAAAAATATTAAAGCAATGTTTGCGTAGCAGATATGCAATATCAGTCATATTATATACATTAGTGATAAAAGTAAAGATTGAGTTGTTTGGGAAAACAGTGACATTTTCTTTTACATAGTGGAAAATTACATATATATATATACATTATTTATATATATGCAGTATTTATATATACAGTATATTACACATACATATATACAGACAGTATATTTGAGTTTTCTACTTAACTTTGTTCCTTTGGTTTTTCTTCATACAACTTCACTGTAAATTAATATGTTAATAGTAAAGAAGATACCATAAAAAATATTTTCTAGGGGTTGGGGTATAGAATATTTATCTAGAAGATCCAAGGTCCTGAATTCAATCCCTAGGAAAATAGAATAAGACAAAGTACAATTAAATTAAATTTTTTAAGTTTTCTCAAAAGTAATCCAAGAGCCAGAGAAATGTGATGATGAACTATAAGTTCCATGCTATCCAGGCTATGTCTATAGTGATACGGCTTGTGTCTAGATGTGCCCCCCAATGCTTCATCTGCTCATAGATAGGAGTTTTGGGAGGAGGCTGAATCTAGGATGTATGATGCTGGGATAAATTGTGTGATGCTGAGATTAAAGGTGTGTGATTTCTAAATTAGTCCACTGTTTTGTTTAGCATAGTTCTGGGTGTGGAAGGGTTACCCTGGGTATGAGTGGCATCACCCAAAATGTGAGTAGCCTGGATGGATATAAAGGGACAGAAAGTAGGCAGGTTTGTTGCTACTTCTTCTTCAGTACTTTGCTGCTTTGGTGCGTTCTGCTCACCATGAACCATTTCTCCTCTGCGATGCCCCTCTCCAACGCCACCCTTCCTTGAACCCTGCCAACTGTGAAATGAAACCTCTATAAACTGTGAGCTACAATAAACCTTTCCTCCTTTGACTTTGAGTGTCAGGTATTTTGTCTCAGCAACAAGAAATGTAACCAAGGGCCAGGGATGTCACTCAGTGGCACTGCGCCTGCCTGGCAAGTGCAAGGTCCTAAGTTCAATCCCCGGTACCACAAAAAAAGAAGAAGAAGAAATGTAACCAAGACATATGGTCAGAGAAAAGGACAAAGTATGTGAGAAATAATTATGTTTAGAAGATGCTCATTACTTGCTCTCAGCTGGTTGGCCACTATCCAAATTCTACCCTTTCTGACCTTACTCTTACAAATTCTATGGGTTTCAATCGCAAGAGAGCATCATGCAGTTCAAGATAGCAATACATTTTAAGCCCTTACTCCACCAATAGGTTCAAGTACAGAGTGGTTTTGTGGCCCCAATCATTGTTGTCTTTGAAAACCACTGAGCTATAGCTTACTCTTCAACAACACTATGTTTGCTCCAATTTAGTGACTGATTTTTCTACGGAATCCATGATACACCAAATAGTATTTCAACTGCTTTGGTATTTTCTGTCCCTTGGATAAATATTGAATCCTTATAGAGGAACCAAAGACTGTCTTCCCTTGATAGTTACAGAAACTTTTACCTACCTGTGAAGAGAGGACAGTGGATCTAACTTATAACCTACATCACGGTGCAGACATTTATACAAGTTATCATGTAATACTCATGTAGACATTACACAAATTTTATAGTTGGAAAATGGAGGCACACGATGAGGCTGAAAGTGAAAAATAGGGTATGTGATCAGATTAGGATTTACACCATTAGCAGTTGTTATAGTTTGGATTTAGAATCTTCCCTAAAGTCTCCTGTGATTAGAGGTGGGGCTTTTGGAATGTGATTGGATCATTGGGAGTGCTCTACTCTTCAGTATATCAATCACTGTTGAGTTCAAAGCTAAATGTGCTATTAGGAAAGGGTCTTGGTTAGAAGAGGTGTGTCACTGGAGGCCTGCCTTTGGAGGGAACATCTCCTTTTCTGTTTCTATGCTTTTCTCAGCTTCCTAGCTGCCATGGAGCTAATAGCTCTACCTTTCTGCTATGTTGTTTCTGCCTTGAAGCCAACTGACCATGGACTGAATCCCTTTAAAATGTAGACCAAATTAAACTCTTTCTTTAAGTTGTGAGTGTTAGGTATTATGTCTAGCAACGGGAACGCTGACTAATACAGCAGTTCAAATTCAAAATTCTTGTTCCATCCTGCATTTCCAAAAAACAAAAAAACCGAAAAACTGAGGTCCAGTTGTAGTAATGGTTGGGTGTTCTAAGTGAGGAACAAAGGAAAACTAATCTTGTTAGAAGATGAATTATGTTACCCCATAATTCACAGGTTAAGTCCTTATCTTTGGCATCTCAGAATGTGACAATATTAGGACATAGGGCCTTTAAACAAAAAATTAAATTAAAACGAGGTCATTAGGTTAGGTCCTATGCTAACATGACTAACATAGGTATGAGAAAAAGGGATTAAGACACAAAAACAAACAACGGAGATGCTCACCGGCAGAAGAGAGGCCTGTGCAAACACAGTAAGGAGGAAGCCACCTGTGAGCCACAAGAGAGGCCTCAGAGAAGACCACCTGGATCTTAAACACCCAGCCTCTAAAACTGTAAGACCTAAGTTTCTCACAGTTAAACCATCCAGCCTGAGGTACTTGGGTATGGCAGGCCTACCAAGCTGAATAGTTTCGAATAGTTTATTATTCTCATAGTGCAGAGTACCAGATCTTCTACCCTTTCAAGTGGGATGAGTTTTCGGGGGGCTATTGTTGAATGACACAGTCATTTTTCTAGGGTTGCAGCCTGATTTCTATATTAACCAAATTAGGCTAATTTTTTTTCAGTACCAGGGGTTGAACCTAAAGAGGGAAGCTCTACTTCTGAGCTGTTTCTCTAAGCCTTCTTTTTTTTTTTCTGTCAGTAGTGGGGATTGAACCCAGAGCCTTCCCATTGAGACACATCTTCAGGCCCTTTTTAAAAACTTTTTAGTTTGAGGCAATCTTGTTAAGTCACTAAGTTGCTTGCACCAAGTTGAAACTTGCACTGCTCCAACCTCAGTCCTCCAAAATGTTGGGATTACAGGCATAGTCCACCATGCCCAGTTTACATATTCTCTTTAAGGACTGAAGACCACATCAGTGCTTTGATTTGGAGATAGAGATACAAATAAACAGGATGGAGGGCCGGGGATTTAGCTCAGTGGTTCCATCGCCTGCCTTGCAAGCGCAAGGACCCAAGTTCAATCCCTGGTACCAAAAAAAAAAAAAATTAGAGTGCACTCAAATACATTTAGGGCTGGGGATTTAGCTCAGTGGTTTCGCCGCCTGCTGCGCAAGCGCAAGGACCCAAGTTCGATCCCCGGTACCAAAAAAAAAAAAAAAAACCAGGATGGAGAGATCTGGAACATACCTGATCCATTTGGTACTCTCCTGGTCTCAGACAACTCAGCTCCACATCCCATAGCTCAGTGCTCAGCAATCTCCTAGGAGGCTGTAATGAGGCAGGGAGTGGAGCTGAATTCATAAGTATGTGGAGGTACTGGGCACACCTCATTACTCTGATACTGAATAGTGCCTTGTGGTAGTTAGGCATGCAGATTAAAGACCAACTCCTTGGACACATAGATTGCAGGCACATTTTTCAAAACATTTATTAGGGAAACATTTAAATATAGATATGTATATAGAGAGCATAATGTCCTGAACCATCTCACGTTCATCAATCTGCTTTAACAGTTAGTTGTCAGTCAATGGCTAATCTTGTTTCAACTAAACCATGACATTACTGCCATTCTCCCTCTCCCACTACCACTCGCGCACAAGGTTAGGTCTGAAGCAAACTTGGGTCTCATAGCACTTCATCCATTAACATTTATATATAAATATATGCAAAACTTGTAATAAATATATTTGCAATATAGTGTAAAAATTGGCAAAAAATACATTGTAACATATATATCACATTATCATATATCATATCATTATATTACACGTTAAATATATAAACATACAGATATGCTATATTAATATTTTAAAACTATGCTCATGATAACAATTTTTTAACATAACCAATATTCCTTTATATAACCTGAAAACAACAATAATTCCTATTATCTCCAATCTCCAGTGTTTCAGATTTTCTGTTTGACTCATACTTACTGTTTTCACAGAAGACTGTGTTATTTATTTATTATTTGCAGTACTGGAGATTGAACCTAGGAGCTCACACTGAGCTGCATCTCCAGCCTTTTTTCTTTTGTTTTTGAGTTAGGATCTCACTAAGTTGCTAAGTTGCCCAGGCTGGCCTTGAAGTTGTGATCTTCCTGCCTCATCCTCCCAGAGTACTGGGATAACAGGCATGAACTACCACTCCTGGCTAACAGTGTGTTTCTAGAAGGAGATATTCAGCTCTTGGGGTGAAGTTCAGTAGTATACAGGACTTGGCTAACATGCATGAGGCCTTGAGTTCCATTCCCAGTACCATAATTAATTAATTAATTAATTAAAATCAGATATTCAACTTATTTGTCATTTGCAGAGTGACCAAGGCTGCAAGAGAATGGATATTTCTTTACTGGAAAATCTCAAAAACAAATGAAACCCATGAACTGCCTGCCCAAAAATGGCCCTAAATTTCACATCACCTCAGAAACTGGAATGTTCTGCTTTACCTAGGAGCTGTATTTGTTTATTTATTAGTTAATGTATAGTACATATATTTAATAAATACTCAAGATATTGCCATCTCCTAGGTACCTCCCTTAATATGTTTGACACGTCCAATGACTTTTTTGGGCGGGGGAAGAACTCAGGACCTTGTGCTTTCCAGGCAGGCACAGCACCACTGAGCTATGTCCTCAGCCCCTGACATGTCCAAGTGACTTTAAATTAGCAAGATGGCTTTTCACCTTCTCCAGTGCATGCAGAAGCTGACCTGAGAACCTGCCCTCTTCATTACCCAACCATTCATTACAATGCTCTGGGATAATGGAACAATGGTGCTAGAGCTATTATTGTGTTTTTAAATTTTGTTTCTAAAAGCTGGATGAGGTCAGTCAGTATTGAGATATTGAAGAAGTTATAAACTCCATTCCCTTTGACCCAGTAGCAAAGGGAAGGAAGTTATTTGTAAGAACACATGCCTGGATTGGCAGGGTTTCACTCTACCACACACAAGTGTGTTACTCAATGTCTGCCTGTGGCTGGGGACACTCACCCAAATGGGAGCAGGACAGGAGGAGCTGAGGATGGATGCCAGATAAGCAAATTAGTCCTCCTACTCAATTACCCGCTTTTATTTTCCCTTATCAAGGGGAGAGCTTGGTGATGCACCTTTTCCCTGACTCCCTGAGCAAGCTAACTGGCAATGCCAAGGCAGGGAGAGGCAGCCCAGCCTCTGAGGCTTGGAGGGAAGCAGCAAGCTTAATGTCCACTTGCCTGAGATCACGAAGATGGAACCATCAACTTTATTCCACTAGAACACCAGAGTTTTTACAAATTATTGAGATCATATTTTTGTGAACAGCATGCTCCTTTATTTCAGATTAGATCCAAGCTGGTACTCTTTATTTTTTATCCATAGCACTAGGATGAACTAGGTTTACTTGAGGCCCGTGGGACAGGAAGATATCTCTGGGGTGGCAGGGAAGATTCTTTTCTCTCCTTTGGCCCCAGGCCGAGGCTATTGGCAGAAGAGCCCTGTTACACCACTGGAGAAGCCAGGTAGGAATATTCCCTTCCGGGGAGCTGAGCAGGGCCAGGGCTGGAGGCCAGGGCAGCTGCACCTACCAGTTTCACCCATTCATCCCAGACAAGCCATCCGGTGGGTAGTGCAAACAAGAACGTTTGAGAAATCAAGTGAGGGAATTGAGGTAGCAAATCAGATTCATATTTCTCCTCTTTATGAAAATATATAGGAGGCTGGGGATTTAGCTCAGTGGTTCCACAGTGTGCCTTGCAACCCCAAATTCGATCCCAGTACCAAAAAAAAAAAAAGAAAAAAGAAAATATACAGAGGCATCCAAGGAAGAAATAAAGTGCCTCACTTTGTTCTTCCTATTCTACAATAAGGGGAAATAGGCTCCTAATGAGATTCTCTAAAATCTTAATGGATTACAAAAATCCATTAAGGAAATCTCAAGCCATGTAATATCTGGAATTAGGTATTAAGAAGGGGAAAAGGGGAGTGGTAGTCTTCTAACGTCTTTTTTTCTTTTTTTTTCTTTTTTTTTTGCTTTTGGTACCAGGGATTGAACTCAGGACCTTGAGTTTTCAAGGCAGGAGGCGGCAACACTGAGCTAAATCCCTGGCTCCTAATGTCATTTTTTTATCTTCATTTTAATCCAGTCCTAAGAACTAAGTGTCTAGCCACTAGGGAAGCTGAGGCAGGAAGGTCATAAGTTTCAGGCCAGCGTGATATTCATGCAAATATTGATTTCAGACTGCGTAAGTTCAAGTCCCAACTCTGCTACTTGCTACCAGTGTGAGTTTTTAATCAATAAAAATGACACCAAGACCTTTCTCAAAGAGCTGGTGTGGTGGCACACATGTTTAATCCCAGCTACTTAGGAAGCTGAGGCAGAATTGAAAGTTCAAGGTAGGGCCAGGGATTTAGCTCCATGGTTTTGCCTCCTGACTTGCAAGCACAAGGTCCCAAGTTCAATCCCTGGTACCAAAAAAAAAGAAAAAAAGAAAGTTCAAGGTCATCCTGGACAATTGAGTAAGATCTTATCTCAAAATAAAATTTTAAAAGAGCTGAAAGAGTAGCTCATTTGTAGTTCTTACCTAACATGCACAAGATTGTCCTTTCAATCCCTGGTAGTGGATCAACAACAAATCCACCTCAAATTGTTAGAAACATTGAATATAATAGTTCACTAAAGCATATAGTATAATTCTCAGCATATCCCAAAAACATGAAGATGTTAACTTAGCAGCAGCAGCAGCATGTTTAATAGGCAACCACCAAAAATAATTTGATTTTTGTGTGTCTGTTTGAGACATAGTCTTTCTGATGGTTCAGGCTGGCCTTGAACTTACTATGTAGCCCAGAATAGCCTCAAACTAGCAGCAACCCTTCTGCCTCAGCCTCCCAAGTGCTAGGACTACAGGCATGTACCACCATGCCTAGCTCAATAGTTTGATTTAATTTTCAGTTATTTCACTGTATTTCTTTTCTTTTTTTTCTTTTTGGTGCCAGGAATGGAACTTAGGGCCTTGTGCTTGCCAGGCAGTATTTCACTGTTTTTGATGACTTAAAGTTTCTCCCAATTCATTTTTCTTTGACCAACACATGGGCCTATTTCTATGAATTTACAGGAACCAAATGCTGTGAATTACAACTAAATCCCAGAACAACTGGAAGCAGAAAATTGGAACAGCATCTGCTCTTTCTCTATGCTACCTTTTGGGAATTTACCCACTCACCAAGCTTTCATCTACTATCACTGAGAATGGGCTTGACAGTCCTATTCACAAATGAGTTTCCTGAACGATTTTGGCCTAGATTAGAAAGATTTATGTAGACAAATTATTCTGGGCCCATGGTTACATGATTCTAATTTGCCTCCCCCCAAAATCCAACATATCTTTCCTACCTCCATGGATCCCATTCGCCATATACATGGGCAATGGAAGCTCCACAGATTGCTTATCAGGTCCCATTTTCATAATTCCTTGAAACTTAAACCCTCGAAAAGATGTAAGTCTGAAGTTACAGCATGGATGGCTAAGGCCGGGCAGCTCTGACACTCTAGTCTGGATGTTGCCAACACTGGCTGTGCACAAAGGTATTGTGATATGTATTTCCAGAGTCAACTCCCCCGGAACACTTGGGACTATGTTGCAACATGACTGATGTATTAGGGAAACTTTTAACACAACGCTAACTCACATTGGTTTATGCCAGTTCATCTGCCAGTCTAATTACTAGGCCAACAGAAAACTGCACCCTACTGAAGTGTTCAAATCTGTAAAACACGGGGGACAAGGAGCTGCTGCAACCTTCTGAATCTGCTGTCACAATGCATTATTCAATGTCAAGTTACTCTCCTTTCCAAAATCTCACATGCCACAACCCTATAGACTGAACACTTGGCTGCACATCCTCTGTTTGATTTCTCCTCTTTCTGCTTAATCCATTTAATATTTTTCTTCTTTGTTTTCTGTTCTCTTTCTCTTTTTCCTTCATTCTTTTTCTATCTTCCTTTTTTTTCTCTTTCTCTTGCACACAGGACAACCAATATGCTTGTGTCTGAGGGCAGCTGTAGCAGGCACCAATTCCCAAAAATAAATGAGATATTTTCCAAAGTACCCTATTTATCTTAATATTGTTATACATCTTCACCATTTACCATGGATAAAACTGTAATGCTGTTTTTATCTTTTTCTTCCCTTTTAATGTATCAATGACAATGTTTTTTAATGTTTCCCCTTAATCTTGCCCCTGTGGTTTTCCATAGGGTATTAGCTCCAGGACCCCCTACAAATACCAAAAATCTAAGACTACTCAAGTTCCTCAAATACAATACCATAATATTTGCATATGATCTATGCAGTCTCCTTGAAAAAGAGAAAAAAAAAGAATGAAAATACAGTGGCGTGGTGCAGACAATGTATCTAAAAGTGTACTTTGATTTAGTTCAATTGTCTTACATGTTTGATATGTTCTTTTGCCTGTTAGTCTGCCTTTCAATCTGTATAAATGATAATTAACTTTATAAGGTCTTATAAATAAATGAATCTGAAAAAAATCTACAGTGGCATTGCCACATGTACAGATGGCAGACACTGCCCCCCACCCAGCCCTGCTCATCCTACACACTTGGTGTCCACACCAGGACACAGGCTGTCTGCAGCCAGGGAGAGGCTGCAGCTCACAGCCCTGGCACAGGGCAGGGACTCTTCTAGAATAACCATGAAAAATGAGATGTCCATTAAAATTTGCAGGTGCGGATTTTACACTGGAAGGACTTCCTTTAGATCAGTTTTTGATGTGTTTCTCTAAAGAATTTCAAAATGTGAAGGATTACTTATTTCCTCAAGTGATATTTTTACTGATGATTGCCCAGTTTTGTGAGTGTAAAAACACTAAATTCTGTACTTTTAAAAGGGTGAACAGGGCCGGGGATTTAGCTCAGTGGTTCCGGTGCCTGCCTCACAAGTGCAAGGTCCCAAGTTCCATCCCCAGTACCAAAAATAAAAATAAAAGGGTGAACATTATGGTATGTGAATTATATCTCAATTTTTTAAAAACAAATTAAAAGATCATAGTAGCCATGATAAACCCACTGCTGGCCATACTAATCCATAGTCTCTATAGATTTCTCTATTCTGGATACTTTATAAGTGGACACTTTATGTAAGTAAATATTTTCAACAATGTATATGTAGTCTTTATAATCATAATTTCACTGAGCATGGTTGTTTTTATTTTGTTTTGTTGATGTTTTTGTTTTGAGACAGGGTCTCGCTGTGTGTTTAGGGTAGCCTTAGGCTTACATGTGGCCCTGGCTAACCTCAAGCTTGCAACAACCCTTCTGCTTCAGCTTCCCAAGTGCTGGATGTGTGCTACCACACCTAGCACTCTAAGGATGTTTTTAAGCTTCATTCATGGTGCAGCATAGGTCTGTACTTCATTCCTTTTTATGGCTAATAGTCTGGTAACATGAAGATAGAATACAAAAGAATAACCAACATGAAGCAGAGTCAAAGTGATGGCAAAACAGAGGGAATTGTCAGAGACACAGCAAAATCAAAAATATCCAATATATATGTAATCAGAATTTCAAAAGAAGAGCAGACAATGGAACAGAAACAGTAGTATTTGATGAGATGATGGCTAACAATTTCCCTATGTGCCCATCATAGATAAAAGGAAAACTATACCTAAAATCATCATGGAGATCACCCTGTTATAAAATATAGAATGTGGCAAGGATGAATGTGATTAAATGTATAGCAGAACTATGTTCCACTATCTTTTTGCATAATAAATTATATGTTAAAGTTCCCTTCTGTCTCAATAAAAAAATTATCTCTAGATTACTTATAATATCTCACACAGCATAACTACTATGTGATAGTTTTTATGCTCTATTGTGTAGGGAATGACAAGAAAAATATGTTTGATCAGGTTCAGCACAGGTACAATTTTTTTCTCAAATATTTTTGATCTGTGGTTGACTATATCCTCAAATGTGGAACCTGTAGCATCAGAGGACTCACTGTATTTTGTGGGGCTGGAGGCTCCCTGTCCTCCCAATAGGAAGAGGAAGAAGGGCAGAGAAGAAGATACCTCAATCATATATTTTTCTTCTCTTTATAATATTTTTCCTTCTTTTCCTTCTATTTATAGTATAAATAAAATTATAATGTACCTTTGGTTAAAGACCCTATTCATATGGGTGAAATAAACCCACCACGTCTTACATTGTTTTCTAACCCTATTTGGATTTATGTTTCTTACTGTCAGATTTTATGTGAGCCAAGGCTGAGGGAAATAGGCATACATCTGTAC
This sequence comes from Heterocephalus glaber, assembly GCF_053883595.1. Lineage (NCBI taxonomy): Eukaryota > Metazoa > Chordata > Mammalia > Rodentia > Bathyergidae > Heterocephalus > Heterocephalus glaber. Next base: position 15,950,666 of record NW_028258358.1, on the reverse strand, counting down.
ATATAACTTATTCCATGTGGGATTCCTAGAGAATATGGAGATTTTCCCTTTCTCTGCTGCTTCTCCTAAACTGAGTGTGAGGAACATATGAACAATCTTTTTTTTTTTTTGGTACCGGGTATCGAACTCAGGACCTTGAGCTTGCTAGGCAGGTGGCAGAACCACTGAGCTAAATGCCCGGCCCTTGAACAATCTTTTTAAAATAGTCACTGTGAACAAAATAAGAAAAAGAAATAAATTGAATTTAAAATTACTTCATACAGGACCAAAATATTCATAAAGAACATATTCATAAAGAAATCAGCTTGTAAAAGGCCTAGCTTAGAAACATAGGTCTTCAGTGAGAAAGTTCCCTACATTTGACTGCTCCTAAGTATCAATGTGATCTGTAGCAGCAAAACATCCTCACTGTTTTCTTAAATTTGTTAGGACATTTTTTCTTCAACAGAAATACTATTAAAAAACCAAATATGTAAAATGAAATTTCCCTCCTTTCCTTCCCTGGCTCTCATGTGCAATTCCATGAATTCAGTACAGCTCTATGCAGTTTCATTGGGAAGAACATCCCCTACCAACTCTGGTCATTTAAAATAATCTGAGTAGAAAATTAGGTTAAGCACTTGGGAAAATGCAACAGATCTTTAAAAGAAATTCTATATTTTAACAATTTAAAATATATCATTTGGAAAAACAGAACTGAAAACAAATAAAAAATTAAAGAACTATCATGTGATACCAATGGTAAATGTGAAAGTTGAAGAAGGAGTGTTCTGGCCTCTTTAATCTCTAACTTTTAATAAAGAATGACTCTATGAGTAGGCTAAATAAACATATGCTTTATGTGTTAGCTCTATGTTATTGTAAAAAAAAAAAAAACTGGGGAAACAGTTTAATGGAGGAAGGGTTAATTTGGGCTCACAGTTTCAGAGGTTTTAGTCCATGGTAGGCTGGCTCCATCCCTTTATGCCTGTAATGAGGTAGAAACATCATACCCGAAGAATGTAGTGGTTGATAACTGCTCATCTCATGGCAGCCCAGAAGCAGAGAAAGACAGAGAAAAAGGGCAGGAATAAGTCATACCCTCCCAGTAAATTCCAGGTGACTTCCTCCAACTAGGCCCCACCTCCTAACAGCCCATTCAGCTGTAAACTATAAATTTATCACTGGGTTAACCCATTGATGAAATTAGACCCTCCATGATCTGGTCACTTTCCAAAAGCTCCACCTCATAAGGCTTTTGAGGGACATTTTTGAAGGTCATAACATTATATATCATGGTTTGAGAAGCGATATGACACCCCAAAACCACCATCCAATGATATTTCCCAAAATTCCTGTTTCAGTGCAGTTATCTGTGAGGCTTCTAGCTCCTAAGTGGACATGTACTCTTATGCGAAAATCCTTTCTAGACTCAGGGTGAAAGAATATGGCAGTACATTGGGGTCAGTATCAAATTAGTGTTGACCATGACCATTCATATCCCACTGTCTGATTTACTTTTCTCATTGCTAGAACTCAATACCTGACACCAACAAATTAAAGGAGGAGAGCTTTGTTGTGGCTCAGTTTTTTGGAGGTTTCAGTCCACAGTAAGCTGGCTCTAGGGCAGACGCACCTTGAGGGAAGGTCCTGCCTCAGAGGAAAGCTGCTAATGTCACGGTAGGAAGGGAGCAGACACTGAAGGGTGGAGATGGGGAAGGGGGAAGGGATATATATATACATATATATATATCTCCCCAGTGACCCGGCTCTTCTGACCAGGTCCCACCTCCTACCATCACACTTAGCTATTGCACCCCCATGATTCAGTCACCCTACAGAAGCCTTGCTTATGAGCATATGAGGCTTTGAGGGTACATCCAGTTATAAACTGTAACACTAACCATAACTTCCAGAGCATGGATCCTGCCTTGAATTTTCCTGACCCTGGTGCCCAGCCATAGGAACTGAGCCTTGCCTTTGCTTTGATTCATTGCTTGGTACTCTAGGCCCTCTGGCACTAGAATTCAATAATTTGTGGCCCCTCAATATGCCCCCTCAGTCTCCAATACCACCACTCTCTCCTGTCATTCCAGAGCCTCGAAATCGCACACCTAAACTCCAGTAGCTGTGGCTGGATCTCTCCTATTTGAAACTGCTCCCCCTGGATGATAACTATCACCTACTCCTTTCCCTGCTATTTTCTAGGATGTGAAAATGATCTAATCACTTTATCTTACTTACCAGTTGTGAATAGGGCTGATATAGGAGATCTGGCCTTCTACCCTAATATTTGCTTTCTGATTTACTATTCCATTCCACGAGCATGCCTCATGAAAATGACTTTGTAACAGAAGAGCAGTTATTAGTCAAGGAAATACAATTCCTACCTACTCTTTCCTGCTGAAAAAGACCTCCCTTCATTCCTCATTGGCTATTACTGGGGTTTGTCTCATTCTCTATCCCATTCTCATAGGTCTGTCCATTTCTTAGAGAAAACTTTCTGCAGTCTACAAGCCTTTCTTTTGGAGCTGGGTATTGTGACATAGGTTTGTAATCTCAGGATTTGGGAGGCTGAAGCAGGAGGATCACAAGCTTCAGCCAGCCTGGATTACAGAGCAAGACCCTGTTTCCAAAAAAGAAGAAACAATTTTTTAAAAATTAAAAGCTTCAATTAAGAATTTTTATAGTCTCCAGACTTCCCTACTGAGTACATATCCTTAAGGATAGAGCATATTTTATCGTCTAATACATTAACTGACATATACCTAAAAACAAAAGCTGATGGAATTGAATGTGTACAGAGAGAATCTTCACACTAGGTACCTTTGAGACAGAATATAATAATACTACAGTATGGAATTTAATAAAATTCTGAGGTGGTTTAATACAAGTATTTGTCAAATGAACAGTATAAATAAATCATCATATTCTGATCCATGAAAGTAAGAATTCTCACAAAGCAAACTAACAATTCAATTAATTCTAAGAATTTTTAACCCTAGTTTGGATATCATGATACACTAAATAATTTCTAAATATCAATTGTGTAGTATGATATAGAGTAAGATAATATAACCAAATGTCTAACAAAAAAATTGTCCAATGTCACTCCCACCTCCAATTTTGTTTTCTAATGTGATATTTAAGTAGCCAACTTAATTATTAGATACTATTACAGAGTTAGTTATTTAAGATTAACAACCAACAAAAACTCTTGAATAAAATAATTGTTTTATGTCCAGCTATGTGATATGAAAAAGGAGAGATTTATTTTAAAAGGATTATAATTATCTAACCCAACTTTGGTATCACTATTAAATGCTAGGAAAAATATATTTTCACAAATTACATTGACACTACCAATCAGAGATAAAGACCAAAAACCATAATTTTCTGTCATTTCATCCAAGCCATCCAGCTACTATTGCAGTAAAACCAGCAGAGGGAGCACCAAGCATTGTTTCATTGAATGTGTACTCTTAAAAACAAGACACTTTTCTCAAAGGTTTATAGATACTTTATCAAGATAGGCAAAATTCTTTTAAATTACAAATATTGTTGCTACTGTTGAATTTTCTCTATTTTATTAAATCAGTTGTTTGATTGGCACACATTTGCAATATATAATGATTACATCATCATGGGGAACTGGAACGTGTACTTAACGAATTTTAACTCTGTTTACTTCTTTTCCTCCCCTCTCTTCTCTCCGTCCCTTTCTTTTTTTTTCTTTTTCTCTAGGACTCTTGGTGCTTGCGGGGCAGGCGCGGTGCCACTGAGCTAAATCCTTGTCCCTCTCCACGTCTTTCTTGATGCCTTTAAATCAGTTTTGAAACATTTTCTTTATTATTAATATTTTACTTAAAAAGTAATGTGTGGTTTTTGTACACACTGAATCAAATCAGAAAAAAATCTAAGAAGTTAATAATACATCTCTCCTTCAGAACTACATTACCACAGACCGGTAAGTATCTTATCATACCCTTCTAATAAAAAGAAAACACACACACCCATTGTGATAGAAAAATACAGTGAATATTTAAATTTTTTAAAGTTTATTACAGTAAAAATACATTGCCATTAATACTCCCTATACTCCCACTATCTAGTAGTTTTTGCCACTTCCTGAAGCAGTTCTGGAAGTCCTCTTTCTCGAATGTCTTTAGTTACACTATCTTGGCTACCTTGATGTCCTGAATCAACTCAAAATGTTTAACTTTCATGGTCATTTTGACTTTGGAGAGGAGCCAGAAGTCACAGATACCAAGTTAGGTGAATAAGGTGGGTGAAGATACACCGAAATATTTTTATGAGCATGCCTTTCTGTTGGATGAGACTCAGCAGCAGCATTCACTATATTTTTGGTCATATCTCCTAAAGACACTCAAGAAGGACTTCAGGAACTGCTTCAGAAAGTGGCAAGCATAATGTAATGAATATGTTCACAGTGAGGGGGAATTTTGGGGGGGATTAAGGGCAGTGTGTCTTTCACTGTGATGTGATATATAGATATATAGATATATAGATATATTTTGTTTGTTTGTTTGTTTTTGTTTTTTTGGTACTGGGGATTGAACTTGGGACCTAGAGCTTGAGAGGCAGGCACTGGAACCACTGAACTAAATCCTCGGCCCCTGTGATATATTTTTTATTCAAACACACTGTATTTTTTTATCATTCCATAGAATATATATATATATATAATATATATATATAATCTCCAAAGCAGATTTTTATTTATTTGCTTTAAAATGGAGGTCACTCTAAGTAGTGGTTATGTATAAGTGAAAATATTGCATGAAACATTGTGAATATATGGTATGTTCAATAAATATAAATTTTAAATAGACTGTAAATTAATGTGTGGATCTTGAAAAAAAATAGAGAAACTCAAGTATATAATCCCCTTCTTAAAATATTATGAGAAATGCAGGTGAATTAATTTCTAATTTACAATTTATATTACTGATTTCTTCACAAAACAAAACAAAGGAACAACATTAAAATTCAACCACTTAAAGTTTTTAAAAAATGAAATATGTTAAAATACATTGTTTAAACTTTACAATATTTTTAGAATTTTAATTGAGCTAAGTGATAAAATCTCTTTACATTCACAAGTATGTTCCACCTATTTGAATAATTAAACAACATTAAAAAGAGGATGTGGTTGTAGAGACTTCCAGATGAGACCTTCCCTCCTATGCAATAGACAGAATCTCTTAATTTCACTATAGATTCTGACCCTGTCCAATAGGAAAATCCTTCTAAATACCTGGTCTTGGGACTCAGCAAGCCATGAGAATCCAGGGACCCACCTAACCATCTGGAAGCTGTTTCTATAGGTTTATCCTGAGTCCAATAAGCCTCCACAGCCTTTACTACGAATCACCATCCAGTTCCCTCACTCAAGGTGCCCTCTTTCTTTTTCTCTGTGTCTCAACATAGGCATTTTGTACCCAGCATACTAGAAGTGTCCTTGGCTATGACCAACCCAATTTCTCCTTCCTTCCCCAGCTTCCAGGGTGCTGAAATTCCAGGTGTGCACCACCACACCCAACTCTTCATCACTAATTTCTATGCACCTTGATCTTACAACATAGTGCTATGCTTCCCTACACAGAAGGGAAGGAAATATTGGGTTGGAGGAGGAGAAAGTACAAAATGAAATAATGAGAAAAATACCTGCAAGAGTGACAGATGGAAAAGAACCTGCCTATGGGATTATAAAGATAATTATTTGGAGGAGTAAGGAAATAATTAGCTGTTGTCCCCCCACCCCCATCTCCCAGGAGCAGAAAAAGATCATTCTATCTGTTTTACATTTTGTGGAGTTTTTTTCCTTTTGCTAAGGGCTTTTACATTTAGAATATTCTCCAATATCCACACCTTTGTGATAAAATAAGAGAACACAGAATCCTCCTCCCCATTCTGTCCATGAAGAAAACTGAGGAAGGGGTGGGCAAAAGCCTGGCTCAGTGTCACAGGAAAAGCAATCTCAGGGTTAGGCTAAAGCTCAGGGTTCTTGACTCCAGCCCTTTACTTTATCCACAAAGTCAACACAAGCAGTCTAGATTTGTTATCTCGCCCCCTTGTGTCTCAAAGGCCGAGTGACAAAGAGCGCTTAGAGTGGTACTGAGTGTAAATGACAGCACAGGAAGTCCATTCTCAGGGCCAGCCGTGAGACTGGCAGCTGAACGGGAGGCCAGAAAGCAAGTCTGTACAGAACATTTTCTTTCTACACTCTGTCTTGCCTCAGCTGTGACCCAACATCCACCACGGCCAAGGGGAGGGACCACTGAGCCTGCTGGATGACACGATAGAACTCTGCAGTCCATAGAACACTGTCAGTTCTGAGCATCCCTTAGCAAAAGGAGAGGCTAAACTTAATACAAATGAAATGAATCATCTACAGAACTAGATATTTCACATTTTTGAAATAAACATCTTCTATGATAATTCACATCTGAATTATAAATTATGTTGTTTTCTGAACTGTATGTATTATTGTGCAAATGTTCTGGGAGCACTTTTTTCAGACATGACACTAACTTTAGTTAATTCAGCTCTGAAACATGTTAACACATTTCTCAAGGAATTCCACCTAGTCACGTATCACGTTTGAAGCTTAAAATGCTGAAAGTAAAGAAATGTGTCATCCAAACAGGTTCAGTATGAGTATCAACCATATATGGAAGAAACTTTTATGTGGAAACCACACCCACTGCTGGATTCACAGTTGTAACAGCCAAGATATATACATACAAATATGTTGGTTTAGCTGTGTTGTATCAACATCAATTTATTTGTCCTAGTAGGACATTGATATTTACTGCAAATTTTAAAAAGGAAACTTTAAGTGCACAATCTCTCTAAAAAAAATTACTTTATCATTTACCTGGAACTACAATTTGTAATTTCTCACATGCTGCTAAAGCGTAGCCAAAAATATTTTTTAAATGTATTAGTAAACATAAATGTTTTCTTTAACATTTATATATTTATTTATTTATTTATTTATTTATTTATTTATTGTTTCACAGTGCTAGGAATTGAGCCCTGGGTCCAAGCATGTACTCTGCACCCTCAGACCCCAATTAATTGTAAGTTTGACTGTTTAATTGTACTTAAATTGATTACAGTAGACATAGTATGATAAAATCAAACAGATCCTATAACAAACACACTTCTTTCTTAATTTGTAATATCCACAAGTGGCAAAAAGCAAATTTCTAAATGCCACTCTGATCGATCATAACATATCTTCATGAAAAAATGGATTTCTGTTCAAAATATCAAGCATCTATAAATGAAAACAAATATAATCATGACAGAAGGCAGTTCTTTTATGTTATTTATTCATGAGGGTATTCTAATTATTGAAAAAGTCAATCAGAAATTGGTAGGCTTTCCAAAATCTGGAGGGCAAATATATTTAAGGAAGGAAAGAGACACAAAGAAAGGGGTAAAGACAAGCACAAAGACCCAAAGAGGTAGAAAAGTGCAAAATGTTCTTTGTTAAAATACCAGACTATTTCAGCTACTGGTGTAAGCACTAGCCTGGGGTTTCTAAATCAACAGACTGAAGAAAAACTGCCTTGTCATCAGAACCTCAAAATATATGGATCTCAAGAGAATCGAATATGTGGAGCTATAGATCTAAAGCCAAATTTTCTCTGCAGAATAAAACAAATTTTACCTGTAAAATCAAGTTGAGCTGCTTGACCAATAGATTAGACATTATGCAGGAGCAAAGATTCTAAGGGCAAGATACTAAATTTTTCTTTCAAATACTAATTATTCTTTCAAAATTTGTGGGGAAACAGATAAAGGATACTCACTGCAGGAAAGTACAAAAATGAAAAGCTTAACTAAAAACCCTGATGAAAGCATAACATTAAAAAGAGAGGTGTTTAACTGTTAAATCATCCAAATTGTTTTGCCAAATTTTGACATACTTGGTTTCCTGTAGTCAAAATTTCCCTCTCTCTCTCTCTCTCTCCCTCTCTCTCTCTCCCTCCCTCCCTCTCTCTCTCTCTGCTTTGGAAAAAAAAGTAAGGAAAAATAACCAGCTGTTCCTTGTATAATTCAGGAAACAAGTTTGATTTATTACTTTAAGGTTATTTTTGAATGAGCTGCTTGTGGCAGCCAGAGTGCAGAAGTCACTGAGGCCTGTCCACTTGAAGGGCTCAAACTGTTTCCTGAACAGCCCCTCTTCACTCCTCACCTCCGACGGCTATTATTGACAACGTGTGACTGGGGCCTTCCAGGATTTTAAAACAGCAGGGGTCCCAGGCGAACAATCGGGCTGTCAATTACCTTTTCCTCTGTTGTGAAAGAGGGGCCCAGGACAATGCAACTTCTCAGCAGGGAGTTGTGCAGCTCCAGTGTGTAACCCACTCTTGCACAGTCCGGCATTCAAAGCCAAGTAAATGGTTGGTGCCTTCACTTTTGTCCGTGTGGTCAGTTCAAACCAGAATTACTGCAAGGTGTAGATATGTCTCCATGGAAGGAGTTTTAAATTCTTGCGCGGGCAAAGTTGACTCCGTACATTGTTATCTCTGAGCTTCGGGGAAGTTTTTTTCTGAAACCCAAACAGACACAAAGAGCTACCCCCACTCCCAGCCCCCTTCTGTAGGCTTGTGCTTCGGGAACGCCCAAGCCTCTCTACCTATTTTGTGGCTTAAAAAACTTCCTGTGGGCATTGACGACTTGCTGTGAGGACTGTCCATCACCCCGCCCCTTTGTCTGGCAGTCCCTTCCATTCGAATTTGACTGACTGAGGCAGCCTGAGTTATTTGTAAAGAACAACAAGGCTTTTCATTCATAATTTTAGTAGAGGGACAGGGTGCTAATGACTGGGCTTGAATAACTAGGGAATGTGGTATTCAAGGCAGGAAGAAGCCCAACCGGCTGCCAAATGAAGGAAGGAGAGGATGTAGGTGAAAAGTGCCTGGGTAAAAAGCCGAACAATGACAGGAGAATCACACATGTATACAAATACAAATCGAGGTTTTAAAAGGTGAGACAATCAAAAAGATAGAAACAGGAAGGAAGGCAGGGAAAGTCCAACAGGATTGCGTTAACTTTGGGGTTAAGTGACACGCCAGCGTTTGCAGATTCCAAAACCCGTAGTGTCCACAGAGGAAGTGATCTTTTCATCCACTGCTGGTTCTCCTACAAAAACAACAACAAAAACGGTTTTTTTAAAAAGGAGAGCTGGTTTTCACTGCCTTTGGATACCTTGCACATATTCAGACAAAGAGGGTATGTTTTGCAGGGGTGCTCAGCCTCACGAGCAAGCCCAAGTTCCAAAGAGTTTACTTTGATGTGCATTTAGCAGGAGCCCAATATGTAATGACTTTGCATACCTGATGCTTCCAAGGAAGACAATTTGTAAAAAAAATAATAAAAGTACATTTCTAGTTGAATTTAAATTATTGTAGAATTTATGTTTCTTGCTGAAATAGTAAAATTATAATTTGGATTTTTTTAAATTTAGAAATCAAAACTAACCTAAAGTGGGTTTTGAGTGGGATATTTTTATTATTTTTATTTATTTATTTATTTATTATTTATTTATTTATTTATTTATTTTTGGTACCGGGGATCGAACTTGGAACCTTGCACTTGCAAGGCAGGCACTAGAACCACTTAGCTAAATCCTCAGCCCATTTTTATTTATTTTGGTGCTGTTTCAAGTATGCATATAGTGCTCACTTCGGCAGCACATATACTAAAAATTGGAATGATACAGAGAAGATTAGCATGGCCCCTGCGCAAGTATGCATAGAAACTGAAATAAAATTAGATGGACTATGTTTATATTATGTCTTCTTATACTCTCTGGCATATCCTCACAAATTCTTGGGCTTTTAAGAACAGAATTAAATAACTTACCCTGGGATTGAAACTAAAAATTGGTTGAAAACTTAATTAGTTTTAACCTGGCGATTCTACATTCAAAGCCAGGTGAGGCCCACCAGGTTCTTCTATTTACCATCTATCCCTTGGAACCTGAGGTCCAGGCCACTGCTTCATGGATGACAGGTGCCATGATGGCCATGAAATTAGTGTATGTTATTGTCTGGTATCTTTTCAAACTTCCCAGTCAGCTGCCTCTGTCCTCCCATGCTGTGGCAAATGTTAATACCCACGTCTCTGGGACTAATTGCAGCATCCGATGATGCCTACGTTGTAATGATACCGTGGTAAGTCTTCCAACCCGATGCCACCCCCACCCCCATGAAGGCCAGAAGAGATGTGGATAATCAACTCCAGCAAACAGGAGTGATCCTGTCCTAGCATCTAGCCTCACCTATCCTCGCTTTGGGTGATATTTCTTCTATTTTCAATTCTTCTTGGTGAGATATGGGTCCCTATTATAGTTTCAAGTAAAAATAACATAATGGCTTTTATGTATTGATGAGTTCTTGTGAACCAGACCTCTTCTAAAACTACACATTTATTATGGATTTAATCATCAAAATGATGCTCTGATATAGGAAATATTTTCATTCCTACTTTACAGAGGAGGAAATTAGGGCACTGGCAGATTGTGTAATTTACACAAGATTCCTTCCCAGAATGACCTAAATGAAACTTCTGTGGTCTGATTTTTTTTAATCGCCCATGTCATTCCACCTTAAGGTCAGGGCTGAGACTTTCTGATCAGATAACAACATGTTTCAGTTTGGATCAGGGATTCCCCTCAAAGCCTCATGTGCTCAAAGGTGGGCTTGAGGAATGGGGTTGGATTCTGGGGCACCCGAGCTGATGCTTTCAGGAGGTGGGGACTGGTCAGAAGAGGCAGTCCCTGGGCAGGGGTGACCGAAGAGGCAGTGTCTCCCTCCCTGGAGCATTCTTTCTTGCTCTGCTTCCTGCCACCACGATGTGAACAGGTCTTCTTCCACTCTGCCCCTCTGCTGTGCCATTTCTGATTTAGAGCTGGCAGACTGTGGATTATAACCTTGAGCCCAACTAAACCTCTTCTCCATTAAGGCATGTGTGTCAGGTATTGTGTCTTAGCTATGGGAAAGTAACAGTGACACAAAGCAAGAGGTTTTGCTACTTGAAAAATATTTATAACAATTTTTCCATTCCATGTGACTAACTGTATATTAGGTTTTGGGTAAAGCTCAATTCACATTTCTATTTGATTATGTAGATACATAGTGTACATTTAAAACATAAAAACCTCTACAGAAATTGATCAATGAGTTAAGCATGTGGCACAGTTTTTTAAAAAGTATCCACCGTGGTTTTGTTTGTCAATTTGTGCGTTTTAGTGTTGGGGATCAAGCCCAGGTCCTCCTACATGCTAAGCAAGCATTCTACCACTGAACTACAGCTCTAACCCTTAAAAAAAAAAAAGTTCTGAGTAACCTAAATAATTCAATATCCTGGCATGGTGGTACAAGCCTGCTGTCCCAGCACTCAGAAGGCTAAGGCAGGAGGATCACTGGAAGTTTGAGGCCAGCCTGTGCTCCATAGTGAGTTCAAGGTCAGCCTCAACTACGTAATAAGACCTTGTCTAAAATAAAAAGAGGAAGAAAGAAAGTCTAAATAAATATCAGTAGATTTCACAATGGCTTTCTTGCTTTCATTTCAAACATTGCTATATTGTTATTTGCTTATGTACCTAAATTTTGTCTGACCAGATAAAATACAGTGAAGGACATATTTATACTAAGGAACTATTTGTTGTTGCTATGAAATGGAAATTTAGCTGAGTGTCCTGTATTTTTATTTGTTAACTCTGGCAACTCTAGATTAATACAGCACCAGAATTGTCATGCTTTGAATCAAAATTTCACACAGATTGTCTTCCTTTCCTTCCCTTCATTGTGTCTCACCATCCAAACACCTATCCACCAAACTTGGCCTGGGAGGGGGCCAGCCAGCACCGTGGCTTGACTCCTAATGCCAACCAAATCCCAAGGACTTTAGTTCTTAATGTGAAATTTCAGTTGTAAAAGCATAGGAAAGGCCAATATTCTTATAATTTGGATGCCAAGAAGCTGTTTTAAGAAACAGAATGTGCCTATCCAGCCATGAGTTCACACACAAATTGAAAATGTCTTATATAGCAAAGCACAAAACAGAACAAGATAATACTAAAGGTAAATTTGGAAGTTAAATGGAAAATTGGGGAGTATTTGCTTTTAAAAATAGGAGACCTAAAACAGAAAAAGTGAGCACTTTAATTCAGTCATGAGCAGATTATATAAAACTGAATTCACAGGAGAAAATTAAAATAACATCACTTTAAATTTTCAACTTCAGAAACAGAGAGAGAGAGGGAGAGAGGGAGAGGAAGAGATCCTGCTTTACCTACCAGGGAACCTCTGATTAAAATTTTTGATGAAACTCATTATTGGTTGGGTTTTCAATGAAACAACAAATGTAAATATATAAATAAGCATGCTTGTCATAACATTATGTATTCTAACAAAACCATCCATCTCTAAAATTCTAAAAACCTAGTAATACAGAATTTTACTTATTCTTATTGCTGTTTATTTTTATGAATGGGTGCTCCTTGAAACTGGACCTCACTATACAGTTCAGGCTGGCTGTGAACTCACCATGTACCCAAACTGGCCCAGAACTCTCTATGGCTCTCTTGGCTCAGCTTCCCCAGAGATGAGATCATAGGCGTGCATTGCCACGCCCAGCTTAAGAAATGAAGAATTTTAAGAATAAATATTTGCCAAATAGTAACCATGAGTGAGGTTTTTGCTTTTATGATTTTAATGCATTGTTTGACTTTTTTCTTAGAGTTAGTATGTACTACAGAAAAAAATAAGTTCACTTTTTGCTATGGTGGGGGTCTGTGGCAGCGACAGGGAATGAAGGAGAATGAGGTCAATCATCTCTGGGTAACTGTGGAACAAACAGTACTCAACATGAATTGATGGAAAATAGTCATAAAATACACGATAGTTTTGGGGGGTTTTTTTGGTACCGCTGATTGAACTTGGGTCCTTGCGCTTGAGCAACAGGCGGTGAAATCACTGAGCTAAATCCCCGGCCCTATGATAGCTTTTTGATAAGACTCCTGTCTATACTGAGGCATGCTCAGCCCTCCCAACCTCAACTGATGGGATTTGTGACACCTGCTGAGCGAGATACTAATGGTCACCATGTCCCCCAGGGACATAATGGCTTTTGTCTCCCCAGGCACCTTGGGGTGACTGAGGATACTTGGAATTACTTTAAATTCCAGGAGTCCCCAGCCCTCCCCGAGGTGGAAATGCCACTGTGAAGCCTTGAGGATACTTATACAATTCTTCCTAAGCTTTCAAACACTTCGGTTTCTGTCTAGAACTATTTTACCTGAATTCCATTCTAAGGTTATAGTATTATAAACATGAAGTCTTTTTCACCCATACACTTCCCTATATATACTTATATTTATATTCAAAGAATTTTAGCTTCCTAACACACAATTTGTACAGCCAAAATAAAAGAATGACAGGCCTCTAAACTAGAGCCTGAGGTCAGGTATGCTGGTAAATGCCTATAATCCCAGCACTCAGGAGGCTGAAGCAGGAGGACTACCACAAGCTGGAGGGCAGCCTGGACTACATAGTGAGAAACAAAAAACAAATTCCAGTTCTCAAGAAGATCAAACAACTCATTCACTGCCCTGATCAGGGGCTGCCTTCCTCAAGACTTCCTTCTCTTCTGCTTGTCAACTGGCTGATCAGACTCCCTGGAGCCACTTCCTAGCACTTCATGACTATTTTCCTCACCTCTTAAACCAAACAATAAAGAAATTAGCAAACAGGCTGATGGTGGGGAGAGAATGTAGATAAAAGTAAACACATGGATTTTTTACTTTGCAAAGTACAGTTGGTAAAAAGCATGACTACAATAATACCTAAAATTAAGTACAACACTAAACTAATTGGAAACTAAGAAGTAAGCACTGTGTTAATTTTCAACATTACATTTCTACAGTAGCTGAAAGTGATGAATCCTGGGGGCAGCAGGTGCCTCTTTGACCTGCAGAGCTGGAGAAGCCCTGAAGTGTTCGAAGGTGCTCCCCCAGCTAGAGGCAGCAGCTTGGCCTCCTCAGGGGCCAGAGCCCAGCCTGATGGATGCAGCAAGACAAACAGACACGACCACAGGTTGAGGGGCCAGTTTCCAACCTGCACCGTCTGCAGAGCCTGTCAGGATGGAACTGTGAATCACAGGTGGAATACTTGCCATAAAGAGCAAAAAATCAAAATTTAATTAAGTAAAATAAAATGAGTAGAAAGGAAATCACCCAGTAGTGGACAGTTTTGCCATTCATGTTCCTTGTGAAAATCTTTTTATGATTTTGAAAAATAATCTTCTCACCCTTGTTTTGGTACTGTGGAGACATACGTTAGCATTGTTTCCTAAAAGGTGTTAAGACCACGCATGGGTAAAATTGGAAATTATAAATTCAAAATCATTATTATTTTCTCCTTTTTTTGAACATGCAAATCCCCCCCACACATACACACACACAAAATCACAACTGATGGCCACTGTTGGACTCAAATACCATAATAAGTTCCAGAGTTTTGAGCTTGCAAGAGATCTGGCTTTGGGTTCAGTCTGGGCCACTTTAGGCAAATCTAATCACAACCCCTTGCTGCTGAAATTCTCCCCTGGTTTCTCACAGGACACAGATCAAATCCTCCACAAAACCTCAAGGTCACATAGGCTGAGGACTTTCTCTCCCTTGCCCCTGTCACACCACACTGCCCTGCAGCTGTAAAGACTGCTTTTCAGGGCGGGGGATGTAGCTCAGTGGTTTCACTGCCTGCTGCACAAAGAGATCGATCCCCGGTACCAAAAAAAAAAACAAGACTACTTTTCAGTTGCTCCAAAGCAAGGCTACCTTGCAAAGGGGTCTTAGCCGAAGTCATTCTGCTGCTGGTGCACTTTATTAAGCCTTACTTGTCTTTAAATCTCTGTTGTCATAGCCTCAGGAAAGAAGTCTCTGACTAGGTCAAATCCTCCCTTTCCTCTCCTGATCTCTGATGATACCATTGAAGTAACTGAGTGATCCTTTCCTCAATAACTATCTCCTTCACTGTATTTTAAGCGCTCTAAGGTGATGCCTGAAAGGCCTGGTGCACAGAGAGACCTCAAATATCACTTGAATAATCAGGTGCATGACTGAAGGATGGAAATAACTTTCTTTACTTCCTGTCTGTAAAAGGGAAGCATAGGGTTGCTATGAAGTTTGGCTGATAGAGATCTCGAAAGCCTAGAGTATGGGAGGATCTCAGTAAACAGCAGTAACGATTTTAGTTAAATTGATTCCATTCAGTAGTTTACTTGTTTTGCCTCTGTATTTTCAAAAAGTTTTAAATTTAGCATAATGTAAAATGTATTTATTTGTTTGCACCTACATGGGAATAACAATTTAGAGATTTAAATTTCTTTTGTGGGGAGGGGCACTAGAGACTGGACTCAAGGGCTTCTCACTGAGCTAAATCCCACCCCTTTTTTAGTTTTTATTTTAAGACAAGGTCTCATTAAGATGCTAAGTTCCCCAGGCTAGGCTCCAACTTATGGTACTCCTGCTTCAGCTTCCTAGAGTCCTGTGTAGAACAAGTTTTAATGACTATTATTAGCTATGTTAAGCTATTAATAGTGAACATTTGTACAGAAATCTTAACCATCCATTGATTTTTGTTTCACCTATGACCTTTTCAAAGAGGATAAAGCACCTTAGGGAAGCAAGGGCCCATTTAGCCGACATGTTTATTTCTGGCTGGAATGTCTGCCCATTGAATTATTTGTTCAAGAAATCTGGAAGCATAACAATGTGAGTTCTCTCTAATTTGAGAGTGACCACAACATTTGAACTATTACCCAACATTGAATTTAACTGTATATTTGCAGGACTGAACCCTGGACCTCAGGAGGTACTAAACCCCATCCCCTGTTGAGAGGGAGGTGGACATTCCTTTGCATGGAATTATGTGTAGGTCTTTGTAGGGCACTAGAGTGCTGTGAGATTTAATCATTCTGAATTCTTCAAATTGTTGCGATCCTGTAAGTGTGCCTCCACATGTGATGTAGAGTGACTCTTAGAGCAATCCTTGGACTTAGAGTCTGATATAGCAAGTCACATCCAGTAGTGCTCTTATTTAACATGAACAGGATTCTTGTTTTCTTGACTGTGGTCTGGGAGAAACGGCCTCACCGAGTTCGAGTTGAGGAACAGTTTTTGATAGCAAGAAGCCAGTCCTCTAAGTGTCCCATACAGCCTTCCTCCTGGTACATAAACTTTCCATAAAGATTGTTTTTAACTTAATTGGTATTTACAATTTTACCTATTAAAATGAATGGTCTTACCAAGCATGTTTCAGTTACTTCCTAAGAATTATGCAAAAACACAACAGTAGTTTCCAGTGTAGAAGAATGACTCTTAACTTCTATCATAAAAAATGCAAAAACTGTTAATTTGCCTTTACAAAAATCAAGACTTGAAAAATATTCACTTAATTACATTCCTAAATTTCATTCATTCATTGAAAAACATTCATTGAGTGTGTAATATTGCAGAGAACTGTTTTTAAAGAATGGAATGGTGAAGAAACTTGTTAAACATGTATGTAGACAAGAAAAGAACATACAAAGTTTACTGCATGATTAAGACATAGGAGTATCAGGCTTCAAGAATCTTTGTTGCAGGCCGCTTGTGGTGGCTCACGCCTGTGATCCTAGCACTTGGGAGGCTGAGGAAGGAGGATCTCTGCAAGCTTGGGGCCAGCCTGGACTTCATACTTACACCCTGTCCCAAAACAAAAAACCAAACAACCAAAAAGAAAAATCTTTGTTTAAATTCAACGCCCCAGCCCCAAAAAGTTGAGACAACCTTGAACCATATGCAAACTGTTGTCTGTTCTCTCCCACCTCCCACTCTTTCCTTTCTTCCTTCCCTTTCAAACAAATTCTTGCTATCTAGCCCAAACTGGCCTGGAACTCACCATCCTCCAAAGTACCCGAGATTACAGACTTGGGCCACCACACTCACTCACCTAAGCCTTTCCTTTAGACTTATACACTCAATGCATTGCCTGTATTAGACATGTGTTTTATATAAGTCCACAATCGTTTCAAATGATTCTCCGCAACTTAAAAACACTTCTGGGCCAAAGGGATAAACAAACCGAATCTGCAGGCAGGCACAGTCTATTTCCTAAACTGAGCAAATTTAGATTGGATCTGTACTTCAGTTCAGAGCTGGCTGGTAGCCTCAGTACCGTGGCTTGTAAATTCTAAGAACAACCTCGGTGGGTCGGGATGTGTTTTACTGCGTCTTCCTTAGAGAACAGTTTGAACTTTCTATGCCCTTTTGATCAAGTGTCCACATAACAGGAAGCATAACATCTAAAACATCCTATTTATTCAAAGGCTGACATCCTACTGCTACAAAACAGGGCCAGTGATAGCCAAAGGCTAACTTCAATTCACAATTTTCATTTATATGAGACTTTGACAACTGGGTTAAAGAAACTAGGAACAAAAGGGATTGGATGTTAAAAACAAACAGATAAACAAACCTGAGGCTATTCAGAGAAAGGCAAACAAGAATACAGAGCATCTTCACTGATTAGGTTTTTCTCTGCACACTTCAGTCCCGCAAAGGAAGAGGTTCTCATTCCAGGGACAAATAAATGAAAAAAAGAAGAATGAGAAAAATTATGTTGGCCAGCAGAGAAATTCTGTTTCCTCATTGTTACATGGAATTTTAGTCCACAGCTGACTTTGCATAACTTATAGTAATAAGGGAAAGCACCTAGTAAGCATATTAATTAATTAACTAGTAGAAACCACAGGTGGATTTCAGCTGAATACAAGATCTCTGAAGAAAAAAAAAACAAAAAAAACAGGCTCTGGGGAGCATCCAGCTCAAAGTCAATCATCAGGACCACTCCTCTTACCCTGGAGTAACCCCAGATATTTCTCCCTGTTTGATTAGGGATAAAGGACATCTGCAAAGAAGGTTAGATCCATAGATAAACTGTTTCCAGTCCTCCAAGCAATCTAGATAAGACCTCAAGTGGTCTATTTTGAATTCCTTTGTATCTTTATTACAGTCACTCCCAGTTCCCTCCTGGAGGCAATATCAATAGAATGTGCAGAATCAAAGCAATTCAAAAAGTGAAATGACAACAAATCTTGGTTGCCAAGTCAAAAGGTCCTCTACTGTAAAGTCCTTTGCCTCTGGAAGGTCCCTGAAGAGTCCTTTCATAAATTAAGTTTTAGTATCATAGTTAGGCTCTGAGGAAAAATAATGGTTGAAAGCCCCAAATTGTTACCTAGTGGAAGCAGCTTGCATTGTTGGTTGTGTGCCATCTTTAAATGTGAACACATAAATTGCTCTGGTAACAGAACAAACTATCCAAATACCTATTAATTCTTTAACTCAAGAATACATTGTATCTTTGGAAGATTACCCAAACTAGGGTTGATCCCAGTAAAGTCTAGTGGCTTGCTACATCTCAGAAAGAAATTAGAGAGCTGTTTAAAGTTATATTTTCTTATTGCAACATAAATCCAAAGTTTAGACCCTCTAACAGGCGCAGTCTTAACCCTATGACTTCAACTTACCCCATACAACCACTAGCAAAAAAATCATGTCTTCATTGTCTCCATCGAAAGCTTCTATCAAAGATTGGAGAAGGCAAAATCCATATGTTTATATATTGCTTTAAAAAAAAACAGAGGCATAAATACAAATAAACAAATACAATACAATAAAATAAAGCCTCACATGAGAAATCTCAATTGCATGACAGAGTCCCGCTTAAAGGCTGAGTCTGGGAAAATAAGTTACTTGGTGAGTCCTAGGAACTTGAGGGTGAGTATTGTTTCAACAGAAATTTCCATAGATTCGGCATTTTTCAGTATTAAAAAATGGCAAAACATCCTTGTGTGTTCCCCTTCTAGAACTTTCCAAAACACATTTGCAAATGTATTTCATGAAGTTTTGCCTAATGCTATCACAATTCCTATCTTCCAAAATTAATATCAGGCATAATTTAGGAATGTAACGGGAGACTCAATTTGGGGACAATTACAACAGTTGTATGAAACATCTCATTATGCATGTCCCGGCTCATACACAAACATAATTGCTCTTTTGAATTATAATTTAGTAAACTTTGGAAGCACAATATGGTAACTTTACACACTTCCCTGTGAGAAAAATAACAGTATTGCAATAAATAAAAAATAGGGGCAAATGGGAGGAAGCAGGTTTTTTGTTTACCTTGTTCTTAAATTACAGGTTAAATGTTTTCCCAGCCAGCAAAGTGCAGAAGTGGGAGGAGTGGGGAGGGTGTAGATAAAACCAAACTTCTTTCTAGTATATGGGAGATAAACATAAATTTCTAGGTTCTCCCCCATTGACTCAATAAAAATATAAGGTGTTCTAACCAGCCAGAAGTTTCTGATTTAAATTCCATTTTGAGCTTGATTCCTAACAAAGTCTTTACAAACTTTCGGGGTGCTGGGAAAACAGCGAACACAAACGTCTCCCCCAGAAGCCACCAAGAGGAGCAGGGGCTCCAGGAGGCGAGGAGAAGGCGTTTCCTTCACCTGCTCTGCTCCAGCGACTCGCTGGCTGGACACCAGCTCGTTCCCGACTAGCCTTGCACAACCTGGCTTTGACCCCAGCTCCCTCCCCTCGCTAAAAGCTGGGGTTCTTCCGACGCAAGGCTCATTTCGCGTTCAAAACGAAATGTGTCCGAAGAGATGGTAGGGAAAGCTACTTTCTGTGCCGTCTATATTATAAATGTCTCATAAACCCGCCAGCCTTATGCACCTTTTGAAAGGCAACCCCGCCAGCCCGCGTCCGGTCCGAAGCAAGCAGCCTCAACCCCGCGCCGGGCGGGCGCCCCCTGGTGGCGGGACCGGGCCTAAGCGCAGCCGCGCTTGCGTTCGCCGGAGACTCGATGGGGTCGGCGTCGCACTGGCGGAGAGGCCCAGTTGTCCCGAGCAGCCAGCACCGGAGACGCGGTGCAGCCGGCAGCCGTAGCCTCGTCCACCCTCGCCCGAGGGATGGAAGACGTAGGCCAGCGCCGGAAATAACCCATGCCACTTCCCCTGCCATCTCTAGTTCCAAACCCCAGGGGAAGGAGGAGAGCCCTGGAGAAACATGGAGAGGAAAGGGCGAGAGCGCAGCGAGGCAGGGAATGCGCCAGGGACAGAGGAACAGGTCCGGAGAAGGTAGTCGGTGCCCGGGTTGCTGCCAACAGATGTGGGCTAGAGCCGTAGGAACAAAGCACCAGGTTTTCCTAGCACCGGGTTTTAAGAGCTCCAGCCCTGCGAGGGGCAAAATCGCAGGTGCTGTTAGGGAATTTTGACCTCATAAGCAGGTACTTCCCTATCAAGCAAAAGCATTCTGTAAATCATTAAACAGAGTGCAGCACTGGGGGGGGGGGGGTGCGTTCACTTTCCCATCGGGACCCCACGTGCAGGCACGTTCCTCGGGGCGTGGACGGCAGCTATCGCAGAGCGGGGGGTTTCTGCACGCTTGAAGAGGGCAAAAGTCAGTCCACCTTCAAGACGGACAACAGGAGCTTGTGGAGAAATCTGCTAGGTGACAAAGTGGACAATCAAAGACGAATGTCCTGGTTAAGCGGAGGTTTTCTGCAGTGGAACTGAGAACGCCTGCCGTCCCACCCCCGCGCCCCACTTCGGAAGTCCGTGTGGTTGCCTGGAATAATCGTGTGTGTGTGTGTGTAGCAATGAATTCCAAAGGCTCACGCTGTCGATTTTCCTCACTCTACCAAGTTGAACAAAATGGTCAAAAAAACCCACAAAAAACCTTCCATCTTTAGATAACCCCCACTTAAAATAATAAAAATAAAATTCTAATAAACCGAGAACTAAGAGTCGACACAATCAAAAGCCAGTCCCAGCTGGAGCAGCAGGGACTTGAAACCCGAATCTGCATTCCGTTCCTCCCGTGCGCGGCTCGGCGGTGGGGGAGGTGGCTGGTGCTGGTGCCTGGTGTATAATCGGGTTAATCCAGTAGACAAAGAATAAACCAATAGCCCTCCCACCTCACTTCCCGCTCCCCTTTCCCTCCCCTTTCCGTTCTTCCCGGCGCCCCCTCGGCGAGGGGGACACGCGAGGGGAGCGGTAGACTCGAAATGGATTCCGCGTAGCCTTGAAACCTGTAAGCTTGTTTTTAAGGCTAACCCTGCCCGGCCCGGAGTGGTTTTAAACGTGCCTTCCCTTTCCTAGTGGCAAGGAGAAAGTTCCTAAGTCCGCGCGAGCCCACAGCTCGTCCTCACGGCCCCGGGGAAACCTGCAGGTCACAGTTTCCTTGGAACTAGATAAACTGACCCCGCCGCGCCCTGCCCGGCCCGCAGGCGCTCCGCGTCTCGGAGCCCGGCCGCAGGACCGGCCGGGGACGCGCCGGACGGCGCGGTTGCCCTTTTGAATGCCTCCTGCGGCTCGGAGCGCTGGCGGGCGCTGGAGTGTGAGTGAATGTAGCCCCGCGGAGCCAATGAGCTGGGACCGGATGCGATATATCCTCTGGGACAACAACTGCTCTGTTCCGCCTCGGATCCACATGACGCCATTTACTGCTGCCGCGGCCGCCGCGCAGCTCTCTGCCTCCTCCGGAAAGGCGAGGGCGGAGGCCAACTGCGAGCCCCCCCGGCGGGGCCCCAGACCCTCCTCCTCCTCTTCCTCCTCCTCCTCCGCGCCCGCCGCCCCCGCCTCGGCCTCGCTGCCGCGCCTCCACAGCGCCCAGTCTGCACCGCCGAGAGCTGCGCGCCGCAGCGCCAGCGGAGGAGAGGGGCCGGCGGAGCGCGCAGCGCCCAGGCCCCCGCGCCCGCCCGGGGCTCGCGGCCCCGCGCCCCGCGCCCCCGCGCCGCCTCCGCTCCGAGGCGTCCGGTCCGCAGGTCTTGGCGATCCGGCTTTAGGTTCTTTGTAAGGCCGTTTCTTTTCTCGCTCATCTGCCAGGAAAAGAGACTCGCTGTTGGCGCTTCGGCCTCTTGTTCATTGAGAAAAAAAGAGGAAATACTCCGCGTGCGCTTCTAGAAGGGGGGTCGTCTCCAGCCCCGAGCCCCGTAGTGTTCAACGGCGAGGGGGGACTTGGCAGCGAATTTTCCACTCGGTTTTTCTCCGATTGCTCGGAAGCTGGACTGAAGCAGAGTTTGGGAAGAAGGGAAAAAGTTTGCATCGGGACTGGATTTATTTGCACACCGCAGAAAGAAGAAAATCCGAGGGGGAGAGGTTGGTGCAAAGCCGCGATTACGGTGAGGCGCGTTTGGTTCTCCTGCTGGAGCCGTGGCTGGCGCGCAGTGGGCAACATGGAGTAGGTGCAGCTGGCGGGGAGTGGGGTCTGCCTCTCCCTGAACGTTCAGGCTGCCCGCGGATCTCCCTGTCCCGGGCACGGGCTGGGCCTGCCTTGGCGGGGCTGCCGAGCGCGCTGGGTGCAGTGTCCCCAGCCTACGGGTGACCCCGACCCCGCGCACCCGCGCTCTAGGGGCCTCGGCGCGGAAGACGCCTGGTCTCGATTCTGCCCCCAAGCCCTGCCTTGGCCGCGAATTTGGCGCTGAGAGCGGGAGAGGGAGGGCAAACACTTTGTTTTCTAGGTCGCCCTTGCAGGCGCTTGCAGTCGCTCGCGTTTCTAACCTGTTCCTCCGCTCTGAGGACAGCGAAAGTTCTGGGCGAGCCTGACCTGCAGCGGAGGCGCCGGTGGGGCTGGGTTGCTCGCCTCATCGGGACCCGAGACAGTGCCGGGTGGAGGGAGTCCCCGCCTCTGCTCTGTGTGGACAGAGTCTAGCCCGGTGCCGGTGGGAGCGTCGCCCAGCCTGGCGCCGTGTCTCTCAGGTTCCGAGGTGCAGCTTTCTCTTTTTTCCGTTCTCCGATCGGTCTAGGTCATTTTTTTTTTTCGACCTAGTACAGAAAGTCATCAAGTGGTCGCGATCATTTTCCATTACCTGAAAGTAGCAAAAAAAAAAAAAAGATAGTTTTTCCCCCCTTTAAGGTTGCAGGTATTTTTCTTTTCTTTTTTTTTTAATCTTGTGCATTTTTTACAAAGCGCTTTCTGTGTTGGTTTGCCCCACCCCAGTGCTGAAGTCCTTTCCCCTTCATCCTTAGTCTGATCACACACTGTTCTTAATGGGGGTTTCAAAGCACTCTCAAAGGGGAGGGAGGAACTGGGAGAGCGCAGAAGGGGGGGGGGCTGCGAAGGAGAAGGGCAGGAGCCGTCAGAAATAGGTCCCCCCCCCCCCATGATTCTACTTTGCTCAGCAAACAAATCTGTACCGAAAGTTTCCAGCCCAGGAATCTGGGTCCTGCACTTTCGGCGTGTTTAGGGGGGGTCTCTGGAAAAAAAGTTAATTATCTTTTTAACGCTAAGAAATAGATTTCTTCCTTCGCGATCTAAAAGGAGGTTGGTGTGTACGGATTTCAGGCAGTACTCCCCGGGGTCGGTGCACCGTGGAGTCGCTGTGCGCTCGTGGGTAGAGCTGTGTCCTGGCCGTGCGCCCGAGGCCGGCTTTCTTTCCCTGGGACTCGGGTTTGGAAACCTGTGCTGGACGTTAGGGGACCTTTGCAAAGCCCGGTGTGGGCTGTGTGACCTCCACGGGGTGGGGACGTTGGGGTGGCTCCCTCTTGGCGCTGGCAGGCGGATCTCCTGAGTGGGGGGAGTTTTTGTGGGGAGGGGGAGGCGGGGGAAGTGCGCTCGTGCGCTGCCTGACACGTCCCCTTCCGAGGCGCCCGCGCCCCCCCCGCCTGGGAGTGTTCGCGGGGTTGGGGGGGCAGCTTGGCCCCCAAACAGCGTCAGCCCACCGGGAGAAAAGTCCCCGGGGGTTCTGGCTGTGTCCCACCTGCTAGGGACGGTGTTGGGGTTCAGACAGAGCCGATAAAAAGGGAGTGAAAGCAAAGAGAAGCGTTGTCTTGTCTGCCATTCTGTTGGAGGTGAGCAGATCCGGTTTCTACCACTGTCTTGTTATGAAGTAGGAGGCGTTTGTCACCTGCCTTGTTCGCTGCGGCTCTTTTCCAAAAATCAGAGATTGGATAAAGGTCCACTTTTACCTGTTTCACTTTATTTTCATGTAGGCTCGGGACAGGAGGATGATAATTTTGAAACCTAAAGCAATTGCAGTTTAGGGTATTACTTGACAGAAAGCTAAGTTTTAAAATGTGACACTTGAATTTGTAAAACTTCCTATTGCTACCATTTGGTTTATGTTCTCAGCCATTAATTTTTTTTTTAAAAAAGTAAGATAGGTTTTATTTTTAAAAAAACAACCTTTAGGCTACAGATTCTAAGGTGTTCTAGGCTATCAGGTTGTAGACTATTTGATTCTGAAATTGAGAAGTTGAAAATAAGTTCCTATTTTCTTTGTTGCTTGTTGTGTAAGATGCTTTAATGTTTTCTGATACCTAATAGGACTTAAAGTGATTTGCTTTTAATCCTATAACTTTGTGTTACTAGATAGTTAAAATTTGCGGAGTTTGTAACTGACCGTGGAGAAACGCATGGCATTCATCCTGCATGATGTGAAAAAGTTACAGTTCTGGACGGCATATCAGAAGGGTGCTGTAAAGGCAGATGAAGAAAGAATTTTCTAGGCTGCCTTTATTGATGTTCAAGGCAAAAATGACTGACAAATTTAAACCAATTACAAGTTTTGAAAAGGTAGTTCAATTTTTGAAAATGTTGGAAGCAGTATTATGTTCCAGCATTACTCTTACAGTTTTTACATTGAACCTGAACCTTCCAGATTGTATGTTTATTTGAATAAGGAATTGTTACTTAAGTGATTCAGACAAAGATCAGCTTTGTGTCACTGCACATCACGGGGTTGCAGAGCTGTCAGTACCCAGCCATAATTTTTACTTTGCAGTATGTGCGTTGATCATAAGTCTGTTCTCATGCCTCTGCAGTGCCGCTCCATTTCAAATCCCATTTCTAGGAGATGTGGAAGGTGAAGAGTCAACTCGGGTGGGTGGAGAGGGAGCAGTATCTTAGAGTATAAACCGTTGTCTTTCCTCTTGGTTTCTCCAGGAGTTCAGATGTGTTCTAAGCCTGCTGGAGTGACCACACCTCCAAGACCCGATGGAGACCAGAGCTCACAGTGGTAACGGGTCGCAGCCTTTGCTGCAGGCACCCCGAGACAGTGGCAGGCAGCGCGGGGAGCCTGACCCCAGAGATGCCCTCACCCAGCAGGTACATGTGTTGTCTCTGGATCAGATCAGAGCCATCCGAAACACCAATGAGTACACAGAGGGCCCTACTGTGGTCCCCAGACCTGGGCTTAAGCCTGCTCCTCGCCCCTCCACTCAGCACAAACTCGAGAGACTCCACGGTCTGCCCGAGCACCGCCAGCCTCCCAGGCTCCAGCACTCTCAAGTCCACACGTCTCTGCGCGCTCCTCTCTCCAGGTCCATCAGCACAGTCAGCTCAGGGTCCCGGAGCAGCACAAGGACAAGTGCCAGCAGCAGCTCCTCTGAACAGAGACTGTTGGGATCATCTTTCTCCTCGGGGCCCCTTACTGATGGGATAATCCGAGTGCAGCCCAAATCCGAGCTCAAACCCGGTGAGCTGAAGCCACTGAGCAAGGAAGATTTGGGCCAGCACGCCTACAGGTGTGAGGACTGTGGCAAGTGCAAATGTAAGGAGTGCACCTACCCGAGGCCCCTGCCATCAGACTGGATCTGCGACAAGCAGTGCCTTTGCTCGGCTCAGAACGTGATTGACTATGGGACTTGTGTGTGCTGTGTGAAAGGCCTCTTCTATCACTGTTCTAATGATGACGAGGACAACTGTGCTGACAACCCTTGTTCTTGCAGCCAGTCTCACTGCTGTACTCGGTGGTCGGCCATGGGTGTCATGTCCCTCTTTCTGCCTTGTTTATGGTGTTACCTTCCAGCCAAGGGTTGCCTTAAATTGTGCCAGGGTTGTTATGATCGGGTTAACAGGCCTGGATGTCGTTGTAAAAACTCCAATACAGTTTGCTGCAAAGTTCCCACTGTCCCCCCCAGGAACTTTGAAAAACCAACATAGCATTATTAATCAGGAATATTACAGTACTAAGGATTGTTCCTTTTTTTTTTTTTTAACACACAGATGCAACCAACTAAACAGTTGTAATCTTGGTACTGTTAATAGAGGGTTGGGATATTCTTTGCTGTTTGCAGTGAGATGCTTTTTGTCCGTGTGCCATTTTTAACTGACATGCTTGTTAGAATCAGCTAATGAAGCTCAAAGTGAGGGGTACAGAACTTGGTGACCCACTTATCGCATAAGCTAAAGCAACAGACACTCCTAGGCAGTTTTCGTTTGTGAATAGTCTTTGCAAGATTTGTAAATTAGCAGATGACTTTTTTCCCATTGTTTTCTCCAGAGATAATGTGCTATATTTTTGTATATACAATAATATTTGCAACTGTGAAAAACAAGTTGTGCCATACTACATGGCACAGTCACAAAATATTATACTAATATGTTGTACATTCGGAAGAATGTGAATCAATCGGTATGTTTTTAGATTGTATTTTGCCTTACAGAAAGCCTTTATTGTAAGACTCTGATTTCCCTTTGGACTTCATGTATATTGTACAGTTACAGTAAAATCCAACCTTTATTTTCTAATTTTTTTCAACATATTGTTTAGTGTAAAGAATATTTATTTGAAGTTTTATTATTTTATAAAAAAGAATATTTATTTTAAGAGGCATCTTACAAATTTTGCCCCTTTCAAGAGGGTGTGATAGTTGCTGCAAATGAGGGGTTACAGATGCATATGTTCAATATAAAATAGAAAATATATTAACGTTTGAAATTAAACTGAGCTCTTTGGTCTTATTTTACCTTTTCTTTGTTTCTTTCAAGTGCAAGAAATTGCATTTTATGTTAAGGCTAGCATTTTAATGAAATAGTTTTGCTTATCTGTCAGATGATTTTGTCAGATGACCTCTGCTATAATGTAAGGCGGATTAGATGATTTTTTGAGAGGTAATGCTACCTATCAAAAGAGAAATACCTGGACACTTGACTCTGTTTAATCATTTGAGAACTCCTTTGAGTGTTTCAATGGCTCTGCTTTTCCTTTGTTTTTGCAGATTTGTTGACTTGCCTTTGATATGCCTATGTTATGCAAGGGTTTTTTTTTTTTAATTGGAGCTGGTTTACTTAAGATTTCTCAAAAGATTAACAATTAGACATTTTCTTAGCATACAGTATGAAGAATGAATGCCTTGAAGATAATTCAAAACTAGAGGAACGAGTTTAGTTCAGCAAACATTTATTGAATGCTGTCTGTGTTGAGCATAGAACATACGTACACAGATCAGTCCTTATAACTGAGGCAAAAATGTTTTCTTAGCTAATCATGACTGTTTTTTCTAGTCTGCTTGGTTTTAGGCACTGAAGTTCATCAACATCTTGTGTTACAAAAACATATGAAAAGTGTAACATTTTGATTTGGTTATAATATGCCATTTCATCCTGTATTGGTCTTACAGTTCATCCCAAAGTAGGGCAACTTAAAGCCCTGACTTATTTGGTCATATTATCTAGAAAACTGTTAAATTTTACTCTGGGAAAAAGATGCAGTATGGCAAAAGTCAGTGTGTTTCGGAGTTGTCTTTTGGAAACAAACAGCAAGCTGCCACAAGCCCATCTTGACAAATATTAGGTTTTCTTAAGTCACTCGATTAGTCACTTTGTGGCTGGTGATTTTTTTTTTTTTTTTTTTTAACCCAAAAGCACAACCTTTTGCTGCCAAGAATCACCGGAAGTCTAGGAAATGATTTACTTGTCATTGTTTAATCTCTTGTTTCCTGTTCTGTTGGTTTAAGAGGACTTAGTACAGGTTGTCTTCTGTTTTGTGTTTTAAAATTGGCTTTCAAGGAACCATCCAGCCTCCTAAGAGGCTCATACATTGCTGTTAGGACCTTCAGTTCCTCTGAACGTTCTCCAGCAACACCACATTAAATTAATTTAGAGATTACTTACTCTTAAGCTTCTTCCACTTCAGGATACTGAATGTTCATTCTAATGTGCTTAAATTTCAATTCTGGTGATCTAAGGAAGAATTAGAACGTTAAAAAGTAAAGCAGGGTTTCTTATTCAGTGTAGTTTTCAGGACTTGTTAAGAACAAAATTTTTGACTCATTAGCTTTGCTCATGCATTGACAGTTTTTTTGATCAAAAATTAGGAGAGTCAAAATTTTTTCCTGCACTGAGTAGTGTTCAAAGTATTCTGTAGACAAATTGCAGTAGATCCCCTTTGGGTGTTTATTGAAAAGGTAGATTGCAAACTTCCCTGTAGTTACTGAATGGGAATCTAATGATGAGGCCTGGGAATTTGCATTTTGTATCATTCCACAACTGGTTTGTGCAATCGAGAACTGCTGACCTAAGCATTGCTTTCTTATTTAGCTTTTTTTTAATGTACTCTGCTATAAAGTGTAACTGACTGATATGAATATAAAGCATAACAGTCAATTGAGGTTAGAAGAGGATTTGATATAGGTATATAATAAGCCCTGGTGAAAATTTCTTTAAAGACAAATAAGAAAGTTGGATTCCTCAGGAACTCCCAACCAATTATATGCCCAGTTTATAAATGAGTTTAGAATTCATTTTCAGAATATGGAAAGTTAAATGTTTATGTCTAAATAGATTGAAAACACCCCCTGGGAACAAATAGGGGATAACAACCTCAAATTCTTAATCTCTGAACTTGGAAATTCATATCATTATAAAGCATTTAATTTATAATCCAACAGCCTTTATGCTGATGTCATAGATTGAAAGTATAACGATACAGCAAACATGACTGCTAAGTATTTAGGGAAAATTTAAGAAAATTGTTGTTTCTTTGGCCTTTTAGTTTTTTGAACCTGTACGCGTTCCACGTTTGAAATTCATTTAAGAATTACACTTGATTCTCATTACTTAAAACATTCATTTATATGTTTTAAGGAGGAGATCTTAAGGCTCTGCCCAATTTCTGCCACGTTGGAGCATGCTCTGGGGATTGTCTGCAAGAAGAAAGCCAAAACCCACAGAAGTGAGCCCAACCAAACTTTTTGCATAACTTCTTTCTCCAGTATACTTAAGTCTCAAGGACTACCTGACTCCAGGTTATATAAGTTAAGGTACTGATGACAGATAAATGAATTTGTTCTCTCTACATTCCTGTGAGATGGCTGATAAGCAGTTCTTGAGTTTGATGTAATTTGTTAGCTTTTGAGCATATAGGTCAAAACTTTCAAAAGTTTAATCCTTTAGAGTTTCATTTATATACACAGTTGACCATTTGCTTTCTTCTCCTAAATGTGTGAAAACCAGAATGTAGGTTTGAAAATCTCGACTTTGAAAATTGGCTGAACTGTACATCAAAAGCGAGTTTGTTATTGTGTGAAAAATAATTTATACTATTTTAGCAAAGAAAATTATGAAAGTAGGTTATTCACTAGCTATGTCAGTAGTATCAGTATCAGTGTTACTCTTGTTTGTAACTAAGGCAATGGTCATGTTAATTTAGATTTTAATTTGGACCAAAGCCTCACTTTTTTGTGATTGGCTAAGAGTATCCCCATTGAGAGAATATCAGACCAGAGCTTTTAACAGGGCCTATCTGATTTGACTTGGAACTGAACATCAGAATGAAGCTACACATCTGGAATATTTCATCACTGGCTCAGCCATCGACAGGAGAATAAACCAATCAGATTGTGTATTGTGGATTTTCTTTGGATACTACATTATGATCTTCCTTGTATCTTGAAAGACAAACGTGAATAATGAGAAAATGTGAATTCCACCCATAATATAGCCCCTCTGATCAAAATACTTAATTTATCTCAAAAAAGACAAAAGAGAAAAGCAGCAATAGAGAAAAAAAAAGTTAAATTTTTATCATGCCTAGCAAATGGTTTACATTTATATAATACTGTATTGGTTAATTTCAAGATTTTTTTTTTTTAGACAGGCAGGGTCCTGCTATGTAGTTCAGACTGGTCTTGAACTCACTACCCCAGGTTGGCCTTGAATTAACAGTGATCCTCCTGCCTCAGCCTCTTGAGTACAACAGTAATTATAGGCGTGTGCCATCATGCCTGGCTAATTTAAAAAATTTCTAAAAGCCAGTCTTATTTGGCAGCTTGGACTTTTAAATAAACTATTAAAGGCGATTAGAATGAAGTCTTGACCTCTGACTTGCCTAGATGGGGCATGTAAGGCTTCAGCATACCCAAGGGTTTATGTTTCAAAACAGTTGTTACTATACAGAAGAATAAATAATTTAGGTTAATATAAGGGCTCACTTGGAATGAAATATGGGAACCAAAATTAGCATTTCAACTTACGTATTTTTTTTTGTTTTTGTTTTTTGTTTTTTGGTACCAAGGATCGAACTCGAGACCTTGCGCTTGCAAGGCAGGCAGTGGAACCACTGAGCTAAATCCCTGGCCCTGTTTTGAATGGCTACTTATGAATCACAGGACCAGTTGATCCTAATGCAAAGGAAAGAGTTTCTACTGTAAAGACAAGAATCAGAACAGGTAGAAGAAAGGTGCTATGAGAGTACAAACTCTAGGACGAGCAAGGATACATTCTCAATAGTGGATTTGGTCTTGTGCCTTTGCAATGGCTGCAGATATTTTAATACCTGAAGAAGAGATTCTGCTAAGGAAGTTGCAACTGAACTAACAGTATTAAATGAAACTATATCTACCATGCCCATATCTCTTAGTCTAAATGAAATGAAGAGATGTTCCGTGATTATTTGGATAGCTACATTTTACTGTGCTTATTCTTAATTTTGAAATACATGATTCACTAAAACCTTGAAAATACACAATTTTTAAAAATATTTTTTCAAGATAATATAACTAAGAATTAAGTTGAAAAGATTCGTCTATTCTTGTTCTTCCAGTTCTTGCTGGAATTTACCTCTCGCCATTAACCCATAATTTTAACTTGCATTGGTATTTAGAGAAGGATGAATACTTGTAAAAAATGAATTGGGGATAATCAAGCTGGAGGGAGGAAGAAAGTGATAATGTGAAAAGAAATGTAGAGCTATAGTGCAATTCTACCCTTGCCAAAAAACAACACCTGAGATCAGGCTGCTCAGGTTTGCTTGGCTTTCAAAACTCAGGTGTGTGTCCATCTCCAATAGTTACGTAATGCCATTTCTAGTTTTAAAATAGCTTTTGTTCCAAATATCATCAGCTTTGTTGACTTTGAATCAATAGCTCTTGCAGTCAAGCAGGATTCTGATTAATACATATTTGTATCAACTCATCCCTCTAGATTTTTTTTAACAGTTTTTTGTTTTATGGGGGGAGAGGGGTTCTTTTACTACTGAGCATTGAACCCAGGGCCTCCTGCTTGCAAGCCAACTGCCTTACCACTGAGTCATATCTCTTGCTTGCTTGCTTGCTTGCTTTATTTATTTACATGAGATCTTGCTATGCTGACCAGGCTGGCCTTGAACTTGTGATTCTCCTGCATCAGTCTCTCCAAATATTGGGATTACAGGCATGTGCAACCATGCCCAGTCTTTCTCCAGATTCTTAATAGGCTCAGTGTACCCATCCTGGCCTGAACCACAGCTTTCCTGCTCCAAAGCAGGCATAAAATAGCCCTGATAGCTGGTTACCCAGACTAGAAAATTTTGTAAGACTCCTAATGGAAAGTCATTTTTCTAAATTGAGAACAGCATTTAAAGATGCATATTATAAATGTGAACATTATAAAACCTGTGACCAAGTAACCTTACATGCATCAAGCAATAGGCTTCTATTGAGCCTTTAGTATCTGCTCTGTCATCAAGGCTAAAATTTAGGATGCCACAGGGATTGTTTCTGAACTGTGACTCAGCTAGTAAGGAACTAACCCCAGGAACATGAGCAAGCACACAATCAACACTTGTGTTTAGGTCTGTGTGTCATCTGAAATCTGACTGATCCCATCAGAATAAAGCTTAGTTAATTTAGTTTTGTTTGCATTGTGATTTAAACTTTGGAAATACTGAAAATATGAATTATTTTACAAATAATTGATTTGGTTCTAATCATCTGTGAAAAGTTGCATGATGTGAACCCCGTAAGACCTGGGGTCTTACAGATGATTAGAACCAAACTGTAGGCCTGGGGGTCTGTACAGCTTGGTGAGTGAGCGCCCGCCTAGCAGGTTTCAAATCCTGGGCTGATACCAGGCACTGCAAAAGAAACGAAAAGGAAAAGCAAACAAACAAATGCAGGCCCAGGGTAAAATTTCTCGTCACTGATTTAATATTTATTGTGTGTCAGTATAGATGGCCTTACAATAGGTGGGGAAAAATGATTGTTTATAACTGTTGAAGCTGATAATCTAGGATTGGATGCTAAATCATAGAAAATGACCAGTAGCATTATCCACTTCCTCCCTTGGGTCTTTATTTAACCCTCCATCAAGAGACTTTTGGCAAAATCTGAAAATATTTTTGCTTTTCACTGCTGGTGGTAGGAAGAAACTACTGGCATCTAGAGGGTAGAGGCCAAGAATGACACTAAACATCCTACAGTGCTCAAGACGTCTGCCATAACAGAG
Source organism: Heterocephalus glaber (assembly GCF_053883595.1). Taxonomy (NCBI): domain Eukaryota; kingdom Metazoa; phylum Chordata; class Mammalia; order Rodentia; family Bathyergidae; genus Heterocephalus; species Heterocephalus glaber. The sequence goes on along the minus strand of NW_028258358.1, from coordinate 15,918,106 downwards.
TCATCCAGCTCAAAGTGTCACTAGTGCCCAGTTTAAGAAACTATGCCCCAGAAAAAAAAAAAGAAAGAAAGAAATTATGCCCCAGAGGCAGCTGAGAAGCAGTGGGGAGAATGTTTATCTTTTTGACATGTGACAGGAAGGCCATCAGCTGAATGAGAGAGGTGAGGTTGAAGGATATGCGGAGATTACTGGGACCAAAGCTTTGGAATTTTCATTTTCAGTAGTAAGCCTCTGAAATTGTTTTTTTTTTTTTTTTTTTTTTGGGACTGGGGATCGAACTTGGGACCTTGCACTTGTGAGGCAGGCACCAGAACCACTGAGCTAAATCCCCAGCCCGGACCTCTGAAATTCTTACATGAAAAATTCCTACATTAGTTCGATCCCAGGTACTGAAAAGAGAGAATATATGAACGTATACTGTGTGTTACATGTATATATGCATTTTTGTTATTTTAATGGACTTATAGACTTTAGCTTTATCCAAAGTTAATCTATTTTGAGAGCGTTACCAGAAAGAGGGATTTTAAGAATTCATTCATAGTCCTAAGAACTACATCTTTGCAGTTGGGCTGGATATGGGTGGCACATGCCTATAATCCCCGCAGTAGGGAGACTGAGGCAGGAGGATCACGCGTTTGAGCCCAGCCTACGTAGGGTACGTAATGAGGCCTGTCTCAATAAACCAAAACAAGACAAAAACGAAAGAGGAAGAGGGAGAAGAAAATAAAAATACTTCACAATTGGATTTGCAACAATGTAAGTCGTGTGTGCGTGCGTGTGTGTGTGTGTGTGTATGTGTGTGTTTGTGTGTGTTCTTACCAGGGAGTGTCTAATGGCAATTGTTCCTTTGAAAAGATCCCAGCTCCTAACACTTGGGCACATAGATCCTCCATGAATATTTGACAAAGGAATGTATTGAGCAGAAAGTAAAATCATATTGACAGTGACTAAAGAAGATCTAATATGAGTAAGAACAATAAACTCTTAATAGGGGTGTTTTATGGGCGGTAATAAGGTTGGGTGCGCCAGACTTGGAAGGGAAGTGAGGCGGGTCTCTCGGGACTGGGGTGGTGACTGGGACAGTGGTGGTAAGGCAAATGTGGCTTTCTCAGCCTGCTCCCCGTGTGCCTCTTCCCCACGTGCTGCTGTGGCACTCGCTCCGATCATGTGGCGTCCGCTATGTCATGATTCAGCGTCAGACCCTCACCGGATTTGGCCACCTGAACTTGGACTTTTCAACATCTAAAATATGATCAAAATAAGTCCTTCTTTTTTTTTCTTTTTAAATATGGGCCCAGTCTTAATTTTTTATGGGAACACAAAACAGGCTAAAGACAGTTACTCCTGTGGCTTTATTTCCTCCCATTTAGGAAAGTAAAATATACTAGCTACTAAGTGTAGCAGATCCATTTTTATTGTTTACATACATTATCTGCCTTATGTAATATTAAAACCTAAGATTTATATCTATAAATGTGCTTATCAGGAAAAAATAGAGTGAGGGAAGAAGAATTTACTTAACCTTTACCCAAGTTCAACAGGTTTGCAGGTCCAGTGAAGTATATATTCTCTTTGCCCCTCATATTTCATAGGCACCCCCCCCAAAACAACTAGTCGCCTTTCCTAGGACTATTTATTCACTTGTTTACTTATTTTCTTACAAAGGAAGTTCCCCTGCTTTCATTGGAAAGATGAGCCAAGAATTTCACTTTAAAGTCCAAACCTTTTCTTGATTACCTGTCTAAATCCTTGGAATAAAGCCTAAACTTTAAGCAGCAAGTTAAACAGTAAATAAATTCTGCTAATGGGTATTAGATTGCTAGCTAGGGAGATTAGTATAAGGAGTAATTCTAATTAAATAGAGAATCCTGGAGAGAGCTGAAATGTTTCAAGAATAGATTTTGTCTCCTGTGCCTCATTAAGAATATAAAATCAGCTTCTATTGTGAAAGGACAACCTTTCAAAAGCCTGCTGTGTTGTCATAAAGAGGCTGTCTAACCTCCATTTTCATATTTTGAATTTCTTGTTTAATAGCAAAGGGTATTTTTATAGCCCAAATCCAATTAAAGCCATGCCAATCACCATGTTGTATTTTAAGTTAACAATAATTTATCTCCCATTTAGACACATAAACAGGCTGACCTCAGCTCCCAGTGCAGAATTTAAGAATTGAGATTATTGCTCCCTGGTAGTTCTTAGGGCTTACAGGAGCTGGAAGGGTGGTTTGCCTCCTTCCCCACCTTGCTTTCTGTACCTGGAGCTGGGATATCCTGCAGTCCAACAGGTATTATTTTAAAGAGAGTTTACGAAAGTGAAGAAAATTGGGGTAGAATAACTAAGTAATAGACTTATCATGCCTGAAGGTCAGTTTTCCCAGCTTAGGGTTTAACTTAGGAAATTATAAAAACGGTGTTTGAGTTTTGTTTTTTTTTTTTCACATACAACAATAGCTGTATTTATTCTTGCATTTTGAGAGGTAAGAGGCAAGTGGAGGAAAATACAGAGCATAATTAATAAATTATGCATTTAATTGACCTAGAAAATCCAACTAGTACAGAAAAGGTACAAATTGTGGCAAAATAATTTGGTAGCATAAATGAAAAATTTCTGCCCTATTATTTTTCGGAAGAACTGCATAATTCAGGATATCTCGTTCTTCTGCATTTGTATCTTGGTGATAGTAAATTAGTTCACACTAGTGACCTTGTGGTGTGAAAGTCTCAAGGCTGATACCACCACCTTTTTATCACAATTACTTTTTAAAATTAATTTCATTGGTACATTTTAGGTATACAATGCAATGACATTCATCATTGGAAATTTGCACCTTTACATAGTCTCTCTTGGTTCTTATTTTTCCCCCTTCCCCTACCCTCCCTTCAACCCCTCCATCCCTCCCTATTTACAAAGACATTTTTTCCATTTTTCCATTTTCTCATATTAATTCCATTCCCTTCCTTCCTTTCCCCTACCCCTCCCACTTCCCCTTGCTCTTTGCCCCTTTTCTTCCTATTTCACATTATCTATTATACCTTTGAGTCCTTATTTACACTTTCAGTTTCTCAGACCAGAGAAACTATTCGGTATTTACACATGTGTGTCCTGTTTATTTCACTTAAGAGTATCGCCTCAATGTGCATCCATTTAGCTATAAATGTCTCTAATTTCTCGTTCTTTATGGCTGAGTAGTACTCCATTTTATAAAAAACCACATTTTCTTTCTTTTTTATTCTTAAGTTCTTTTATTGGTGCATTTTAGGTATACAATACGTTTACATTTATTGTAGGGTGTTTGTACCCGTACATGATGTATCTTGATTATTTTTTCCCCATTACCTGTGCACCCTTCACCCTCTCCACCCTTCCCTATTTACATAGACACCATTGCTATTTTTTTTTCTTTTCTCATAGTTTTTCCTTTCCCTCCTTTCCTTTTCCCTTCCCCTCCCTTCACACCTTCATCTTTGAACCTTTTTTCCTATTTCAAATTATCAATTATTAATTTTAATCATTTTAACCCTTATTTACAACTCTCAGTTTCTCACACTAGAGAAACTATTCGGTATTTACACGTGTGTCCTATTTATTTCACTTAAGAGTATGCCCTCGATAAGCATCCATTTAGCTATAAACGACTCTAGTTTTTCATTCTTTATGGCTGAGTAGTACTCCATTTTATAAAAAAAAAACACATCTTCTTTATTCAGCCCACACTTGGGCTGCTTCCAAGTTTTGACTATTACAAATTTTGCTGCTATGAACATGAGTGCACATATATCACTGTGGTATGATTCTTTTAATTCTTTGGGGAAGATCCCCAGCAGGGGAATAGCTGGGTCAAATGGGATTTCCAGTCCTAGTTCTTTGAGGTAGCTCCATACTGATTTCCACAGTGCTTGCACCAGTCTACACTCCCACCAGCAGTGGAGCAGGGTTCCTCTTTCCTCACAGCCCCACCAGCATGTGTTATTGGTTGATTTCATGATAGCAGCCACTCTGTCTGGGGTGAGGTGGAATCTCCATGTTGTTTTCATTTGCTTGTCTCAAATGACCAGTGATGTTGAACATTTTTTCATATGTTTATTTGCTATTTCTACTTCTTTGTCTGAGAAATGTCTGTTCATTTCAGATGCCTATTTTTGGATTGGGTCTTTACATTTGGGAGGTCTGACTTTTTTAAGTTCTTCTTATATTCTAAATAGTAGACCTTTGTCTGAGGAACAGCGAGTGAAAATTTTTTCCCACATTATCGGTTGTCTCTTCACTCTGTTGGTGGTTTCTCTTGCTGTGCAGAAGCTTTTTAATAAGAAGAGATCCCACTTGTTGATTGTGATAGTTCATGGGCAACTGAGGTTAGGTGATTGAGTTTTGGGATAAGCTATTAAACTATTAAAGTTTACAGAAGAAATCCTTATAACTGTGTGTGTCTTGTCCTTTGCCAGTGTGCGTTTACACAGTTCTATAGTCATTGCCTAGAATCTGTGACGGACCCTTTCTTGTTCTGCAAATACTAAAAACATGAAACAGTTAATACAGAACAAAAGATAGTCTATTCATTTTTTGTTGTATAGTCATCATAGTTGAAAGGAAAAGTTTAGAAACTGGAAGAGGGAAAAAAAGCCATTTTCAAATGTTTAAAATAAATTTTTAGGGAATTGCAGTCATTAGTCTGAGCATGAGGTCATGAGAGCCCAGGAGGTTCCTTAGGAGGTCCCTAAGAAGGCTGCTAGGAAGAAAGAGTCAGATAGCCAGTTCTCTTTCCCTCTCTCCTTCACTCTTCCCTTCTATTTCTCCATGTGGACAAGAACAAATTATATTGAAGTGTTGTCATAGATTATGTCAACATTGTGAATATAAGTTGGTTGGACGTGTACGTGATGTAAGGGAGCACTCCTATAATTCAGACTCCTCTGAGTCACTTTATTTATTGGTTTATTTGTTTATTTTACTAAGGGAGTAACTTCCTACAAAAATAAATAGTCTACTTTATTTATTTATTCTACTTATTCACTGGTGCAGTGTCCCCAAAAGAACCTAACTTTGAAGTCAGCAGTACCCTAATTTTGAGCCTATGCCACCAGATCAAGACCAAGTGACCTTGGACAAGTATCTTAACCTTTCTGAGTTTCTTAACCATCGCTGAAGGTGAAAATAATACTTACCTAGGAATTCATAATAAAATATTTGCATTTCCAAGCCTGGCACCCACCTCATGGGGAGTGATTGATAAATCTTGCTGCCTTCCTATCTCTCTTTACACCCAATTATATAAACCTTGGCTCTGATCGCTGGTACTTCTCCTGATACCCAAGTGCTAGCTTTAGAGTTGTAGTTATGCAAGATATCTTGGCTGAATAGCTTGTTGTTTTCTTAATTCTTTTCCTCCTGTGTGCTATTCATCATGCTCATAAAGAAGAACTCTCATTAATGACCTTTGTTTCCTCTTTACAGGACTCACTATTTTTCTCTCTCCTGAGGTGACCAGTATTTCTCCTGACATACTCAGTTGTCACAGAGGCAAGTACTACTAAACTCTGGGTGGAGCCCTGAATGCTGAGGACATCAGTGACATCTCAGGTTTAATCACTATGATGAAGGATCTCCAAGCTCAAGCAAATCCTAAATCCTCTGCAAATTCCAGTTGATGCAAGCCCTTCTTTTGCTGTGGTGTTGAGTATACTGTCATGGCCTTAAAGAACACATTCATCCTTTCTGATAATGTGTTCTTCTTTACTAGGCAATAGGATCTTGCCTTGGGCTGAAGAGGAGTAGCTGGGTTCTAAAACAATCTAGCACAAATACAAAGCAATGACAGCCTAGAATCATGAGCATTCATTCTTCACTGAAAGGCAACGACAGGATGTTTTGTGTCAGTCACACTTGGAGTTCTGTGAAGCAGATCAGCAGAGACATATCTTGAGTTATCTAGAGAAATCATTTGTAGAGTATGAGACCCCCAAATGGCTGTACAATAAACCACTGCCATATAGAAGGAACATATCTAATTTTTTACTCTGAAAATACTAAAAAAATCAATCTTTCTTATCTTAGTTTTCCATCACTGTGACAAATACCTGAGATAACCAGTTTATAAGCAGGAAAAGTTTGTTTTGGGTCCTCGTTTCAGAGCTTTCAGTCCATGTTTGGCTGGCTTGCTCTGTTTTGGGGATGTCTGTGGCAGGGGGTGTGTGTTAGTACAAAGCTGCTCACATGACAACTGGGGGGCCAAGAGACACCACATGAGGCCTGGGTCCCAATATCCTCTTCGAGAGCATCCCCCAATGACCTAACTTCCTTCCACCAGGCTTTCTTGCCTAAAGATTACACAACCTCCTCCTGACAGTACCATAGACATTTAAGATCCAAACCCTAATATTAATATTTTACATAAAAATACATCTTAGAGATGACATCCCAGTCTGGTGAGCTGCATCTGAGGGATAGTGGAGGGGCTGGTCATGGCCCTCTCACAAGAATGTTGGTTTCCAGCATGCATCAGCCTTTTATAGTCGTATGTTCTGGGTCTGGTGCATTTGTCCATTGTATTATCTAGTTTAAACTGACCTAAACTCAAACTCAGAGCCTGAACAATGACTGAAACATTTAATCCTAATAATGTAATCTCAAGCAAGAAGAAAATGATAGAGCTGATATTTGTATTCCAAGTCCAAATTCTTTATCTGTCATGATATGATGGGGAAAATGATAGTTTGAGAGGAAATCAGGAGGGGAGAGAATAACTAAAATATGGACTTACATTTCTTAGTAGCAATAAAATACATCTGATGCATTATTTTATATAACTGTGACATATCTGTTTTCCAACATTTAGAGCTGTCAAACTGATTATCAGTATTACTTTAACCAAGAATCAAATTTTTAAATCACTTTATCATAAAACATTATTTTTTGGGCAGTACTGGGGACAAAATCCAGGGGTACTCTATAACTTAGCTACTATCTTCATCCTTTCTCTGTTTTTTATTTTGAGACATGTCTTACTAAGTTGTTCAGGATGATCCCAAACTTGCCGTCCTCCTGCCTCAGCCTCCTGAGTAGCTGCTATTATAGACATACACCACCATGCCTAACATAATTTAAAAATTGAGCACATTCAATGATACTATTTGTAGTAAGAATAAACATGTTTTTGTACTATTAATCATACAATCAAGAATCACTCGATTTTCAAAATGTTCTATTCCATTTAAAAAATATTTTTAACTTTTATTTCTGCAACTTTATTGTAGACTCGACAGACTAACATAATGATATTTGTATGTTTATAAAATTAGTATAGTATAGTATAGTACAAACTCTAACAGATTCGTAAACAAATATGTTTGATTACTACTGAGTTACAGAGAAATTTGGAGCATAATTGGAGGAAGCCTTCTTTACTATGGTACCTTGGGAAATTACCTCAGATTCTTCCGCTATACTGTGGGGATAATGATGATACCTAAAACAAAAGATTTTTGTGAAGCTAAAGTGTGTGTGGGTATGTCTTTTAAAAAGTAGCTGGAAAATTGTATGCACAACATTGACAGATTTTAGATTTTATTTATTGTTTAACTGTTGTTATCATCATTGTAGCATTCCTAAATTTTATTTCAGTATACTTTTCGGTCTGTATACATTTGCATAATGCTCCATACTTTAACTTTTCTTGAAGAATTGCAAATAAATTGCTATAAAAAGAACTTGTTTAACTTTCTGAAAAAATTTGATCCATTTTTACATGACAAAATATTAGTTAATTTTAAGTAGCCATAATAAACCCTTTACATGTGAACATAAGTAATAAATTTTTATGAAAACTGTTACCAACCTCCTGTATAAAAAATTTCAATGAGAAGAGTGACATTGTTCTACATTTTTGCAAATCTTTTTAGTATTTGTCTTATTAATAGATAGCTGGATTTTCATGTGTGGTACTGTAGTGTGCTATGAAATATTTTTTTAGTTGAAATAATTGAAAACTAAAATCTGGCCATGCATCGATATATAGTTTGAAACAACAGGCATTTTAAAATAGTATTTTCGGAAAATTGTGGTTATTCTGTAACACCTTCCCAAAATTTGATGTTTGGTAGTTTCTTTCTTCCTTTTTTTTTTTTTTTGCTTAAATTCTTTTATTGGTACATTTTAGGTATACAATATGTTAATATTTATCATTGGGTGCTTGTACCTGTACATGATGTATGTTGGTTCTTATTTTTTCCCCATTACCTGTGTGCCCTTCACCCCTCCACCTTTCCCTATTTACATAGACTTCGTTTCCTTTTTTTTTTCTTATCTCATAATTTTTCCTTTCCATTCTTCCTTTTTTCCCCATCTCCTTCCACCACCCCCACCCCTTTGGACCTTTTCCTGTTTCAAAGTATCAATTATTAGTTATTAATCCTTTAAATCCTTATTTACACTCTCAGTTTCTCACACTAGAGAAACTATTTGGTATTTAGGGTTAGTTGTACTATTCAACCCAAAATTATGTCAGTGAACTTTTCATACTCTATCACAACACAATCTATTGATCCATCTTGCTTTTTTTTTTGGTACCAGGAATTGAACTTGGGTCCTTGCACTTGAGCAGCAGGTGGCGAAACCACTGAGCTAAATCCCTGGCCCCCATCTTGCATTTTGAGTGGGTACGTTACCCTTTTTATTTTTTGAGGAACATGAATGAATGTATTTTAAAATGCTTTTTTGAAAACTACCTTTCTGATTATGCATGTTGGTTTTCGTGTTATTCTAGTGCCTGTGTATTATGAATGTTAAAATTGTTTGAGAGAAACCTTCAGCGTCTGGGTGCATGCCCTGATCACACTTGTGCTTATGAATTGCTTTGAATCACAGCATTTCTCTGGTAGTGTTTTGCAGAAATAAGTGATATCAAGCCACCTTACTCAAACAACAGCACAGTGGCTTTATGATGGAGGGGTGTGTGTATGGTGGAAGGGGGACTTCTAATCCCAATGGACTCAAATTTTTAGGCTGTTAAAATAAACAAACTTTAAAATCCCCTCACCTCTCTTTTATAGAGCATGGATCAGGTGTGAACATTGAGGAGCACAAATTTAGCAGTAGACTCTAGGGAGGGTGTGCAAAGTACTGAACACTACTGCTAGCTCTCTCAGAAGAATGGTTTTCCATTCCCTTCTCTGCTGCTAGAGGTTAAAGGCACAATACCTGCTCTCCTTCCCTTCTCCAATAAAAACTTTTCTAAATAATTGTCAACATGTGTTAGCAAAACTTCTAAACCTTCCTAAAAATACCAAAGGACTTGAACCTTACCAAAAATGTCATTTGCATCTTTCCTGTTTAAAAAAAAAAATTTTTTTTTTTTTTTTGAGACAGTATCTAGCTATGTAGCCCAGGCTGGCCTCAGACTCACAGAGATCCTCCTGTCTCAGCCTGCAGAGCTCTGGAATGACAGGTGTGTGCCACTATGCCCAGCCCCCCTTTTCCCCCAATAATACTGTTTCTATGTTCCCCTGGAAATTCACAATCAAAAGCGTTTCAATATTACTGTTTCTGGAAAAAAATGTGTAAAATATGAAAAGATAAGCAAAATATAATAGGAAAATCTTGGTAAATATAATAGCTTTAGGAAAACATACCAGCCTTGAATAAACATAACTATTTCCAAAAATAATAATTCCTAAGCATTCTTTTTTTGGCTTTTTGAAACAGGGACTCTCTATTTAGTTCAAGCTGGCCTAGAACTCAGTCTGCCAAATGCTGGGATTACACCACCATGCACCGCTTCTTTTTTTCTTAAAAAACAAAATAAAATAGAATGTGTTACATAAATCACTGAGATGTGTAAGTAAAGGAAGCTACAAAAATTCCTGGACCAGAAAAAAAACATTTTAAAATTTATCAACTCTAAAAAAGAATTAAGATGTGTTACATACATATACCTACTCCCTAAGATGAATACAAACTTCATGTATTACAAACATGTACTGATAAAATAACATTTTAAGAAATAAAATAAAATTTATCTGCTAGTAAGAACAAATATATCTGGAATATAAACAATTATGAGATCACAAATAATTTCTTCTTCAGTGGCAAACTTTTGAACAATATCCAAGTTTCCACTACCATAAATAATACACAATTTAAGACTCAGTTCTTTAAATTACAGGTATGATGAAAAATATTTCTCTTCTGAAATGCTGCTTTAACTAGGTTATAAGCTTGTTCAAGTTAAAAGCCGTATTTTTCATAATTAGATGATTAATGACTACTTCTTTACTTCTCGGGTCAGATAGAGGTCTGAGTTAAAGATTTCCTAGGTCTTTGAGAAAGAAAATCCATTCTCCATGTCCTTTTTCTGCCTAGGAAATACTAAAACATCCCTCCCAGTTTCTCTAACACAGTGGTCATTCGAAGGTCTGGCCCGGATAAGGACAGAGCTTCTTAGTTTCCAACTGAGGTGCCTGTAAACGTTTTCTTTCTGAAACTCAGGACTTTTCATTGAAATGTTCCAGCTCAAAAATCTCCCATCACAGTTCACATCCTCTATAAGTTGCCTTCTTAAAATGTCCAGCCATACAAATCTCTGAATATTTTCTGTCTTTCCTTCCCCAACTTCACCCTTCTTTCCGGACATCCTGAGTTCCTGCAACAACATTCATCAACTATTATTTAAACTCTTCTCTCACCCTGGAATTTCCATCTTGCTCTGCAGTCCCTTACTGCACTTTTAAATTCCAACAGGAATCTTACTCTCCCCATGACACTTTTCCCAGTTCCTTCAGCCAGAATTAAACTGCCTTCCTTAACCTCTCACAGTATCCCTTTGACTTTTGGTACACCTTGGATTTTCCCCAGAACTCTAGTCTATTTCTTGATCTTATCTTACTTTAGAATCTCTTTCTGGGCCAGGTCATCTATCCCCAAGGTTTTTGTTATAACTGAGATGAAGCTGATCCCCCAAATTTATGTTTTCAGCTCCAACAACACCTCTGAATGTCCTATTAAAACACACTCTTCTGCCTGCACTCTGTGTTGAATTTATCATTGCCTACTGATTCACTTGGATTATATTGATTTCTCTACATACTTACACCTTTTATTTTTAGTCTCCCATGTGACTTTTATTTCTTTCTTTTTCTTTTCTTTTTGGTTTTGTTTCATTGTGCATTGCTTTGATAGAGGGTCATTGTACGTTACCCTGGCTGGCCTCAAACTCACAATCCTCCTGCTTTGGCCTCCCAAGTGCTGGATTACAGGTGTGTGCTACCATGTCTAGCTTCCCTCCAGGCATTTTATTTATCATGTAGATTAACAAATTACATCAAGCTGTGGGCAGAGCTCATTAGTAGAGCATATGCTTAGTATATGCAGGGTTCAATCTCCAGCAATCCCCTGTTCATCCTCCTAAGAAAGAATACTGTCTTATTTTTATTTATCAGAGTTTACCCTAGTTCTATCATTGCTCTTGAAGACCTCTAGTCTTTGTACAAATAATCTATGATATAGGGCCAGATATATAGACAGTGATGGGATCTTTGTTAAATAGAAGAGTAATATCAGCTGGGGATTTAGCTCAGTGGCACTGTGGCTGCCTCGAAAATGCAAGGTCCTGAGTTTGAGCCCTCGTACCAAAAAAAAAAACCAGAGTAATATAATATATAATAGTCAATACCTTTTTTATAAACTAACATTTATTGCAGCAACTTCCAAAGAAATTTTTCTAAGTAGATTGTCAATTTCTGGATGGTAAAGACCATGTTTCATTCTTCTTTATATTTCTCAAAGGCCCTATTACAGCATTTTTTTCCATAGTAGGGGTTCTATTTAATTGGATCAATGGCTTAATAGAAAACCCAAGTCCTTTTGTTTTGATATTTTCAGGATATTGGATTGTCCAAAATTTGAACAGATACCTTAGTATACTGAAAGTAAATGGCAGAGGGAAGATAAAGGATACAAGTGAGGTACCTGGTTTAACACTCCACAACTATATGTAAAGAATAGGGAAGTCAAGTCGGGCTTGGTGGTGCATGCCTGTAATCCCAGCACTCCAGAGGCTGAGGCAGGAGGATCACCATGAGTTTGAGGCCAGCCTGGGCTACATAGCAAGTTCAGGGCCAGCCTGAACTACAAAAGGGAGACTCTGCCTCAAAAAAAAAAAAAAAAAAAAAAAAAAAAAAAGAATAGGGAAATCCATGCCCCATTTGCCAACTATAGATTCCTTTTTTGAGGAATATCTTTAACATCAATATATCTAATACAATAGCACAGGCTCAGTGGAAGGAAAAGGCCATAATTTGTTCCTCTGAAATAAATTCCTTCAAAGCCTTTACTTTTTTTAGATATAAAGCTAAAAATTCATTTTTGTAATATACAAGGGATTTCAAAGAAGTTTTATTCAATTTGACCTAAGTATAAGGTGAAACATTGATACTACGTGCAAGGAAGATAACTTATTGAGTTGGGATTGTTTATAGTTTCTCTGCTGTGAGAAACTGAAAGTGTAAATAAGGATTAAAATGATTAAAATGAATAATTGATAATTTGAAATAGGAAGAAAAGGTCCAAAGGTGTAGGGGAAGTGGGAGAGGAAGGGGAAAGGAAAGAAGGGAAAGGAAAAATGATGAGAAAAGGGAAAAATGGAAATAAAGTCTTTGTAAATAGGGAAGGGTGGAGGGTGTGAAGGGAGGGCTAGGAATGGGGAAAAAATAAGAACCAAGATGCATTATATAAAGGTACAATTCCCAATGAGAAATGTAATTGTGTTTTATACCTACAATGTACCAATAAAAGAATTTAAGGAAAAAAACTCTGAAAATTTGGATTAGACAGATATTTTTCTAAGAAGATAAAATTATTAACATTTATGTAAGGAGAATAAAATATGAGTAAATAAGCTACCAAAGAAACAGTTGGAAAGGTTGAAAGATTTATACCCCTAAATGTGTCAGGTACTGATAAATTTATAGGGTATTCTATCTGTAAACACACTTTCAGAAATGATAATCCCCATGTTATTCAAACCAGTCCAGATGGTAACTGCTACATCAGCAGTGATAATAGGTCTATAAGAAAGAAAAGCCCTCTCTTGCAAGGAGCACCCGGAAACCTATGGCTTCAGGACAAAGGTATCTGTTAGAGCAAGAAAGCAAAAATTTCACAGAAGACGCTGAAGAGTTTCAAAGGGCACATGAAAGAGTGTCAGTAGATAAGGAGTGATAAGAGATGGGATCAGAAAAAGGTTTTTAGAGAACTCTTTGGGGATTAGATTGTGGAAAGTGGAGTGAGCTGGAAATCTTCAACATCTTGTGATTGGGACAAGAACATGGCTAGATTCTTCCTTATGTATCTGAGGCAAGTTGCTAAATAAGGAACTAGGGGTGTTGCCTACAGCACACAGTATCCTAGAGCTTCCCTTGATGCCTGCTTCCTTTTGGGTCTGTCCACAGAGGCCTGGAGGCCGGAGCTGCAATGTCTTAGCATATACACACACCTCCAAAGCACATGCTCTTTCGAACCTCCCAGTGCCATTGTTGTTTAGAATTGTTCTAGAGGTCATATCCAATGGACTTAGCTAAGAAAAATGAATGGGAAGCGTGGGGCAATAGCATTTTTTTTGCAGATGATATGATTGTTCATTAAGCAAACCAACCAGGAACAGCAGTGGTGGCACAGGCTTGTAATCCCAGAGTTTGAGGGGCTGAGACAAGTGGACTGTGAGGTTGAGGCCTGCCTGGACTATCTAGCAAAATCAGAGCCAGTCTGGACTATACAGCAAAAACCTTCCTTAGAAATTCAAAGAAGGAAAGAAGAGAGAGAGAGAGAGAGAGAGAGAGAGAGAGAGAGAGAGAGAGAGAAAAGAGGGAGAAAGAAAAGAAAAGAGAAAATCCAGATGGGTGTAGTTGTACCCATCTGTAGTCCCAGCTATGTGGGAGGCTTGAGACAGGAGAATAACTTGAGGAAAAAACCATCTAAAAAAAAATTAAATAAAATGAGAGAAAATTCAGTTATCTCATGAACAACTATATGGCTTAATAACAGAGTTCAAATAAAGTTTCCTATATAAGAAATATAAACAAAGAATATTAATGCTCCTTATAAAAGCAAAAACGTGACATAAAGGGAAGAAATATCCTGTTTACAATAGCAGCAAAACCGAAAAAAAAATGGGCAGTGACAATAAAAATACGTGAAACCTATATGAAAAAATTATGAAAGTGTATAAAAATATAAAGGTTTTTTTTGTGGAAATAAAATTACACAGCATTTATGAATGAGAAGTCTTTTTTTTCAGGACTAAAGATTAAACCAGGGCCCTCACATTGAGCTATCTCCACAGCCACTTGCTATTTATTTATTGAATTTGTTGACAGGATCTCGGTAAGTCACTAAGTTGTCCAGTCTGGGCTTGAATTTGTAATCCTCTTGCCTCAGCTTCCCAGAGTGCTAAGATTATGGGTATGCACAACTGCACCTGGCCGAAGCCTAAATAACTTAAAAAGATAGCTTCTCTTCACGAAATATTTCGCAATTTCCTTCTAATAAAAAATGCCATTTTGTTGATCTCTGTTCATTAACATCAATAAGCACGTACACAAAGCTAGCAAAAAAGTTTTGGAACAGCCTACCAATGTAAAGCCATTCTATAGCAGGGCATGGTGATGCATGCCTGCAATCTCAGCTAATCAGAAGGCTGAGGCAGGAGGATCACAAATTCAATGCCATCCTCAACCCTGGTGTTCTGGAGCGAGATGTGGTGACAATAGGGATTGTTCACACCCATCTGCCCTGCTCTTTCTCCGGTTTCACTCTTCGCTGTGTATTCTCCAGCCACAAAACTCAGATTAGCTTCATATTGATATTAGACTGAATTTCGCCATCCGTCCTCCCCCAAATCATCCTCCCTATAAATAACCAACTGCAAAGTAAGGAAATGCTGCTCATTCCCTGGAAGAAAGTGGTTCAACATGGACTGAACAGCTACTGTAAACAGGCAAGAGGCCTCTTAAAATTTACATCAGGAGTCTATTTAATCCTCACAACCTGTTGTGAAGTAGATATTATTATTAGTAGATAAGATACCAAAGCTCCAAGATGTCAAGGAACACTGAAGATATGCAACTAATGATAAAGGGCAGAGCCTACTTCCATTCAAACTATCTCTTTCCAAAGTTTGCATCTTCAGTCTCTGACTTCCATCTTATTACCTTTGCCTTCACCATGATAGTCTTTCTTTTAAAATGTTCAGAAATAAAACAAAAGTATGTATGATAAGAGAATGGGTATCTATTCTTGAAGCCCATGTTAACCTACAAAGACTTCAATTTTTCAGAGAATGTTTTATTAGAGCTGCTTATCTGATATTGATTATCTCTTAGATTTTATATATGGATTTTACTGTTGATAGATTTCAGAGGAGAAACTTCCCAGCATTTCCTGTTTGTAAAAATCAAACCTAGTGGGTGGTGGATAAAATACCTGTTATCGATGGGGAATGGAAAAGTCTGGTATGATATCCTTAACACAGTGAAGTTTTAAAAAGTCACTCATACATTAAGTAGTCCTATTTAAGACATTGAGAAAGGAAAAGACTATATTTGTCCTTAAAAAACTTCATGTTGGAAGGTGTGGTGCACAAACCTCTAATCCCAGCACTCGGAGGTTGAGGCAGTGAGTTTGAAGCCAGCCTGCACTACGTACTGAGTTCAAGGCCAGCCTGAACTGCATAGCTAAATCCTGTCTCTAAAAAACCAAAAACCAACCCATCAAACAAACAAATTCATGTTACTGGGGAAATAAGAGAAAACAAGTTCAAAGTGAGGTATTGGCCTCGGTTAGAAGTGTCTTTATAAAATAACAAAAAGTTCCCAAACTTTCCGTGGCTCTGCTACTCTTTTTATGCCATGAGACTATTTTGAATAAATAACCAACGTATGTAAAAAACTTATTATATCTATGGTTGCCCACACCCTACAAAACCTGTCATCTTTCAGTCCCCTGCCACTCAATACCATCATAAAATGACCATTTTGGGTATCTCAGGATTTCTTTCTTACACACACTTTCTCTGCTTCAGTGTCATTATATCTTCTTTAATAAAGTATATCCAAACTAGCTTTACCAAAAACTTAAGGATAAAAAATAAGCACATGTCTGGTTGAAGAGCATGCAGAAGATAATTAATAATAAATTTTAACATGTTATTTACTATATTTATTAGTTTTAAAACTGGTCCCTCCAAATTAGAAAATGCACTCTTAATATGAACAAATTAAATCGAAACTTTAGTTCTAAGTCTAAAATATGCAGCTGTTGTAATAGGAATCCTTAATTTTATTGTTTAACTTTGTAATTACTTCTGTGTTTCTCTGCTTCTTATTTATTTATTTATTTATTTAGGTACTGGGGATCAAACTCAGGACCTTGCGCTTTCGAGGCAGGCGCGGTGCCACTCAGCTAAATCCCCAGTCCCTCTGCTTCTTATAATAAGAGACTAAGACATCTTCTTACTCTGAAATTCTGTTTTAAACCATTGAGGCAGCATTAAATATTCATATTTCAGTTTTAGAAGGTGTAGGCGTTTTGCTCTTTGCCTTGTCTGCTATACTATTGTCTGGATATTCGACACACAGACTTAAAGCTTTAGCGATCTAATATAACACTTGGTTGACCATCGATGCCATAATGAATATAAAAAACTGTAGTGAGACTATGCCTTTACTAATAAGATAGATCTAATTAGAAAATGATATTGAGGCTTTCAGCCACTCCCACTTCCCAAGTCACAACTCGGACAAGTGTAAATACAGTAAAGCGTGATTTGCATTTAGATCTAAGTAGTGACCAGGAAAAAAAAAAGAAAGGAAATGCACAAGACAGCTAAGTTGAACACCTCCCACACACTTTTAAAAAAGATCTGGTAATAAATTAATGCCTCAGGCTCTCTACTATATTTTTGTCAGATGTATGCCCTAAGAGAAACCAATATCTAATTTTTATCATTATATCTTATGAAGGGAAACTTGATACTTTTTTGTAACCCCGAGAACTCTCCATTGCAAAACTCTATTATTTGGGGAGGGGTAGAATCTAGAAGTGCAAGAGTTAAAGACTTCACTTTAAATGACAAAAGCTGAACGCTTCACCCCACTTTCACTCTCTCTCCATTCATGCTTTCATTGTGCACGATTTCAGCTTTCTGAGCTCTTCTACTACCTGCCCCTAATTTGTATTCCTAGGAAGGAGCCTGACTGATTATTTTGCATTTGTGAGCTAACGCTGATGAGCTTCCTCCTCTAGAGAAGCGGAGAGGAAACGCCGTCGGGCCAGGATGGGGGTGGGAGTGAAGGTGAAGGCTCGCTGGGAGAGTCCTGCTGAATTTTAACCTTGAGTGCTTCTTCCAGAGCTCCTAACGAAGCCTTCCTGGTTTTGAGAAATAAGATACTCTGTGAAAACTCCTGTGTATGTACATATTTGAACTAAATGGGTTAGCCGAAATTTGAATTTAGGGAAATTATTTAGTTGTAATACTCACTTAAGATAATAATGTATAAAATTTTCAAACTACTGTACAAGAATGCCTCAGGAGAACTACTGTAAGTTGTGAAAGAATAGATTTACTGCACTTGGGGACAGGAGGAAAGAAGGAAAATGTTAAATGTTTTACCAAAATGAAGGGAGAATTTTTTTCGTTATTAATAGAATTTGGGAAACAAAAATGTACACAGGAAATCATTTTGACTGAAATAATCTTATTGGAGATCTTTGTAGTTTACAAATAATACCTTCATTTAGTTCGCCCAGTGATTTACTTTATCTGAGGACACAACTCAAATGAAATGAATGAAATACTTCTGATCTTGCATTTGTAAGGCAAAAGAACAATGTACTCTCATATAAGGAGTAAACAGCAGTGCGAAGAAGACAGCCCCATTATGAATAATTAGTACGTGTGGTCTAGCTTTTAATTAACTAAGGGGGTGCTAAAACACTCATTGAAAGAAGGCTGCTGTGACCCCTTTCTGCAGTTGTATTCATTAACCAAAGAGCTAGAGGAAAATTTCATTATTCTCCTGGTTTTATTCAAATTCAATTTTCTAATGAAAGGCATAGAATATTACTACCTTTGCTTGATCAGTAATTGTTAAAAGTTGTTATGTGGCTCTTTTTGAAAATGAGAGTAAATGCTATCATTTTACATAAACTAAAATTAAGAACCAATACCTCTGGTATTCTGAGAGAGAATGTGAAAGAAATTTGAAAGAGGCATTCATTCAGGATATCTCAAATCAGTACAGATCTGAAGCAAAAGGCCAGAAATCAGAATCATTGTTCAAACATAGCATCCATCTACTTAGTGCAAGCTGCTCAAATAAACATTGATTCTGTGATTTGGCATGTCCTTGAACTCTGTTTTAGCTCTATTATTTTTAAAATTAGACTAACTCATACTTTAAAAAATGATTTACATGGCTTTAAAAATATCAAAAGGGGATTATTGCTTGCCATTAATTGTACAAAAAATACTTGTTGATTTACTACCAAATCCTCTGTAGTTACACTTTTTTGATTAGTAATATCTGCCCTCCCAAATGATGCTTTTTCCCTCTCCTAATATTACACACGATGGGGTTGGTTTGAAATACAAGTAAGCTATATGTAACAGCTACATGAATTTACAATAGACGAAGACAAATAATGCTTAAGCCTGAAGATTCCTGTTAACCTGGCAAACATAGCTTAAAGAACACATGAAAGAAAGCCATGTGCTTCCTGGCTGGTCCCCCAGTGTGCCCTGCAATTTCAGTGTAGGCAGTATCCTAGAGTTGATTTTCTCTGTCAAGGGTCTAATATTTGTTCCTTTACTTCATCCAAAGAGCTGAAAACTGACCATTATACTCATTTGTTATTTATTCTGCTACTCATTTATCAATACTTGGCAACACATTTTATGCCAGGTTCTATGGTGAGAAAGATTTGTGCTTTTAAGGCCCTTCAGTAGTATCGAAGGTAATGCCATCAGAGTAATAAAAATGTGCAAAAACGGAAAAAGAAAAAAGATTGCATGTGTGCACAAGAAACTATGAAAGTTTAAACAAATCTTAAAGATAGAATTACACACCAAAAATAAAAACAAAATAAAAGAAAAATACCTCACACTCTGGAGATGGCAACAGGAATTTGACAAAGAACTTTCTGAAGCCAGCAGCCTAGACATTCCTATATGGATATTATAATCATTCGGAGCAGGCAGCCTCTCTCCAAGAATAAAGATATTAAAACAATTAATAAGTATAGAAAATATCTATGTTTATTTCGTTTTGGTTTTTGGTAGTTTGTTTGAGACAGGGTGTCACTATGTAGACTAGGCTGGCTTTGAACTCCCTATTGTAGGTCAATCTGACCTCAAACTCACTACTTTCTTGTCTCAGCCTCCTGAGCACATTACAGATATGAGCCACCAAACAGAGTTGGAAATAATTCTTTTCACTTAAAAAATATCATTAGGTTTCATTTCTTAATGACTGTCTTTGAGACAGATGTACATGATTACAAGAGACTGATTAAAATTTTCAATGGACTTTATAAACTACAGAAAGCAGACTTTATTCTCAACTATCTTGATAAGTGTAGAGAGCATGGCAGCATGGAGAGTGACTGAGCTCAACTACAATGCGGCATGAACAGGTGGGAATCTATTATTGAGAAACAGCTGAGGGTTTGTGAACAGAAGATTATCGAGACATACCAGTAAGAAAGACTCTGGCTAATCTGATTTAACAAGGCTTTGCTAAGGACAAAGCCAGGGTGACCAGACATCATGTAAGGGTTGGTAGAGGATGAGAAATTTGATTAGATATCCAGGGTGATCAGATATGGAAAATGGGGATCCTTGCTAAAGAATTTAGCAATTCTTGCTAAACTGGATTTTAGCACACATCTCTTTGTCAGGGTTGACGAAGGCTCTTCTCTAGCACTGCTAAGTCTTGATCTTCAGAGGCTGTGTATGGTAAATGGTATTTTCATCAAATGACATGCAGAAGTTGTCTTTTAACAAGAAGAAAGACACTTAAATAATATTTTAAATCACAATTCAAGGGCTTTAATAAACAAACAAACCATGACCAGTAGTTTTTGCTCACCTTTCTAGCCCCATAGAAATCATCAGTCTTACGTTAACCCTTGCTTGTGATAGCCTTTCAGATATACTTCACTTCCTATCTATTTTCCACAGTTACGATCCTCCCTTCTGCTGCCTGCATTATCTGTGAGAATAACAAATACAAGCCAGATGTGGTGGCACATGCCTATAATCCCAGCACTGTGGGAAGCCGAGGTAGGAAGATGGCAAGTTCAAGCCTTGGGCAACCTAGCGAGACCTCATCTCAAAATAAATAATAAAAAAGATGTAGCTCAGTGCAAAGGCCCTGGGCTCAATCCTCAGTATCACACACATATACAAAAATACTGTAATACTCTCCTTTCAGTAGGCCTCAGTGGCATCCCCACTCCCATAAAGTCAACCCCCAATCTGCCTGCAGTTAAGTGGGATCTTCCCAGCCCTAACCACTTACCTCCCAGGGGCATCCCCTAAAACTCTCTACTTCCTTAAAGTTCAAGTCCTGTCCTCACTTGGGTCCTCATAATCCAGGGTCCATGATGTTTTGTTTTCTGAGACAGGGTTTTGCTCTGTAATTCAGACTGGGCTTGAATTTACTATCTAGCCCAGGCTGGCCTTGAACTCGTGGCGATCCTCCTGTCTCAGACTCCCGAGTGCTAGTGTTATAGATGTGCACCACCAGGACCAGTGCAAGACCCATGACTTTGAGCAGATACTTCCCCTCATCAGATATATAGCTTCCTATATGTTTTCTTCTATCTCAATATCATCTCTATGAAGCTTTCCCCAAACTCCTCACCTTTCGTTGTGGTTTCCTTATGTGCCCACATACTCTGAACATGACTCTGTTATAAAAGTAATTTATAGAGCTGCAGGTATTTGCTTACTTGTGTGGCATAATAACATCTCCTCCCTCATTATTTATCTCTGTCTTTTTCCTGATTTAAGTCACAGAGATTTAAAACCTGAATTTCCTGGGTGAAAGGAGTGTCATTTGTTACTCTTAAGGAGCCTTTTGACCATAATGAATTTATGCTAATGAAATAACTGAGCCTTTAGCAAGTTTCAAGAGAAGGATCACACCAGAAGGACCAAGTATGTGATCAGAAGTTTGGAATTTTCCACTCCATCCCCAACCCAACTTCCAGAAAGGAAAGTCACCCTGGAGATTGAATTTAAACATGGTCAATGATTTAATTCATTGCCTAGTCCTGAGATCTCTGGAAAAGTAAATAAGCTCAGCTGAACTAACTCTCTGATTGATAAGCAGCACCTAGATGTGCTGTGAGAGTGGCAAGCATCTTTTGTTGTTGAGTAGGAGTTCTTTATATATATTAGATATTAAACTTGTATCAAATACATAATCTACACATTTTTTCCCTGTGGGTCATCTTTGCATTCATTTGCCTCCTGTATATTTTCTATCACATTAAAAAAAATTGTCAAATCCAAAGCCATGCAGATTTGCCCCTAAATTTTCTTTTAAGACTTTTGTAGTTTTAGCTCTTAAATTTAAGTCCTTGACACATTTGGTGTTAATTTTTGTATATAATGTAAGGCGCGAATCCAACTTCATATATTGTTATTGTTTTGTTCATGTTGATAGCTAGTTTCCCTAGCACCATTGGTTGAAGAGACTGTTCTTTCCCTTTTGCAACATCTTGGCACTATTGTGAAACTCAGTTGGTCATTAAGATAAACATTTCTTTCTAGGCTTTCACTTCTATTTCAAAGCTCTACAATCTATTCTGATGCCAACATTTTACTATTTTGATTTCTGTAGCTTCATAATAAGTTAGGAAATCAAATATTGGGAGACCTCTAAATGTTCTTTTTCAAGATTATTTTGGTTATTCTGTATTGTGTATGAATTTATGATGACTTATTTCTTTAAAAATAGTGTGGGATTTTGATAGATATTGCATTGAATCTGTATATACTTTGGGATAATATGCTAAGAATGCTGTCTTTCAATCCATTAACATGGAATGTCTTTCTGCTTATCTAGCACTTTCTTAAATTTTTCAATACTATTTTATAGATTTTCAGTCCTGATAGTTCTTGATTGAATTTATTTTCCTTCCCTCCTTCCTTCCTTCTTTCTTCCTTTCTTTCTACAGTTAGAATTGACCTTGGGGCCTTGCATATTCTATACAAGCACTCTACTACGGAGCTACATCATAGTCCCTTCTTTGGTAAATTTATTTCTAAGTATTTTATTCTTTTTGAAGCCCTTACATATGGAAGTGTTTGGATTGTTTATTGTTAAAGTATAGAAATACAAGATTTTTGCATGTTGATATTGTACCGTGAAACTTTGTTGAATTTATTAGCTATAACATTTTTTTTTCTTGTACATTAGTTAGGAGCTTCTACATATACAGGCTACCTATGAATAGAAACATTTTTAATTCTTCCTTAATATTTACCTTATCAAATTGGTTTGGGTAGAACTTTCAGTGCTATATTGAGTGGAAGAAGTGAAAATAGGCATTCTTTTCTGGTCCCTTGTGTTTTTTTGTTTTTCCTCACTTATTTATGAATTTTCTGGTTTGTCCCATTTTCAAACTCTAGTTCCACTCAACATGGTTGGAAAAGATATTTTGTATGATCACAATCTCTTACAATTTATGTGAACTTGCTCTGTGGCCTAAAATATTGCTTCTCTTGGACAATATTCTTTGTACACTTGAGAAAAATCATATGGTAGCTTTTTTTTGAGTGGAATAGTCTATAGATCTGTAAGTTCTAATAGGTTTGTACTGTGTTTAAGTCCTCCATTTTTTTTTTTTTTTTTTGTACCAGGGATCGAACTCGGGACCTTGCTCTTGCAAGGCAGGCCCCGGAACCACTGAGCTAAATCCCTGGCCCTAGTCCTCCATTTTTCAATTGATCCATGGTCTGGTTATTCTTTTCATAGTGAAAGTAGGCTATTGAAGATTACAATTATTATTGTGCAAATATTTATTTCTTCCTTCAATTCTGTCAAGTTTTGTTTCATATATAATTTGGCTTTGTTGCTAGGTTTATACTTTAGAAAATACTTGTCGTATCTTCTTGGTGTGCTATAACTTTTATTTTTTTATTTTTATTTTTTGATTAAAGAAAGAACTCTAGTTTTTAATAGTTTTGATCATTATGTTATAACTTTTATTAATTATAATGTCATTCTTTGTCTCCTTCAATATCTTCTTAAAATCCATTTTCCGATATTATAGTCACATTGTCTCTTGCTCACTATATGATAGAATATTATTTTACATATTTTGTTTTAACATTCTTTGTGTTTTTACATCAAAATGATATAGAGGTGTATATTTTTAAAAGGTTTATTGTTCCAATTTCTGCCTTTTAATTTAACAGTTGATATATTGAGCCAGGCATGGTGGTGCACGCCTGTAATCCCAGCACTCGGGAGGCTGAGGTAAGAGGATCCCTGAGAGTTCAAGGCCAAGCTGGGCTACATAGTGAGTTCAAGTGCAGCCTGGCCTGCATAATGAGACCTTGTCTCAAAACAAACAAAAACAAGAACAAGAGTTGATACATTGAAAGTACTAGATATCCTAAAAATATGATGAATCTTTAAATAAATAATTTTATTTTAATAATACCTTGCCATTAATCCCCCTCAAAATACATTCCCCCTCATTTTGAACACACTTATCCCATAATTTTTGCCAGTTTCCAAAGTAGTTTACAGTTTACATTTGTGGCAATTTCTATCAAATAAAGACAGTATGGAGTGTCTTCATCCACCTTATTCACTGGATCTGGTTCTTCTCCAACATCAAAATGACCATGAAAAGATAAACATTTTGAATGCATTCAGGGCATCATGGCATTCAAGACAGTGCAACTAAAGACACCCACAAAAGAGGACTTCCAGTACTGCTTCAGAAAGTGGCAAGAAAGGTGGGACAAACGTGCTTGAAGAGAAGAGTATTATGAGGACATTAATGGCAATGTGTCTTTCATTGTAATAAGTTTTTTTAAAAAAATTTAAACATTTATCCTACTTTTATCACATCTCATAACTTATTTCTTTCCAATACTTTAAGTATGCTATTCCACTGTCTTCTGGCCTCCATAATTTCTGATGGGAAATAAATTGTTAACTTTATTGAGCATTGTATATATATATTAATTACTGAACAAAATGACTATGATAGATGTGCTGTGTGCTCATGTGGCTCTCTTTGAGTTTATGGTGCTTGAAGTTTGCTGAGTTTCTCGATGTGAATATTCATGCCTTTTGTCAATTATTTTTTTTCAAAGTTTTCCAGCCCCTTTCTTCTTCTTCTGGAGCTTCCATGATTCACGTGTTTGTATGTTATATTGTATTTTATAGGCCGTTAAAATTCTATTAAATTTTCTTCATTTTTTTCCCTTCTTTTCCTCAATCTAAATAACTTCAATATTCTCATCTTCAGGTTTGTTGCTTCTTTCTATTATTTGCTCAAATTTGCTATTAAAATCCCCTTTTCAATCTTCATGCTGATGCTGGTTTAGAGATTTCCTGTTCAGGACTCCCTGACTATAGAAACCATGACGGATATCAGTGGAAATTTTGTATTATTATCATTATGAAATTATATATAGACAAAAACACCTTTATTTGGTTTTGAATTCTATATGTGTATCAAATGCAGTCCCAGATTTTGATAGACCGAGTACCAAAGTTAACAAAGCTCTATGTATTGCTGAGTGTGTCTGTTAAAGCAAAAATATGATGATTGCCTTATTTGTATCTTCATAACTTAGTGCTCTAATGTGTGATGTAGAAGTAACATAGAAAGTCATGAGAAGAGACTATCTTATAGCTATAGATATAATTGGACTCAAGCGTTTCAGACAATGGAAAGGAAGTGGCTTTAAATTATAATGACTCATGGATCACCCCATCTTCCTTCATAGGGGCTACAAGAATGTCTGTCATTCATAGCAGCATGTGTTGGAGGATAAAAGAAGGGTGTACATGTGTGTGAGTGTGTATTTACACATAAACTGATGTTATTTATGAAGCCTTTATTATTTGATTTGAAGTTCTATGAAGATTGAAGAAGTTTCATTTTACAGCTTCTGCTGTTCACTCATTTAGTCACTTTTCCTATCATTCATTAAAAATTTATTAAGAGCCTACTTTGTTTTAGATACTAGGGATACAAAGATGAATCTGATGTGGTCTTTGAAACTTCTAAATTAGTTGAGAATGCAAAGTGGCATAAACAATCAGCTAATATGATGGTTGGTGGCTGTCTTAGAAAATGTGCTTTTCTATGTAAAAGCAGAGCTTATCACAAAAGGAATCTATCCTTTATGCTGGCAGAGACTGAGCCATTTATAAGAGACTAAAAGGGTGAATGCTTCAGCATTTTCTGTGAAGAATAAAATGGAATTTCTCCTGCTCATTAAGCATAAATCTGCCTGATTCCTACAGAGTTATTCAAAGAAAAAGATATCATATCCTAGACAAGAGAGAAGCCTGAATAATAGAGAATTGCTGGGGACAGAGTTCTCTAACTCAATTTATTTTTGTCAGGGTATAGTAGAAATTAGGGTTAAAATCTGTTAATTTTCTCTTTTCCTTGGCAGATAGGTTCAGGAGCAGCTATAATCCATCTTGCCAGGTGCAAATATTTACAAATGAAGTCATTGTGTGATAACATGTAATACGTTCATTCTTTTCCTTGTTCATCTGCGTAGATAAGAACTAGGCTTCAGTTTGAGAAAGGCTTCCTGGAAGAATAAGACCCGATATAGATGTGGGAGCCTAAACTCAGAGTTTTAGTCCATTTATGCTGCTGTAACAAAATATTCAAGATTGAGTGAATTTTAAAGACCAAAAGTTTATTTTTCACAGTTCAGGAGACTGTGAAGTCCAATATCAAGGCCTTGCTGTCAGGTGAGGGCTGCTCTCTATTCCAGATTGTGTTCTCATGTGGTAGAAGGTGGAAAGGGAAAAGAGAGCTGAAGAGTCGTGAAAGTTCTTTTATATGAGTCATAATCCCATGAGGATTAAACTAAATTCCTCCCTTAAATTCATGAGTGAGGATATCTGATGACTTACTTCTTAAAGGCCCCATCTCTTAATACTATTATATTGAAGATTATCCTTCAACAGGAGTTGTGGAGGGACACATTCAAAATTTAGCACAGGGTAAAGAAGATGTGTACCCATGGAGTGGAGTGCTCTTGGGTTCAGCGTTCAAAACGTGTGTTCATGCTAAGCTGGCCAGCTTGAGGGTACCTACACAGTGGAGGGTAGGGCCCTTGGTCAGGGTCAGGATGAAGTTTAAGTGAGGCAAGGAAGTTGATCCTTTGGAGAAGACTGATGGTTTCAGAGGTGAAGCACCTGCAGGGAGCTCACACACATGTAGATGTGAAGATGGGTACTGTAAGGCTGCTGAGAGATCAGGTACATACAGCCAGGCTGATCAGATACATAAATATATAGATAATGTGAGAACGCTTCCTGTATTCTGACAAAAGAATTACAAATAAAGAAATGGAAAATTTATGATTAATTCTGTGCTTTTGGAATTGGAATTGGAAGTGTTATTATAAATGCATACATTTCAGTGTAGACAGATATAAATAGAAGTAAAAATAGATGCTAATGTGCGTATATAAAAAAGGGGTGATCAAAATATACAGTGAATGTTTAAATTTTAAAAATTTATTACAATAAAAGATACGTGGCCCTTAATCTCCCTCAAAACACTCCCCCTCATTTTGAACACACTTATCCCATCATTCTTGCCACTTTCTGAAGCAGTTCTGGACTTCCACCTTTGTGACTGTGATTATGAGGTGTGATTAAAAAATATAATGAATGCTGCTGCCAAACGCTATCCAACAGAAAGATAGGTTCATAAAAAATACAATGGTGTGCCCTCATGCACCTTATTTACCAAATTTGGCACCATGCGACATCTGGCTCTTCTCCAGAGTCAAAATGACCATGAAAGGTAAATATTTTGAATCAATTTTGTATATTCTCTAGTTCTGTGAAAGGACTGGGAAGAATCAACCCTAAAGCAATGAGCACAACTACCACTCAAATCTGGGCTTCTAAATAATCATTCTCCACACAAAGGAACCAGAGAACTTTGAACAAAGTGCTGATTACAAAACCATTGCTCCAGGAAAGAGTTATAAGAGTATAAGAAAGTAATAGAAAAAAATCTAAAACATTTGTAGGAGAGCTTATGGGGCTGTGAAACCTAGAGAGAAATCTCAATGCTGTGACCACAGACTGAAGTTTTCCACAGAATGACATAGTCATCCAATAAAGCTCTGTTTTCCTGAGAAGATATTAGATTTACTTACCCATAATCATGGCATAATCCACAGTTGGTAATGTGAGAAAGTAAATAAATGTCTCAAAGCCAAGAATAAAAAATCATGTTCACATGTCAAATAGTCACAGAAGGCAGCATAGTTGGGCTCTCACCAGCCAAAGTAGACATAAATATAAATAATGACAATAATGGATTATAAATTACTGAATAAAGTAGAAATATATGAGATGATACTGATGTAAATTAATAAATATAAATCTGAAAATTTATTAAGAAACAAGATATTTCATATATTCAAATAACTTCTAAATTTTCATTACAAAGAAACAAAAATAAATTTTTTTAACAAAAATAAATTTATATCAAAGAATCCTATCAGTCACCATCTTAAGCAAGTGATTAAAGTGAATACCACTGTGTGCCACTATATATGGTGCAATGAGAATACAGTGTTTTATTTGTTAAGTGCTTGTTAAAGATGAATAGCTTACATTTAATCTTGAGGTAACAATAGAAAAATCAAAATAAAGATCAGCTTTTCTGCTACTGGGACCAAATATCTGACACCCATAACTTAAAGGAAGAGAGGTTTATTTTGGCTCATGGTT
This sequence comes from Heterocephalus glaber, assembly GCF_053883595.1. Lineage (NCBI taxonomy): Eukaryota > Metazoa > Chordata > Mammalia > Rodentia > Bathyergidae > Heterocephalus > Heterocephalus glaber. The sequence goes on along the minus strand of NW_028258358.1, from coordinate 15,890,087 downwards.
TCAAAGGGTTCAGTCCATTGTGGACTTGCTCCAAAGCAGAAACTGCATAGCAGAAGGGCATGGCAGAGGAAAGCTATTCAACCCATGGCATCCAGGCACCAGAAATAACAGGAAGAACTACAAACAGAGGAGAAGGAGAAGGAGGGAGAGGAGGAGGGGGGAGAGGAGGAGGGGGGGGGAGGGGGAGGGGGGGGGAGGAGGAGGAGGAGAGAGAGAGAATCCACAGGCATGCCACCAGTGATTCAAGTCCTCTAACCAGGCTCCACCTTCTAATAGCGCCCCCATGATTCAATTACCTTCCAAAAGCCCCACCTCTTAACATATGAGACTTTGGGGGATCTAAACCATAACAAAGAATATTCTACAAAATAACTGATATATATGCTTTTAAAATACAAAATTTTGAAAATTAAGCACAAACTAAGAAACTATTACTGGATGAGGGAGATTAAACATTAAAATTTAAAAGCATTGCATGATTTTGAACTGGATATATTTCTTATAAAAAGACAAAATCTGAGTGGGGTTTAAGGATTAGATAGTGATAACATATTAAGATCAACTTCTTAACTTTAACACTTACATTGTTCATACATAACAGAATGCCCTTATTTGTATGAGATATACTCATGTATTTGTTGGTGATGGGACATCAAATCAGATACTTACTGTTATGAACTGAGTGTGTCCCTCAAATCTCATGTATTGGAAACTTAATCCCCAGTGCAACAGTGTTTAGAGATGGAATCTTTAAAAGATGATTAGGTCATGACAACTCTGCTCTTATGAATTATCACATCATTATAGCAGGAATGGGTTCATTATTCAAAGAGTGAGCCTGTTATAAAAGCAAGTACTGCTCCCCTTTTTGTTCATCCATTCTTGCTGTTCCCTTCTACCATACTGTGACACAGTGTAAAGACCCTTGCAAGATGCCAGGACCTTGTTTTAAGCTTTCCAAGCTCCACAGCTGTAATAAATTTCTGTTCTTTTACATTACCAGTCTATGGTACTCTGTTATAGCAATCCAAAATGAGCTAAGTCACTCTCCAATGGCTCAAGAAAAAAAAAATGTTCTCTATTGGAAACTGTTATATACGTTTGAAATACTTTTAAAATTAAATCTGACTTTTTAAATTTTTTGTATTTTTTTTATTGGTGTAGGGATTAAACCTAGGGCCTTATGCATGCTAGGCAAGCACTGCAACCCTGAGCCATATCCTCAGAACTCTTTTAAAATTTTAAAAAATTAAAAAATTTTGAGACAGGGTCTTGATAAATTTTCCAGGCTGACCCAGGACTTGTAATTTTCCTGCCTCAGCCTCCCAAGTTGCTGGGATTACAGGTAACTATTTATCTTTTATTTGGTGGTGCTAGAACCAAGGGCCACATTCATGCTAAACAAGCACTCTAACAATGAGGTACATCCCCAGCCCTATATCATATTATATATTGCTAAAACTGAAAAAGACCTAGGAACTCCTTTGTCAAGTTGGTTTGGTTCAAATCCCAGCTCCAGCTAGGTTAGTTTAGGTGAATCCTGTAATCTACTTTAGCTTCCCTATGAAAGGTCTCTAGTAGTAATGTCCACTTAAAGGGATGCTGTAAAGATTAAGTAAAAGAAGATGCCATATACTCTCTGGCTACTAAGAAATTTTATTATTATATATGAAAGGTTATTTTCCTTACTTATTTTGGGGGGCTAAAATAAAAGGCTTAATTAGATCATATGTAAATGACTACCAACAGAGTGCATATGGAGATGCATTTTTCATACTGAAAGATGAAGATCTTTTGAGATCTTCAGTCACTTAATAAAGGCTCTTACCTGTCAACTTCAATTTTGAATCCAAAATATGTCCTGGTTCAAATCCATTGGAAGAAGAATTTAATTTTTTATTAGTACATTTTAGATACATAACATTAACATTCATCAAAAGGAATTTGTACCTGTATAAGGTATATATTTCTTCTTTTTTCCTCACCCCCTCCCTCCCTTCAACCCCTCTTCCCCTCCTTATTTACAAAAGCTTCGTTTCCATTTATTTTCTTCTATTCTTTTTTATCTTGTCCCTTCCTTTCCCCATCCCCCCTCCCATGTTCCCTTTCTCATTTGAACATTTTCTTTCCATTTCTTGATATCTGTTTGTTTTTTGGGTCTTTTTTTTTTTTTTTTTTTGACACCAGGGATAGAACTCAGGACCTTGTGCTTGCAAGGCAGGCACAGCACCACTGAGCTAATCCCCAGCCCTTCCTAATATCTATTATACATTTTGGTCCTTATTTACACTTTTGGTTTCTCACATCAGAGAAACAATGAGATATTTAAACATGTGTTTCTGATTTATTTCACTTAAGAGTATGGCCTCAAGGTGCATCCATTTAGTTAGAAATGTCTCAAGCTTATCCTTCTTTTTTTTTTTTTTGGTACCGGAGATTGAACTCGGAACTCTTTGCTTGCAAGGCAGGTGGTGGAACCACTGAGCTAAATCCCCGGCCCAAGCTTATCCTTCTTTATAGATGAGTAGTACTTCATTATATTTAAAATATATCCGAATCTTTTTTAACCATTTATCAATTGATGGGCATTTGGGCTGTTTCCAAGATTTAGCTATTACTAACTGTGCTGTTATGAATGTAGATGTGCATATATCACTGTGGTATGATGCTTTTAATTTTTTTAATTCTTTTGGGAAGATATCAAGAAAGAGAATAGTTTGGTCAAATGGAACCTCTAGTTTTAGATTTTTGAGGAATCTCCACATTGATTTCCACAGTGGTTGCACCAGTTTATACTCCCACCAGTAGTGGAGAAGGGTTCCTTTATTCCCACAGCGCTGCCAGCATTTGTTATTGGTTGATTTTTTGATAACAGCCATTCTTTCTGGGGTGAGGTGGAATCTCAGCATTGTTTTCATTTGCATCTCTCAAATGATCAGTGATGTTGAACATTTTTCAAATATTTATTTGCATTTCTACTTCTTCATCTGAGAAGTGTCTGTTCATTTCAGATGTCCATTTTTGGATTGGTCTTTAAATTTGAGTAGGTCAAGTTTTTCAGTTCTTTATATATTCTAGACATTACTCCTTCATCTGAGGAACTCTGTTGGTTGTCTCTTCACTCTGTTGGTGAGTTCTTCTGCTAGGATGATTAATTGATAAGATGATTAATTCTGATAAGATGATTAATTGTTGATTGTGATATTCCCTGTGTGATCATGGTTTTGTTCATAGAGCCTTTGGCTATAACAGTGTCTTCAAGAGTTCTACCTAATCTCTCTTCTAGCAGATTTGGTGTTTCTGTTTTAATATTTACATCTTTGATCCATTTCCATTTAGGTTAGCAGATGGAGAAAGATATGGGTCTAGTTTTAATCTTTGGCATGTGGAAAGTCAATTTTTCCAGCACTATTTATTAAAGAGGCTATCTTTCTTCAAGTGAAGGTGTTTGACTATGAAGATAAGGTGGCTGAGTGTATTTGGAATTCTTCTTGCATCTTCTATTCTGTTCCATTGATCCTCAAGTTTTTGTTGTTGTTTGCTGGTACTATGCTGTTTTTATTACAGAAATTTTTACTGTAATTTCAGTTCAGGGATTCTGATGCTCTTTGCCTTGGCTTTGTTTCTCAGAATTGCTTTTGCTATTCTAGGTTTCTTCTGGGTCCAAATGAATTTTAGGACTGTTTTCTCTAATTCTGAGATACGGTATTGGTATTTTGATCAGGATTGCATTAAATCTGTATAACAATTTTGGAAGTATGGCCATTTTCACTATATTGGCTCTTCCTACCCAAGAACAAGGGATATCTTTCCATTTTCAGAATTCTTGTTTGATCTCCTTTTTCAGAGTACTGAGTTTTCAATATAAAGGCTTTTACTTCCTTTGTTAGATTGATTTGTAGGTATTTCATTTGTTTGGATGCTATTGTGAAAGGTGTTGTTTCCCTAATTTCTCTCTGTCAATTTGTTATTTGTGTACAGAAAGGCTACTGAATTTTTTTTTTTTTTTTTTTTTTTTTTGGTATGGGGATCACACTTGGGACCTTACGCTTGCAAGGCAGGCGGCAGAACCACTGAGCTAAATCCTTGGCCCCAAGGCTACTGATTTTTGAATGTTGACTTTGTAATTATTTATGCTACTGAAATTGGTTATCAAATCTGCAAGGCTATTGGTGGAGTTTTTTGAGTCTTCTATGTAGAGTATCATGTCGTCCACAAATAATGATAATTTAACTTCTTCCTTTCTTATCTTTATTCCTTCTTTCTTTTGTCTACTTTCTGTGGCTAATGTTTCCAGAATATATTGAATAAGAGTAGTGATAGTGGATATACTTGACTTGCTCCTGATTTTACAGTGAAAGATTTCAGTTTTGTCCACTAAATATTATACTGGCTGTTGATTTGTCATAAATGGCTTTTATCAGATTGAGATAATGGCCATCTGTTCCAATTTTCTGTAGGATTTTTATCATGAATGGGTGTTGGTCTTTGTCAAATGCTTTTTATGCATCTATTGAGATGATCATACAGTTTTTGTTCTTGGCTTTGTTAATATGGTGTTTTACATTTATTGATTTGTGTGTGTTGAACCATCCTTGCATCCCTGTGCTGGATCCTACTTGGTCATGGTACCTAATCTTCTTGATGATTTGCTGCATTCTGTTTGCCAGTATCTTATTGAGAATTTTTGCATCTATGTTCATTAGGGAGATAGGCTTGTAGCTCTCTTATTTGGTTAGATACTTTTCTGTTTTGGTAAGAGGATAATGCTTGCTTCTAGGAATGAATTTAGGAGTATGGCTTCTTTTTCAATTTCATTAAAGAGTTAAGAAATAGAGGCATTAGGTCTTTTCTAAATTTCTTGTAGAATTCAGCAGTGAATCTGTCAGGGCCTGGGCTTTTCTTTCTTGGTAGGCTTTTAATTACATGTTCAATTTCATTGAATGATATTGGGTTATTTAGAATTTTTGTATCTTCCTGATTCAGCTTTGGTAATTCTTATGCATTTAAACATCTGTGCATTTCTTCTGTGTTTTCCATCTTACTAGAATACAGGTTCTCAAAATAGGTATATGATGATCTTCTGAATTTCATCAGGATCTGTTGTCATTTCACCCTTTTTATTCCTAATTGTATGGATTTGGGCCTTTTTTTCTTTTCTTTTTTTTTTTTTATAAAGTTGGCTAAGGGTTTATCAGTATTATTTAATCTTTCAAAACACCAACTTTTTCATTCATTGATTTCTCTTATTGTTTTCTTAGTCACCATTGCATTAATATCTGCTCTATCTTTGCAAGTTTCTTCCTCATATAAGCTTTGGGATTGACTTGCTCTTCTTTTTCTAGAAGCTTGAGGTTCAATATTAGATTATTTATTTGAGTTTGCTTGGTTTTTCTGAGATGAGAATTCACCACTATACATTTTCTTCAGAGGACTAGTTTTATTATATCCCACAAGTTCTGTATGTGGTATTGGCATTATTCTTTAATTGTAGATACTGTCTAATTTCTTCTTTAATTTTATCTGTAACCCATTAGTTGCTCAGGAGGGTGTTATTCAATTCCCATCTGTTTATGAAGTTTTTGTGGTTTCTTTTGACATTGATTTCCAATTTCCTTGCACTATGGTCTGATAATACGCATGGGATAATTACTTAAGTATATTCTATGAGCTAGAATGTGGTCTATTTTGGGGAATGTCCTGTGTATAGTTGAGAAGAATGTGTATTCTGATGTTCTGATGTGAAACCCTCTGTAGACATCTCCTAATTCCATTTGTTCAAAAGTTTGGTTCAGTTCTGATATTTATTTATTGATTTTTTTTTATCTAATTGACATATTTGTGACAGTGGGGTATTGCGGTTCCCCATTACAATTGTATTGTGCTTATTTGCTTTTTCATGTCCATTAATATGTGTTTTATATAGTCGAGTTTGCTGATATTTGGTGCATATATATTTATGACTTTTATCTCTTCCTTGTGGATTGTTCCTTTTACAAGGATGTAGTGACCTTCTCTTATCTCTCTTAATCAGTCTTGGCTTGAAATACACTTTATCTATAAATAGAATAACTACCCCTGTTTTTTTGGATTCCTGTTTCATGGAGTATTGTTTTCCATCTTTTGACTTTCATTCTGTGATTTTTTTCGAGTTAAATGTATTTCTTTATTTTTTTGTATTAAATTCTTTTATTGGTACATTTTAGTATACAACACAATTACATTTCTCATTGGGAATTGTACCTTTACATAATACATCTTGGTTCTTTTTTTTTCCCCCATTCCTAGCCATCCTTTCACGCCCTCCACCCTTCCCTATTTACAAAGACTTCATTTCCATTTTTACCATTTCTCAGCATTTTTCCTTTTCCTTCTTTCCTTTCCCCTGCCCCTCCCACTACCCCTGCCCTGTTGGACCTTTTCTTCATATTTTACATTATCAATTATTCATTCTAATCATTGGTACATTTTAGGTATACAATATAATGACATTCATCATTGGAAATTTGCACCATTACATAGTCTCTCTTGGTTCTTGTTTTTCACCCTTGCCCAACCCTCCCTTCAACCACTCCAGTCCTCCCTATTTACAAAGATTTTGTTGCTATTTTTCCATTTTCTCATATTAATCCCATTCCCTTCTGTCCTTTCCCCTAGCCCTCCCACTTCCTTCCCCTTTGCTCCTTTTCTTCCTATTTCACGTGACCTATTATACATTTAGTCCTTATTTACACTTTCAGTTTCTCACACCAGAGAAACTATTTGGTATTTACACATCTGTGTCCTATTTATTTCACTTAAGAGTATTGCCTCAATGTGCATCCACTTAGCTATAAATGTCTCTAATTTCTCATTTTTTATGGATGAGTAGTACTCCATTTTATAAAAAACCCCACATTTTCTTTATCCAGTCTCCAGTTGATGGGCATTTGGGCTGTTTCCAAGTTTTAGCTATTACAAACTGTGCTGCTATGAACATGGGTGCACATATATCACTGTGGTATGATTCTTTTAAATCTTTGGGGACGATCCCCAGCAATGGAATAGTGGGATCAAATGGGACTTCCAGTCCTAGTTCTTTGAAGTATCTCCATACTGATTTCCACAGTGCTTGCACCAGTTTACACTCCCACCAGCAGTGGAGCAGAGTTCCTCTTTCCCCACAGCCCCGCTGGCATTTCTTATTGGTTGATTTCATGATAGCAGCCATTCTTTCTGGAGTGAGGTGGAATCTCAGCGTTGTTTTCTTTTGCATCTCTCGAATGACCAGTGACGTTGAACATTTTTTCATGTATTTATTTGCTATTTCTACTTCTTTGTCTGAGAAATGTCTGCTCATTTCAGATTCTCCTTTTCGGATTGGGTCTTTAAATTTGGGAGGTCTGATCTTTTTAAGTTCTTTATAAATTTGCGATAGTAGACCTTTGTCTGAGGAAGAGCAGGTGAAGACTTTTTCCCACATTGTGGGTTGTCTCTTCACACTGCTTGTGATTTCTCTTGCTGTGCATGAGCCTTTTAATAAGAAGAGATCCCACTTGTTGATTATTTGTGCTAGTTCATGGGCAACTGAGGTTTTGTTCATAAAATCTTTTCCTACACTGATGTCTTCAAGGGTTCTACCTAACCTCTGTTCCAACTGGTTCAGAGTTTCTATTTTACTATTTAGATCTTTAATCCATTTTGATTTTAGTTTAGTGCGTGGTGGGAGATATAGGTCTAGTTTTGATCTTTGGCAAGTTGAAGCCCAATTTATCCAGCACCATTTATTAAAGAGACTATCTTTCCTCCAGTGAGGGTGTTTGGCTCCTTTGTCGAAGATGAGATGGCTGAGTGTGTCTGGCATTGTTTCTGCATCTTCTAATCTGTTCCACTGGTCCTCACGTCTGTTTCTTTGCCAGTACCATGCTGTTTTTATCATAGTAGCTTTGTAGTATAGTTGCAGGTTGGGGATTGTGATACTCCCTGCCATGTCTCTGTTACCTGTGTCTATGGAGAAAATCATATGGTTTTTGTCCTTGGCTCTATTGATATAGTGTATTACATTGATTGATTTACATATCTTGAACCATCCCTGCATCCCTGGGATGAATCCCACTTGATCAGGGTGTATGATCTTCTTGATGATCTTCTGCCACTATCTTACTAAGGATTTTTGCATCTATGTTCATTAGTGAGATTGGCCTATAGTTCTCTTTTTCAGTTGGGTCTTTCTCTGCTTTGGGGATCAAGGTGATGCTTGCTTCCAGGAATAAATTTGGGAGTATTGCTTCCCTTTCAATTTCATTGAAGAGTTTAAACTGTAGTGGCAGAAGTTCCTCTCTAAATGTCTTGTAGAATTCATCAGTGAAGCCATCAGGGCCCGGGCTTTTCTTAGTTGATAAGTTTTTAATTATGTTTTCAATTTCATTGGTTGATATTGGCTTGTTCAGAATTTTTAGGTCTTCTTCACTCAACTTTGGTAATTCATATGTATCTAGGAATCTGTCCATTTCTTCTGTGTTGTCCATCTTATTGGTGTATAGGTTCTGGAAGTAGGTATTGATGATCCTCTGGATTTCTGCTGGGTCTGTTGTAATTTCACCCTTTTCATTCCTAATTGGATGGATTTGGGCCTTTCCTTTCCTTTTTCTGACAAGGTTGGCTAAAGGTTTGTCAATTTTGTTGATTCTTTTGAAGAACCAACTCTTGGCTTCATTGATTTTTTTGTATCATTCTCTTAGTCTCCATTGCATTGATTTCTCCTCTGATCTTTATAATTCCCTCCCTTGTATGAGCTTTGGGGTTGTCCTGCTCTTCTTTTTCTAGAAGCTTGAGGTTCAGCATCAGGTTGTTTAATTGGGCTCATTCTGTTTTCCGAATATGTGTATTCACTGCTATGAATTTCCCTCATAAGACTGCTTTCATTGTGTCCCATAGATTCCGATATGTTGTACTGTCACTGTCATTTAATTGAAGGAACTGTCTGATTTCTTCTTTAATTTCCTCTGTGACCCATTGGTTATTCAGAAGTATGTTGTTCAATTTCCACATGTTTGTGAAATTTTTTGAGTTTCTTTTGTTATGGATCTCCAATTTCATCACACTATGGTCTGATAATATACAGGGGATCACTTCAATTCCTTTGCACTTACTTAAACATGTTCTATGTGTGAGTATGTGGTCTATTTTTGAGAATGACCTATGTGCAGCTGAGAAGAATGTGTATTCTGATTTTGTGGGGTGAAAGACTCTGTAAACATCTGTGAAGTTCATTTGTTCAAGAGTTCGATTGAGTTCTAGTATTTCATTACTTATTTTTAGTCTAGTTGATCTATCTATTTGTGACAGTGGGGTGTTGAGGTCCCCCACTACAATTGTATTAGTGCATATATGACTTTTCATGTCTGTTAGTATTTGTTTTATAGAGTTGGGTGCACTAGTGTTTGGTGCATAGATATTTATGATTGTCATCTGTTCCTCTTGGATTCTTCCCTTTACAAAGATGTAGTGTCCTTCTTCGTCTCTCTTAATCAGTGTTGGTTTGAAATCTACTTGATCTGCCCAGAGGATAGCTACTCCTGCTTTTTTTCGGTTTCCTGTCACATGCAGTATTGTTTTCTACCCTTTAACTTTCAGTCTATGAGTTTCCTTTTTAATGAAGTGTGTTTCTTGTATGCAGCATATTGTTGGATTTTGTTTCTTGACTCATTCTGCCAGTCTATTTCTTTTGATTGGTGAATTGAGACCATTAACATTGATGGTTATAACTGAAAAGTATTGACTTGTCATTGCTATGACTTTTTCTTTTTGCTGGGTTCTCCCCCTTTACATTTAATTTCTTGTCATGCCAGATGGGTCCATTCTGCTTTGCTTCCTGGGGTTGTGATCCTCAATGTCTGTTCCTAGGATATTGTGTAAAATTCTTTGGAGTGCTGGGTTGGTATTCATGAAGTTCCTAAGGTGCTCTTTGTCATGAAAGTATCTTATTTTTCCATCAATTTTGAAAGATAGTTTTGCAGGGTACATCAATCTGGGTTGGAGGCTGTTTTCTTTTAGGGCTTGGAATCTGTCACTCCAAGCTCTTCTTGCCTTGATGGTTTGTGTTGAGAAGTCTGCTGTGATTCTGATGGGATTTCCTTTGTATGAGATTTGTTTCTTTTCTCTGACTGCTTGGAGAACTTTGTTCTTCTGTTGGGTTTCTGGAATCTTAACAATTATATGCCTATGTGTAGATTTTTTTTGATCAAGGCTATTTGGAGTCCTATATGCCTCACTTATCTGTATGTCAAGCTCTTTTCCCCTGCTTAGGAAGTTTTCTGCCATTATTTCTGTGAAGAGATTTTTTTATGTCATCTCCAGTCTCTCCTGTTTCTTCATTGAGCCCAATCAGTCTTATGTTATTCTTCTTTGCATCATCTAGCAGCTGCTGGATTGATTTCTCATGTTCCCTTAAATTTTTGAAGCAATTTTTCTTTTCCTGGTCATTAATTGCAATCTTATTTTCTATATCTGAAATTCTGTCCTCACATTGGCTCATTCTGCTGTGTAGACTTTCAATTGAGTTTTTCATGTCCTGGAAATCTATTTGCATCTGTTTTATGGATTCCATTTGTTTCTTATTTTGGGATTCCATCATGTTCCTGAGCTCCTCTCTAGATTTATTAATCATGTCTTGCACTAGGGGCATAATTTCTCCTGTTATCTGAGAATTTATTTCTGATTTCATTTTTTCCAGATCCCCTTTTGTTGCCAGTTCATTGGGTCCAGGTGGTTGAGTATCAGAGTGATCCATCTCATTTCCCTTTGGGGTTGGTGTAGGTGATCTGGAAGTCTGGTTTTGAGACTTATTTATGTGTTTTCTCATTTTGACTGGGGCAGGGGGCTGTTAGCACCTGCACATGTTACCTCCTCTGACCTGGGTGAGGTGGGACAGGGGCCAGGAGGGATGGTGACCCCAAAGCCCTTTCCTGTGGGTTGGGAGCAGCTGGAGGGATGGTGGCCAGAACACCCCTTCCTCTGGACCAGGAGCGGTGGGATGGTGGCTCAGAAGCCCCTCCCTCTGGGCCGGAAGTGGTGGGAGGGATGGTGGCCTGGAACCCCCTTCCTCTGGGCCAGGAGCAGAGGGACAGAAGGTGGCCCAAAAGCCCTTTCCTCTGGGCTGGGAGCAGCGGGAGGGATGGTGACCAGTAAGCCCCTTCCTCTGGCCAGGAGCAGTGGGACAATGGCTCAGAAGCCCCTACCTCTAGGCCGGGAACAGTGGGACTCAGTACCTTGGTCTGGTGGTCTGTTGTCTTCTGTGTCTTTGTAGTGTGAAATCAGGTGGCTTCCTGCTGCAGCGGGGTGATTCGGTGTCTTCCGCGTGACTCAGGACCTCGATAGGGCGTGCACAGACCTGCCTGTCTGCAACGGGCTGATTAAGCATGTTCTGTGTGACTCAGGACCTTGGTAGGGCATGGGCAGACCTGCCTGTCTGCAGTGGGGTGATTCGGCGTCTTCTGCTTGACTCAGCTAAATGTATTTCTTTTATGCAGCATATTGTTGGATCTTGCTTCTTGATCCATTCTGCCTCTCTATTTCTTTGAATGGTGAATTGAGACCATTCACATTGGTGGTTATAACTTATACGTATTGATTTATCCTTGTCATGTTATTTTCCTGTTGTTGATTCCCCTTTTTCCCCTTCTCTTTAATTACTTGCCTTGCCTGGTAGATCCATTCTGTTAGAATTCATGGAGTTGTATCTTTGCTCTCTCTTTCTAGAATGCTATCTCTTTCTAGAATGCCCTTCAAAACATTTTGGAGTTCATGTGGTGGTTATGAATTTCTTCAGGTGTTCTTTTTCATGGAAGTATATTATTTCTCCATCGATTTTGAAAGATAGTTTTGTGGTGCACATCAATTTTGGTTTGGAAGGTATTTTCTTTTAGGGCTTGAAATACTTCACTTCAACCTCTCCTTGACTTTAGGGTTTGTCTGCTGATGGGAAGTCTGCTGTGATTCTGATGGACTTTTTTTTTTTTTTTAATAGGTGATTTGTTTCTTTTCTCTAAAAAGCTTTTAATATTCTGTTTGTGGGTTAAATTTCTTGAATCTTGAATATTATATGCCTTGATGTCAATTTTTTTTGATCATGGCTAATTGGAGTTCTGCGTGCCTCACTTATCTGTATGTCAAATTCTTTTCCATGTTTGGGAAGTATTCTGCCATTACTCATGTGAACAGGATTTTTATGTCATTTGTGCTATCTCCTGCTTTTTCACTGACTCTGATGAATCTTATGTTATTATTCTTTGCCTCATCTGTTGGTTTGATTTTTCATTGTCCCTTGCTATTTTTAAGAAATCTTTCTTTTCCCGATCACTAACCACAATTCTGTCTTCTGTATTTGATATTTTGTTCTCACATTGATTCATTCTGGTTCATATACTTTCAATGGAATTTTTAATCTTCTGGTTATCTGTTTGAATTTGTTTCATGGACTCCATTTCTTTCCTATATTGGGCAATCATGATTTCCATCATTTCCCTAAGCTCCTTTGTTGTTTTTAGGTGTATCTGCTCTAGAATCACTAACCAAATCTTTCATTATGGTCACCATCTCAGTAGTTATCTGAGAAATTATTTTTGATTTCAGTTTTTTCTAGAGCCTTATTCATCTGATTTGTTACTTCTGTTGTTATCACTTCAGAGAATCCAGGTGAGTGGCTTTTTTTGTTTGTTTGTTTTGTTTTTTGGTACCAGGGATCGACATTGGGTCCTTGTGCTTGCCGGACAGGCCATGGAACCACTGAGCTAAATCCCTGGCCCTAGTGGCTTTTGACTTGTTTCACCTCATTGCCCCTTTGGTTTTCCTTTGGTGAGCTGGGGGTCTGGGGTTGTATCTTGCTTAAGTGTCTTCTCATTTCATAAATATATATATATATATATATATATATATTTCATATATCATCTCATTTCATATATATATATATATATATAGTTTAATTTCTGAGTTGACACATGAAGTTGCTTATGGCAGGTAGTTTTATTGCTAGTATTTAGAACCCTTAGGAAATGACTGCTTCTCAGACATGTCTTCCAGGTGTAGCTGGCTTTGGGTTTTGAATCTATTGTAAGAACCTACCTCTTCAATTTGTTGGTGATAAGAAGTTGCTGCCTATTGGGCCCAGCCCCTGGCTCTTTGGCCTTAGCCTATAATATTATTTATCACCCTTAGGCAATCAGTCTTGACATACCAGAAAGAACAGCTGATTAGAACACTTATGTCACCTTGGCTAAAATAGTACAATCAGAAATAACAATAGAATCAAACACAGCCTAGAGAATGACAAACTGTGGTAACTATTAATTTGCTTTAACCATATGAACTATATTTGTGGTTATATAACAAAATCTAAAACATCCAGAAAATTGTATACAGTAAATATCCCCTCAATATGATGATTTTACCCTCAGGAGAGAAAATTTAAAAGGGGTTTGGGAGAAAATAGAGAAATAGAAGAAGAGAAAGAGATTGAAAGCAAGGCTGGTGGACAAATGAAGGTTATGTGAACTTCAGATAACTGGTGAAGAAGACCAGAGAGGAAGAGAGAAGGAAGAAATAAAAAAGAATAAAATAATAACAACAACAAAATTAGAAACAATTTTTACACTCATATACAAACAAGAACAAATAATCAAGAAAAAAGAATACAAACCAAACAAAAACAAATCCAAAAAAACTCCAAGAAAATAAAAACTAAAGGAAGATAATGAATGTCCACTACAGGGACATCTCTTCGCTCTTCCTGTGGGCTTCAATTCTCATTTCAGATCTTTGTTGAGTGCTGGGGACCCACTTTCCTCCATCTCTTCCTCTTGTTGCCATATTCCAGTGTTTGGACACCAAATCTCAGAGAGGCTGTTTCTCTGCTGTTCACCTGTCCACCATCTTCCCCAAGTCCCCCAAGAATGTAACTTAAAATATGGTTTTAATGTACTCTGATGCCTCTATAATAATGTTGGATGCTCCAAAAGTTATAGAAGTGTTCAAGTATAAATATACATACCTTTTTTCCTGCAAGAAATATTCAAACATTGTGGATATCACAGTAGCAGAAGCTATGTTACCAAATGAATAACAAATAATTACAAAATACATTTTCATATTCATAAGGTTGCAGTCAGAATTGAGAAAATTCAGCACAGTGCAAAAGAAACACGATGTTAATTACTTTATTTTTATCACATCAAATTTCCACAAATTTAGTGGCTTAAGACAACATCCATTTAATATCTCATAATTCTACAGCAGAATTTTGAGTGGGCTCAGCTGTACTCTGTGCTTAGTGTCTCACAAGGCTGAAATTAAAGTTATTTTCTGGGCTGCACTCTCACCTGTTGAGAGAATACCCTTCTATGCTCATCCAGGTCATTGGTAGAATCCTGTTCCTGGAAGTTATAAGGCTGGAGTGCCTATTTCCTTGTTGGCTATCATCTGTAGTCACTCTTAGCAACCTTAGACCACACACATTTTTTCTCGAAAACGCTTCCATGTTCATGCTAATTATGGAGGTCAAGTTCTTTACATGCTTTAAATCTCTCTTAATTTCTGTTGCATCACATCTGGGATTATGTGCCTAATTCAGGTTCACTGGGGTAAACTACCCTTCTTTTTAAGGTCAGTTGTGCCACACGGATCTAACACAATTATGGAATGACACCATTATATTCATAGTTTCCAAGAACTACACTGTGGACATCTAGACAAGCTCCCATGGAAGAGTATTAGGGCCACACATTTTGTTCTAATTATGCTTCACATACAGTGGGAAAAACAATTAATGCATTATTCTGTTAAGCAATATTTAGTTTTTGATCACCAGTTCAAAAGTATGTTTCTTTAAATATTTGCACTCTAGGTGTATTTACACAAATTATGAGGTGAATAGAAAACTTTGAAGCCAAGTGTGGTGGCACATGCACTTGGGAGGCTGAGGCAAGAAGATTGCCGTGAGTTTGAGGCCAGACTGAACTATAGCAAGCAACTATAGACAGCAAGACCTTGTCTCAAAAAACCAATATAAAACACCCCCCAAACAAAAACCAACAAAACAACAAAACAACAAGACAACAAAACAACAAAAAAAGCAAAACAACAAAAAAAGCAAATATGAAGAAGATTATCCATGATGCTATTTCTCTTGTGTATAAATGCAAGTTAATTTTAAATACACCTGAAATTATACTTTCTGTATACATATGCATATATGCTTCTACTAACAATACAAAACTATGTCTTTTTGATTTCATATTTAATGTCTTTCTTTCACACCTTCTCTGCTTCCTACTCTTAACTGCCAGATTGACCTGTCTATTGTATGTTCTCTACACAGATCTAAAAGTCAGTGCTAGAGATAGAAGTATGATTTATTGGAGGAGAATTTAAGATAATTCTAAAGTTAATGCCATCATGGCTGTCCGTACCAGTTTTGCCTTTATTGTCATGATGAAATAGCTAGATTTTAAGAAAGATTTGAAACATTTCAGGGAATTGTAGATGAGAAAATAATAAGAGCTAAATTGGACAATTTCAAATACATGGAGCAGCATAAATAGTGGCCCTTAATAAAAACAATAACCTGGATATTTGTTCATTTTCACGCACACACTCCCAGGAGTGCCCAAATCTATCCCTGCCTTTCTCTGGTTCTATATCTCAGAGGCTTGGTTTAGGTGGGGTTGGAAGTGCCCTAGAATGGCTCTTTGTTGATTTCCCCTCATGCTAGAGCCTAGTGTGGCCGGGAAGCAAAGTGCTATTGAATTTGCTCACTCAGGCAGAACACTCAACAGGAAGGAAGGAAGCAGCCATTCTTTCTGGTCCTATTGTCTGACCACCCGGTTTAAGCAATCAAACAGCTCCGCAGCCAGAGCTGGGTGCTTACAACCCTGTCTGTTTTTATTTTTATTTTTTCCTTCTGGTGGCATTATGGAAGAGGATAGGAATGAATGGAAACTGGTCCTTTAGGATTTTCACTTATTTTTGAGCCTGATGGCATCTTCTCCTGGCTCATTCTCGGGTATCAGTTTTTTAACAGCCAAGAAGGAAAGGAGAATAAGAATGGGTGAGCATGTAGACCCTTGAAAGCAGAGTAAGAGCAGCTATCTAGCTACTGTTCTCTACGGAGACACTGTGAAAATAGGAAGAAGTAAACATTTTACAACACTAATAAAACTCAGGATTCATTAGCATTTTTGAGTGACAGAGTTTAATGTGTCTCTTAGCTTCTGTTTTTGGACAAGTCTTTACCCTCTCAGCACTTCAGTTTTGTTTTTATTTCTACTTTTTGAAAAATAGAATAAGAAGGCTGGGACTTTAGCTCAGTGGTTCTGCTGCCTGCCCTGCAAGTGCAAGGGCCAGAGTTCAATCCCCAGTACCAAAAAATAAATAAATAAATAAATAAAAATAAGGAAATTCCACTAATCAAATGTGGTGTGGTCTAAGAAGAACTTAGAAATTTACTACATTATCATAATAGCTTAGGAAAAAACGTTACCAATTAAAATAAAGAAAATGTAATAAAAATAATAAATGTTAGCCAGGCTTGGAGGCTCATGCCTATAATCACACCACTCTTGGAGATTCAGGCAGCTGGACCACAAGTTCAAGCTCAGCCTGGGAAATTTAGCAGCTTAATGAGGCCCTACCTAAAAATAAAAGTTTGGGTTCTAGCTCCAGTACTGCTAAATAAATAAATACAATTTTGTAATTGATTTGTTTCTCAAGTGTTTCAGCTACTTTCATAGTCTAAAAGATTTCTTCAGAAAACTATAGCTCTGGATTATTTCCAAGAAGAGGTAGTTAGTAGAAATTTATTGTTGACAGCAAATGCTAACAAGTGTGACAATTTTTTTTCCGTGCAATTCTCAATTTCTAATGCAGTTTTAAAAACACTTTTGGAGGTGGGTACCAGGCACCGAACTCAGGACCTTGTGCTTGCAAGGCAGGCATGGCGCCACTGAGCTAAATCCCTGGTCCTTAAAAACACATTTATTAAAAGATTGAAATTTCACATGACTATTCTTTTACATATGAAGTTTAGAGGAAATGAAAATTTAAAAATCAAATAAAATTTGAAGAGTAATTACACTTTATGAGGGAAATGATACCTTTATCACAATGAACTTTAAACTTAAATTTTCTTGACAAGAGTTCTAAGTATCTAACGATTACAGTTATAGCTTACAAGTTCAGAAGGCATAAGGAGTTTAAATTACCTTAGGTTATTTGGGGACTTTTTGATGGTTTCTACAAAATTATGTCATAATCTTTAATAAGTAATAATTTTTAATATTAAAGCATGAGGAATGGCAGCAGCCTTCAGAGGGGTTAGGATCAGTCATCAAGGTTGGGTGATGTTCTCAAATGCACACAGTTAAGGGAATGGTTTCTTTGGGTTTAAATAGATTTTTCCTTTTAAGGACCTGATATACCAGTAGAAGCATGTGGCTGGCTTGTGGACTTGGAGAAGGATTGAGATGGGCATAGTAAAATATGATCTTAGAGCCTTCTCTTTGACTTTTCTTTATGCATTTATTGGCAGTTTTTATTGTTTTATTTAAGTGCAAGTGCAATGTTCACATGGGCCATCTATTCGTTTTCTTTCCTGCCTTGACTAACATTGGGGTTGGTTATTCTGATGGCAGCTGGGCTTCTGTTTCCATGAAAGGTTGTAATTTTGGTTTGTTTTGTGTGTGTGTGTGTGTGTGTGTGTGTGTGTTTGTGTGTAGGCATGCACATGCATGTGCTAAAGATTGAACGCAGGACGGTGGTAAGCACACACTCTACTACTGAGCTATACTTCCAGCCCATCAGCACAGTAAAATTTGCTTCTGGATAGACACAATTGCAGGCTGTTATGGATCAAGAACATCTGAAAGCCACTGTGCAGCAGGTGCTTTGATTTTTTGTTGTTCTCATAACAAATGTTGAGCATCAAGATTAACCCACTTAATCTTTGAACCCTGTTGTCAATACCTCTGGGTTTCCATCATCTATGCTTATTTTTGACACATCCAATGGGCTGCTGTCAGACCAATCTCTTGGTCCTCATTTTCACAATCCTAGACTTCACGCAGATCGGTGGGCAGCCATGATGTTGAGTAGAAGATAGCAGCCACCTCTATCTCTGAAGTGGAGGAAGAAAATATCTTCTTATTTTATTATTATTTTTTAATTCATTAATTTTATTGGTATATTTTAGGTATACAATATGCTGACATTCATCATGGGGAATTTGTAACTTTACATAATAAATCTTGTTTCTTATTTTTCCCCCATTCCCCTGCCTTCTCATCAAACCCTTCACCCCTTCCTATTTACAAAGCTTGTTGCCATTTTTTCCTTTTCTCATATTTATTCCTTTCCCTTCTTTCCTTTCCTCTACCCCTCCCACTTCCCCTTCCCCTTTGGACCTTTTCTTCCTATTTCACATTATCTATTATGCATTTTGATCCTTATTTACACTTTCAGTTTCTCACACCAAAGAAACTATTCAGTATCTACACATGTGTGTTCTATTTATTTTACTTAAGAGTATGGCCTCAAGGTATATCCACTTAGCTGTAAATGTCTCTAGTCTCTCATCCTTTATGGCTAAGTAGTACTCCATTTTATAACAAAACCACGTCTTCTTTATCCAGTCTCCAGTTGATGGGCAATTGAGCTGTTTCCAAGCTTTACTATTATAAACTGTACTACTATGAACATGGGTGCACATATATTGATGGAGTATGATTCTTTTAATTGTTTTGGGAAGATACTCACCAAGGGAATACCTCTAATCCTAGTTTTTTGAGGTATCTCCATACTGATTTCCACATTTGATTGCACCAGTCTACACTTCCACCAACAGTGGAGAAGATTTCCTTTTCCCCGACAGCCCCTCCAGCATTTGTTATTGGTTGATTGCTTGAAACTAGCCATTCTTTCTGGGGTGAGGTGGAATCTCAGCATTGTTTTCACTTGCATTTAAAATGACCAGTGATGTTGAACTTTTTTTTACATGTTTATTTGCTATTTCTACTTTTTTGTCTGAGAAATGTCTGTTCATTTCAGTTGTACATTTTTGGATTGGGTCTTTAAATTTGGGAGGTCTGATTTTTTTAAGTTCTTTATATATTTGAGATAATAAACCTTTGAGGAATATCTAGTAAAAAACTTTTCCCACTTTGTGGGTTGTCTCTTCAGGCTCTTGGTGAACAAGCTTTTTAATAAGAAGAGATCCTACTTGATTGTTTGTTCATGTGTGACTGAAGTTTTGTTCATGAAATCTTTTCATACAGCAATGTCTTCAAGAGTTTTACCTAACCTGTCTTCTAGCCGGTTTAGTGTTTCTGTTTTAATATTTAGATCTTTAATCCATTTTGATTTTAGTTTACTGCATCGGGAGAGATATAGGTCTAGTTTTAATCTTTGGCAAGTTGAAACCCAATTTTTCCAGCATTATTTATTAAAGAGGCTATCTTTTGTCCAGTGAGGGTGTTGGGCTCCTTTTTTTTGGTATCGGGGATCGAACTTGGGTCCTTGTGCTTGCACAGCAGGCAGCGAAACCACTGAGCTAAATTCCTGGCCCTGGCTCCTTTGTTGAAGATGAGGTGCCTGAGTATGTCTGGAGTGTTTCAGCATCTTCTAATCTGTTCCACTGGTCCTCAGGTCTGTTTCTTTGCCAAGACCATGGTGTTTTTATCATAGTAGCTTTGCAGTATAGTTTCAATTTGGGGATTGCAATACTCCCTACCTTGTCTTTGTTGTCTAGAATTACTTTTGCTATTATAGGTCTCTTCTTGTTCCAAATGAATTTTTGGATTGTTTTCTAAAGTTCTGTGAAGTATGCTGCTGGAATTTCAATTGGGATTGCACTGAATCTATATAGCAGTTTTGGAAGTATGGCCATTTTCACTATATTGGTTCTTCCTACCCAGGAGCAAGGGATGTCTTTCCATTTTCTAATATCATCTTTGATCTCTTTTTTCAGAGTGCTACAGTTTTCAGAGAAGAGGTCTTTGATTTCTTTTGTTAGTATGATTCCTAGGTATTTCAATTTTTTTGGCTGCTATTGTGAAAGTTGTTTCTTCAGTTCTTCACTACACTACTGAATTTGGTTATTAAGCCTAGAAGACTTCTGGTGGAGTTCTTGGGGTCTTTTATATAGAGTATCATGTCATCTGCAGATAATAACAATTTAACTTCTTTGTTTCCTATCTTTATTCCTTTTATTTCTTTCTCTTGTCTAATTGCCATGGCTAATGTTTCCAAAACTATATTGAACAGGAATGGTGATAATGGACATCCTTGTCTTGTTCCTGATTTTAGCATGAAAGATTTCAATTTTTGACCATTTAGTATGATGTTGGCTGTTTGTTTTTCATAGATGGCTTTTATCAGGTCAAGATAGAGACCACCTGTTCCAATTTTCTGTAGGGTTTTTATCATGAATGGGTGTTGGATTTTGTTGAGTGCTTTTACTGCATCTATTGAAATGATTATATGGTTTTTGTCCTTGGCTCTATTAATACAGTGTATAACATTTATTGATTTGTGTATGTTGAACCATCCCTGCATCCCTGAGGTGTAGATGAATCCCACTTGGTCAGGGTGTATGATTTTCTTGATGATCTTCTGCATTATGTTTGCCAGTATCTTATTGAGGATTTTTACAACTATGTTCATTAGGGGGATTGGCCTGCAGTTCTCTTTTTCAACTGAGTCTCTCTCTGCTTTTTGGATCAAGGTGATGCTTGCTTCCAGGAATGAATTTGGGAGTATTGCTTTCTTTTCAATTTCATTGAAGTGTTTAAACAGTAGTGGCAATAGCTCTTCTCTAAATGTCAGCTAGAATTCATCAATGAAGCCATCAGGGCCCAGACTTTTCTCCATTGGTAAGTTTTTAATTACATTTTCAAGTTTGTTGGTTGATATTGGGTTGTTTAGAATTTTTAGGTCTTTGTTCAACTTTAGCAATTCATATGCATCTATAAATCTGTCGATTTCTTTGGTGTTTTCTTTCTTATTGGTGCATAGTTTCTCAAAGTAGGTATTGATGATCCTCTGGATTTCTGCTGGGTCTGTTGTAATTTCACCCTTTTCATTCCTAATTGCACAGATTTGGGACTTTTCTTTCCTTTTTTGATAAGGTTGGTTAAGGGTCTCTCAATTTTATTTTAAGTTTATTCTTTCAAAGAACAAACTCTTTGCTTCATTAATTTTTTGTATTGTTCTTCTAGTCTCCATTGCATTAACTTTTGCTCTGATCTTTATAATTTCTTCCCTTGTATGAGCTTTGGGTTTATCCCACTCTTCTTTTTCTAGAAGCTTGAGGTTCAACATTAGGTTGTTTATTTGAGCTTGCTCTGTTTTCCTAAAATGAATATTCACTGCTATGAATTTCCCTAAGACTACTTTCATTGTGTCCCATAGTTTCTAATATGTTGTATTGTCACTGTCGTTTAATTGTAGAAACTGTCTGATTTCTTCTTTAATTTCCTCTGTGACCCATTGGTTATTCAGCAATGTTTTGTTCAATTTCCATGTGTTTATGAAATTCTTGCAGTTTCTTTTGCTATTGATCTCCAATTTCATTACACTATTGTCTGATAATGTATAGGGGATAACTCCAATTCCTTTGCACTTAAACATGTTCTATAAGCAAGTATGTGTTCTGAAAATAGCTTCTTTTTAAAGTTGGGGAGAAAAGATGGACATTTCTGATTTGTGCCCACCATTCCTCGCATTAGTAAATCACTATATGTTGTAGTCAGAAAGACTCAGCAAGGGAATACATTAAATACAGGACATATAACTTATAAGGTTATTTTATGATAATTACCCAAAGAGTCAAATGCAAAGGAGTCCAAGAATGTAACTGCACACTAGAAACCCAAAGGATTCAACTGAGGGCCTCGATCCCAGAAGTTTCCGCCGCAAAGGCTTAGAGTCCAAGGCAATGTCCTTCTCCAGTCCAGCCAGTGGCCTAGAGCCCACGGCAATGTCTCATGCTTGGCTGTATTGAGGATCTGCACCTGGAAGGCCCAAAGACCAGTGGTGGAAGCCAGAAAATCTATGCTGGTGAGATGAAGGATTTGTGCCACCAGTCTGAGGGATCCACATTGGAGCCAGGAAGTGATGCTCACAGTGAAGATTCAGACCTCCCTTGATGAAAACAGCAGCCATTCCCAGTGACAGCAAGTCCTTGAGCACCTCCTCTGATGAGAACATCCTAGTTTGCATCAGGAAAACCATCCCCAACAAGCTTCTCCTAGAAAATCAACAGGCCAAGATCGTCCCCTCCAGTTCTCTTTTTATGGCTCTTGGCAACAATCTTCAGGTGGATCCTCCACACCCAGACCATGCTGATTCAGTTCAGGTGGGCATTACAAGGTAACCATTAATCAATCTACCACACTATATATTTGGTGATATTTTTCCAATGGAATAGTCAAAGGCAGTTCTTCCTTATGAAAAGATTGAACACCCTGAGGGAGAACCTGTTTCATCTTGCTCCTTAAAGTTAGTTATTTGGGATATAAAGACTGGGCTACCAGAAATATGGGGGATTTCTGAAAAGCTGTGTGCCTTTCTAGGATTATGACACAAGAGTAGGCCAGTTGTAGGTATTCCCTAGTTCAATGATTTACAAAGAGGGCTTGGAGATCATTCAACTTTTAAAAAACTATCTACCACATACCCACTGTCAAAAATTTATTATTTTGTAATTATTCCCTTAGGTTAAATCATTGCTTTGGGTTAAGGTCACATTTTTAGAAGAATGAATTTATTTTTAGATATTTTTTCTAGAGATGAGTCAATGTGAAAATAAAACCTGCAGAGTACTGAAAATTTTGTGCTAAAAAGGGACTAAAGTTACCATGGGGGGTGGGATGCACTTCAGGCTGATCTGGAACTCACTATGTATCCCAAGCTGGCCTCGAACTTGCAGCGATCATCCTCCCTCAGCGCCCCGTCCCCACTTCAATTGGTGGAATTACAGGCGTGTGCCACCATACTGGCTACATACTTAGCTACACTCTTTTGTTGAAAACTCTCATTTAAACTTTATTCCCCAAAGTTTTAGGTGTTATAGAGAGAAAAGGTTAGCCTGGAAATCCAGAGAGCTCATAAGGTATAGTATTATTAGGAAACGAGCTGAGATTAGCAAATAAAAATATATTCTTTTTAGATCATGATAAACATGTATTTACCATTGTTATTCTTTAATCATTTGTTATGAAAAATAATTTTTTTCATTAAAAAAATCTACAGAGTTCAGATCTGATTCTCACTTTTATGCCAAATAATGACCTGAGGCCAGCAATTCACTTCTTAATACAATTTTCTTCTCTACTAAGTGAAAGCCTTGAACCATTGAACTTCTGAATGAAAGCCTTGAACTTCTTCATGTTGCTGATAGATCTAAATTCCTTGTTCCTTTCATTGAATACTTAGAGGCCTACTTACATATATTTGTACAAAGCCATGGCCCACCTATCCAATCCCTTCTGTGTCATTACCTACGTTGCCATGACCTTTTCTCGGGTCATATTACAGATCCTTATTGGAAAAGCTGAAGGACAGCTTTCTTGAGAATCTGCTCCCAGGAATGGTTGCCATCTCTTCTCTTGATAGAACCATGTTTTGCCTTTGTAAGGAGAAGGTAATTCACTACTTTTCACCAGATAAAGGTATACTGGACCTTTCTTTTTTTTGTTTTTAAATATATATATTTATTGGTACATTTTAGGTATAAAATACATTTACATTTATCTTTGGGTGTTTGTACCAGAACATGATGCATCTTAGTTTTTATTTTTTCTCCCATTACCTGTACACCTTTCACCCCCTCCACTCTTCCCTATCTAAACAGAGTTTGATTCCATTTTTTTTTTCTCATAATATTTTTCATTCCTTTCTTCCCTTTCCCCTTTCCCTTCCACCATCCCCAAACCCTTGGACCTTTTCTTATTTCAAATTATCAATTATTAATTTTAATCATTTTCATCCTTATTTACACTTTCAATTTCTCACACTAGAGAAACTATTCGGTATTTACACGTGTGTCCTATTTATTTCACTTAAGAGTATGGCCTCAATATGCATCCATTTAGCTATAAATGTCTCTAGTTTGTCATTCTTTATGGCTGAATAGTACTCCATTTTATAAAAAAACCACATCTTCTTTATCCAGTTTCCAGTTGATGGGCATTTGGCCTGTTTCCAAGCTTTAGCTATTACAAATTGACTACACCTTCATTCTTAGTTTAAAAGAGGACAAAATTAAATCCAAAGTGGATCTTCAACTCACCAAAATTATCCTCCAAAGATCCAGACCAAGGTTCCAAAGGAACCTCACCTATAATCAATAGATAAGCAAAACCCTGAGGCTGGGGATTTAGCTCAGTGGCACTGTGCCTGCCTTGCAAGTGCAAGGTTCTGAGTTTGATCCCTAGTACTGGAAAACAAACAAACAAACAAAGATAAGCAAAATCTCTTTTTTATTTTTATTTACATACTCTCTTGGTTCTTATTTTTCACCCTTCCCCTGCCCTCCCTTCAACCCCTCCATCCCTCCCTATTTACAAAGACTTTGTTTGCATTTTTCCTTTTTCTCATATTAATTCCATTCCCTTCTTTCCTTTCCCCTACCCTTCTCATTTCCCCCTCCCCTTTGCCCCTTTTCTTCCTATTTCACATTATCTATTACACCTTTTAGTCCTTATTTACACTTTCAATTTCTCACATTAGAGAAACTATTCGGTATTTACACATGTGTGTCCTGTTTATTTCACTTAAGAGTATTGCCTCAATGTGCATCCATTTATCATTGTCTCTAATTTCTCATTTTTGATGGCTCAGTAGTACTCCATTTTATAAAAGAAACTACATTTTCTTGATCCAGTCTCCAGTTGATGGTCATTTGGGCTGCTTCCAACTTTTAGCTATTACAAACTGTGCTGTTATGAACATGGGTGCACATATATCACTGTGGTATGATTCTTTTAATTCTTTGGGGATGATACTCAGCAGAGGAATAGCTGGGTCAAATGGGACTTCCAGTCCTAGTTCTTTGAGGTATCTCCATACTGTTTTCCACAGTGGTTGCACCAGTCTACACTCTCCCCTAACAGTGGAGCAGTGTTCCTCTTTCCCCACATCCCCGCCAGCATTTGTTGTTGGTTGATTTCATGATAGCAGACATTCTTTCTGGAGTGAGGTGGAATCTCAGTGTTGTTTTCATTAAGAAAAATCTCTTTTCATTCACTATAATTGAACTTCCCCTGAAATTTACCAAGCAAGACAAATACTTAAAAAGTAAAATCAACCAGATAACTAGAGAATACTAATTATGGTAGTTAATAGTTATACAGTATCCAAGCTAAATATGTCCTAAGTGTTATACATTCAAACACACTTAATTCTCAAAATGATTCTACAAGTTATATATTAATGATTATTTTTGTTTAACAGCAAAGGAAACTATGGCATTGAAAGTTTAAATTACTGGCTCCAGAGCACCTGTAATCAGCAAGCAGACTCGATGTGCATAAAAGTCCTAGGCCTTGCTCTTAATGAATATGTCACTGCCTAGCCACAGGTGAGGTGGAAATTAGATGTGGACTGGTTCTGTGGCTGCTAATGAGTCACCTTTGTCCACCCTCTTCTTCAGGGCCTGCTAAGGGGGAGGATCCCCATATGTGCTTCTAAAATGTTGCCAGTGGGTTGAAGGTTCATGCTCAATTCATATAGAAGTCATAAATTGGCAAAATGAGTTCTAGTGTTTACAGCCCTGGACTGTGAGTGCTAGTGGGTATCAGCTCGTTTAGTGTTAGTGGCCCTCCTTGGTATGGTGGAACAAGCAGCTACTGGCAGGCATTGGGACTTCTTCCAGCCATTGGAGATAGTGCTGCCCTTCAGTTCTCCATCACACTGTCATTCATTGCTTCGAGTCATCTGTAGTATTAACAGGTCTGGCTGCTGGCAGCTTTTGGTGCCAGTGGCCTTTAGTGTTATGAGATCAGCATGCCCTACCCACAAATAGAAAGGAATATTCTATCTCAAAGAGGCTATGTTAGAAATTATGGTACAGTGCTGCAGAATAAGGGGGAACAGTGAAGAATGACCTAGACTTACCCACAGGAGTTTGCTTATACAGGGTGCTCATGGGTAAAAGACGGGCCGAGGCCCTGACCAAAGATAACTGCAGTAGGGCAGAGACATCCAGAGGAGCTGCAAGGAGAAGTCAGTCATAATAGGTAGATAATGGAATCCTGTTGCAGCTGAAGCAAATATCTCCTGGAGCAGCCACAGGTCACTGGATGCAGCCATAGCTTAGCTGCCAGGCATTTGGGGCAGCTGCAAAATAAAAGTATATTTTTGGGAGTATCAAGACCCTCTCCTCTCTCTTAGTACTAATCCATTTTTCTAGTTGGATAAAGGATCACACTTATCAAAAATTTGCTGCCATTTAATTTCTTCTTAGTAGGTAGTTTACAACTTGATGGTGACTTTCTAAAGAAATTTATCATGCATTTAAATTGAGTGTCATGCCCCCTCTTCCTTAGAATTCAAGCCCGGGCTTCATACATGCCACTCAAGGGTTTTACTACCCTCAGACCTTATATGATGTTTAGAAGCAAATGTTTGGCATTTGCTTAAATTTGATAATCAGCTGATATATCTGATAGTGACATGCCTGCTTTTCTTTAGCTGGATTGTGGCAGATTAATTTAAAAGATAATTATTGGTAATAGGTTGATAGAGAAGCATTACTACTTTTTGGTTGTAGCAATTTTTTCAATACAATTCATGATGTATACTGTTTGAAAAGATTTATAAACATGAAAATAATCCTTCTTATTCTTATTTACAGTAAGAATAGTTATCTGAGGGCTGGGGATTTAGCTCAGTGGTTTCGCTGCCTGCTGTGCAAGCGCAAAGACCCAAGTTCGATCCCGGGACCAAAAAAAAAAAAGAATAGTTATCTGAACTTGTCCTATGAAAGTTACGTGATGACATTTAAATGTTCTCAATCCAATATTCTACTAGAATTCCTCCTTTGCAAACTTTCCTCTATAAGTGTAGAGGTGAAAGTATTTCTTAAATTCTCTCTTTTTTAAATTTGATCTGAGAAGTTACCTGAATAGTAAAGATACATATTTACTGGACTTAGAATTTTAACTGTTCTATCTGCCATATTAATGTAATCACATTAAGTTAATAAGGGAATGAGTAAGAACCACTGGTAGAACGATGGTAGAATTTTTATTTATAGCCATGGAGCAATAAGCCTACAGTAATAATGCATTAATACATATGGGTGGTTGGGGATGTAGCTCAGAGGTAGAGCACATGCTTAGCACATGTGAGGCCTTGGGTTCTTTTTTCAACACTGCAGAACAAAAAGATGGAAAAAAGGAATGAAGGAAGGAAAGAAGGAAGGAAAGAAAAGGAGGGAGGGAGGAAGGAAGGTGAAAATATGGAAAGTTTCAGATTCTAAATAATTTAACTGTCTGCTAGAACAAAGTATAATATTCTCTGAAGGAACCACAATCTAGCACTTAATTTTGTAAATTTCACAATGTCTAGTATATGTCAAAAAAGGGAGTGGGGTGGGTTGTTATCAAACTAAGCAGAAAAATGTGATCTTCATCATGAAAAAAAATTGGTTCATAGACAAAGTGGTTCATCCAAAATGGCAGAATTATACTTATCAATGATGGTAATAAACAGTTCAGATTAAAAAGGAACACATAAATATAATGAATACAGCAGTTGGAAGGAAATAGGAAATAGGAAAGGAAATATAAGGCTAAAGGTGCAATCTCTTAAATAAAAATTTCACTGAAGAAAAAAATCAATGAACTTAAAGCAGAGTATTTGAATTATAGAAAACTGATGGTGAGTGCACTGTAAACCAGTTACTCTGGAGCCTAAGGCAAAACAATCACAACTCTGAGGCAAGAGTAGGCAACTTAGCAAGATCCTCTTTCAAAACAACATAAGAAAGGGTCGGGGATGTGGCTCAATGGTACAATGCCTGCCTAGCATTTGTGAGGCTCTGGGTTCAATCCCCAGTAAAAAAAAAGAAAAAGAAAAAAGATACTATAGAAAATGAAGCACATCATGTTGGTTAAAGGTACAAAGTTTTAGTTATTAGATGTAGAGATCTAATGGATAGCATCAAGAATACAATTAACAATAATGCATAGTTCAAATTTGCTAATAGTTGACCTTAACTGTTGCCATCACAAAAAAAAAACTTTGAACTTTGAAGAGTTTGATATAGTTAATGAACTTGACTGTAGTATATGTTTATATATCAAAATATTGTCTACAACTAAAATATACGATTCTATTTTCAATACATAAATAACAAAGACAGAAAAAAGAAAACAAAGGATAAGGACAACCTACCTCAAGAAATATTTATCCGAGTGGAAACTCACGAAAGCAAACCTGTACGAAATCCAGCACTGGGAAGGAAAACATGAACTCAACTGACGAATTTCTAAATAGAAAGTGTGGACAAGTCTGAGATAAAAACTCTGAAGAGCCAGGGATTTAGCTCAGTGGCACTGTGCCTGCATTGCATACGCAAGGTCCTGAGTTCAATCCCCTGTACAAACAAACAAACAAAAAACTCTGAAGGATCTAGCAATGAGGGGATCCCCCATTTCTGTGAGTTTTGCTTCTTGGAGCTCAACCAGGTTATAAACATCAAAGAAACAATCTCCCCTGCATTCCTAATTATTTGAAAAGATCAATAAAACCAATAAGCCTCTGGTCAGGCTAAGACAAAACAGAACAAAAATTATAATTAGAAATGAAAGAGTCCACAAATATTAATTATATAGTAAGATTCTATACAATCTCCCTGGCTTAGATAAAATAGACCAATTTTTTGAAAGAAACAATGTGCCAAAACCTGGACAAGAAGAAATAGACAATCTGAGTAAGCTTGTGTCTGTTAAATGAATGAGATCAGTAATGAACAACCTTCCAAACCAGAAAACACCTGGCCCCATGGTTCACTGCCAACTTCTGCCAAATATTTGAAGAAGAAATTATACCAATTTCTATAATTTCTCTATAATTTATTTCAGAAAATAGAAGCACAAGGAACACTTCCTAATTCATTTTATGAAACCATCATTGCCTTAATATTAAGACCATCAGAGAGGAGGCTTCTGAGCCGCCTAAGCACCATTCACAGTTAAGAAGAGGAGGCTTCCGGGGCACCATACCATTACTCTCAGCACAGAGGAAGTGAGCTTCGCAGGTGCTAGCAGCACCCCCCAACTCCCCACCCCTTCACCCCTGAAGAAATTAGAAGAGATGTAAACAAGTCTCAAAACCAGACTTCCAGATCACCTAAAGCAACCTCAAAGGGAAACAAGATGGAACATTCTGATACTCAACCACCTGGATTCCCTGAACTGCCAATAAAAGAGAATCTGGAAAGAATAAAATCAGAAATAATGTCTCAGATAACAGCAGAGATTGTGCCCATAATGCAAGACATGATTAATAAATCTAGAAAGGACACAGATAAAGAAATCGAGGAGCTGAGGAACATGATGGAATCCCAACATAGAAAACAAATGGCATCTAGAAAATAGATGCAAACAGAATTCCAGGAGATTAAAAACTCTACTGAAACACTACACAGCAGAATGAGCCAAGGTAAGGACAGAATTTCAGTTATAGAAGATAAGATTGCAAATAGTGACCAGAAAATGAAAAAATTTTTAAAATAGTGAGGGACTACAAGAAATCAATTCATCAGCTGCTAGACAATGCAAAGAAGAATAACATAAGACTGATTGGAGTCAATGAAGAAACAGGAGAGAGTGCAGATGGCATAAAAAAAAAAAAAAACCTGTTCACAGAAGTGATGGCAGAAAACTTCCCAAGCAGGGGAAAAGAACTTGACATACAGTTAAGTGAGGCATATAGGACTCCAATTAGCCTTGATAAAAAAAAAAAATCTACACATAGGAATATAACTGTTAAGATTCCAGAAACCCAACAGAAGAACAAAGTTCTACAAGCAGTTAGAGGAAAAACAAATCACATACAAAAGAAAGAGCCTCAGAATCACAGCAGAGTTCTCAATGCAAACCCTCAAGGCAAGAAGGGCTTGTAGTGACCTATTTCAAGCCCTAAAAGAAAACAGCCTCCAACCCAGACTGATGTACCCTGCAAAACTATCTTTCAAAATTGATGGAAAAATAAGATACTTTCATGACAAAGAGCACCTAAGAACTTCAAGAATACTAAACCAGGACTCCAAAAAAATTTTAAGCAATGTACTAGGGAAAGACAACAAGGCTCACGACCTCAGGAAGCCCAACAAAATGAATCCATCAGGCACAACAAAAAGTTAAATGCAAAGGGGGAGAATCCAACAAAAAGAAAAAGTCACGACAATGATAAGTCAAATGGTATCAGTTATCACCATCAATGTTAATGGTCTCAATTCACCCATCAAAAGAAATAGACTGGTAGAATGGATCAAGAAGCAAGATCCAACAATATGCTGCATATAAGAAACACACTTAATTCAAAAAGAAACTGATAGAGTGAAAGTTAAAGGGTGGAAAACAATACTCCATGTGACAGGAACCCCAAAAAAGTCAGGCATAGCTATCCTCTTTGCAGATCAAGTGCATTTCAAGCCAACACTGATTAAGAGATACAAAGAAGGACACTACATCCTTGTAAAGGTAACAAACCAAGAGAAATAGATGACAACCATAAACATATATGCACCAAACACTAGTGCACCCAAACACATAACACAAATACTGATAGATATGAAGAATTAAATAAGCACTTATCCAATAGTAGTGGGGGACCTCAATACCCCATTGTCACAAATAGATAGATCAACTAGACAGAAAGTAAGCAATGAAATACTAGAACTCAAACTCTTGAACAAATGAACTTAACAGATGTTTACAGTGTTCCACCCCACAAAATCGGAATACACATTCTTCTCAGCTGCACATGGGTTATTCTCCAAAATAGACCACATACTTGCTCATAGAACATACTTAAGTAAGTGCAAAGGAAATGAAGTTATCCCCTGTATATTATCAGACCACAGTGTGATGAAATTGGAGATCAATAGCAAAAGAAACCACAAGAAATTCATAAACTCATGGAAATTGAACAACACACTTCTGAATAACCAATGGGTTACAGAGGAAATTAAGAAGAAATCAGATAGTTCTTTCAATTAAATGATAATGTCAGTACAACATATTGGAATGTATAGGACACAATGAAAGCGGTCTTACAAGGGAAATTCATAGCACTGAATATTCATATTAGGAAAACAGAGTGAGCTCAAATAAACCACCCAGTACTGAACCTCAAGCTTCTAGAAAAAGAAGAGCAGGATAAAACTCAAAGCTCATACAAGGGAAGAAATTATAAAGATCAGAGCAGAAATCAATGCAATGGAGACTAAGAGAATGATACAAAAAGTCAATGAAGCCAAGAGTTGATTATTCAAAAGAATAAACAAAATTGACCAACCCTCAGTCAACCTTGTCAGAAAAAGGAAAGAAAAGACCTAAATCCATGCAATTAGGAATGAAAAGGATGAAATTACAATGGACCCAGCATAAATCCAGAGGATCATCAAGACCTACTTGGAGAACCTATATGCCAATAAGATGGAAAACACATAAAAAATGGACAGATTCCTAGATACCTATGAATTACCAAAGTTGAACAAAGAAGACCTAAAAATTCTAAACAACCCAATATCAATCAATGAAATGGAAAACATAATAAAAAACATACCAACTAATAAAAGCCTGGGTCGTGATGGCTTCACTGCTGAATTCTCCAAGACATTTAGAGAGGAACTACCACCACTACTGTTTAAACTCCTCAATGAAACTGAAAGGTAAGCAATACTCTTGAAATTATTCTTGGAAGCAAGCATCACCTTGATCCAAAAAGCAGAGAAGGATCCAACTGAAAAAGAGAACTATAGGCCAATCTCACTAATGAACATAGATCAAAAATCCTGAATAAGATATTGGCAAATAGAATGCAAAAGATCATACACCCTGACCAAGTGAGATTCATTCCCCCAACCAGGGATGCAAGGATGGTTCAACATACACAAGTCAATAAATGTAATACACTATATCAATAGAGCCAAGGACAAAAACCATATGATCACCTCAATAGATGCATAAAAAGCATTTGACAAAATCCAACACACATTTATGGTAAAAAATCTACAAAAAATTGGAATAGATGGTCTCTACCTCAATCTGATAAAAGCCATCTATGAAAAACCAATGGCCCATATCATACTAAATGGTCAGAAACTGAAATCCTTCACACTAAAATCAGGAACAAGACAAGGATGTCCACTATCACCATTCCTGCTCCATATGGTTTTGGAAACATTAGCCACAGCAATTAGACAAGAGAAAGAAATAAAAGGAATAAAGATAGGAAATAGAGAAGTCAAATTGTCATTATTTGCAGATGACATGATACTCTATGTAGAAGACCCCAAGAACTCCACCAAAAGTCTTCTAGACTTAATAACCAAATTCAGTCAAGTAGCTGGATACAAGGTCAACACACAAAAATCAATAGCTTTCTTCTACATGAACAACAGCCTCAGTGAGAGAGAAATAGGGTAAGTAATTCCTTTCACAATGGCATCCAAAAACCTGAAATACCTAGGAATCAACTTAACAAAAGAAATCGAAGACCTCTTCTCTGAAAACTATAGCACTTTGAAAAAAGAGATTGAAGGGGATATCAGAAAATGTAAAGGCATCCCCTGCTCCTGGGCGGGAAGGATCAACATAGTGAAAATGGCCATACATCCAAAACTGCTTTCAATGCAATCCCTATTGAAATCCCAGCAGCATACTTCATGGACCTTGAGAAAACAATCCAAATATTCATTTGGAATAAGAAGAGACCTAGAATAGCAAAAGCAATTCTAGGTAGCAGAGACATGGCAGTGGGTATTACAATCCCCACCCCCACCTTGAAACTATACTACAAATGTACTGTGATAAAAACAGCATAGTACTGACCTGAGGACTGGTGGAACAGACCTGAGGACCAGTGGAACAGATTAGAAGATGCAGAAACAACTCCAGACACACTCAGCCACCTCATCTTTGACAAAGGAGCCAAACACCTTCACTGGAGGAAAGATAGCCTCTTCAATAAATGGTGCTGGAAAAATTGGGTTTCAACTTGCCAAAGATTAAAACTAAACCTATATCTCTCACCATGTACTAAACTAAAATCAAAATGGATTAAAGATCTATATATTAAAATAGAAATGCTGAACTGGCTGGAAGAGAGGTTGGGTAGAACTCTTGAAAACATTGGTGTAGGAAAAGATTTTATGAACAAAACCTCAGTTGCCCATTAACTAGCACAAACAATTAACAAGTGGGATTTCTTCTTACTAAAAAGCTTCAGCACAGCAAGAGAAACCACCAGTGGAATGAAAAGACAAGGGAAAAATTTTCACCTGCTCTTCCTCAGACAAAGGTCTACTATCTAAAATCTATAAAGAACTTTAAAAAAAAAAAATCAGACCTCCCAAATTTAAAGACCCAATCCAAAAATGGGCATCTAAAATGAACAGATATTTCTCAGACAAAGAAGTAGAAATAGCAAATAAACATATGAAAAAATGTTCAACATCACTGGTCATTTGACAGATGCAAATGAAAACAATGCTGAGATTCCACCTCACTTCAGGAAGAATGGCTGCTATCCTGAAATCAACCAATAACAAATGCTGGCAGGGCTGTGGGAAAAGAGGAACCCTGCTCCACTGTTGGTGGGAGTGTAGACTGGTGCAACCACTGTGGAAATCAGTATGGAGATACCTCAAAGAACTAGGACTGGAAGTCCCATTTGACCCAGCTAGTCCCCTTCTGGGTGTCTTCCCCAAAGAATTAAAAGAATCATGCCATGGTGATATATGTGCACCCATGTTCATAGCAGCACAGTTCGTTATAGCTAAAACTTGGAAACAGCCCAAATGACCTTCAACTGGAGACTAGATAAAGAAAATGTTGGGGTTTTTTTTTTTATAATATGAAGTACTGCTTAGCCATAAAAAATGAGAAATTAGAGATATTTATAGGTAAATGGATGCACATTGAGGCCATACTCTAAAGTGAAACAAACAGGACACACATGTGTAAAAGGCAATTAGTTTCTCTAGTGTGAGAAACTGAAATTGTAAATAAGGACTAAAATGTATAACAGATAATGTGAAATAGGAAGAAAATGTGCAAAGGGGAATGGGAAGTGGGAGAACTAGGGGAAAGTAAAGAAGGGAATGGAATTATTATGAGAAAATGAAAAAATGGAAACAAAGTCTTTGTAAATAGAGAGGGATGGAGGGGTTGAAGGGAGGGCAGGGAAAGGGGGAAAAATAAGAACCAAGAGATTATGTAAAGGTGTAAATTTCCAATGATGAATGTCATTATATTATATACCTAAAATGTACTAATAAAATTAAATTTTAAAAAAATCAAAGTGCTTATTTTGTGTCTTCCTTTTCATAGTAACAGGAGTGCATCAGAGTTTTCAGTTTGCTTTTACCATCACCTGCATGTTCATTGGCAATGATGGAAAAGTGCAGAGTGATGTAGGAGGAAAGTTTGAGGTTCTGGAAAAGAGAAACCTCTAAAAAAATTATTAAGACCATCAAACAAAGCCCTTATAAGAAAAGAAATCTATGCTCCAATATCTCTAATGGATATAAGTTTACAAACGTTAGATAAAATATTAGTAAGTTGCATTTAACAATGTATATAAGGAATTATACATCACAACAAAGTGGGATTTATACTCTCTGTTTCAATATTTGAAAATAAAGGGCAGATAGACAGATAATAAGATAAGCAATCCAAACTTAATATTAAGCATTCCAACATAGGTGTAATTGGAGTATCAGAAATAGAAGGTAGAGAAAAGGGACAAGAAAAAAACTTTTCAACAAAATAATGGCTGATGTTGTTTTCTTCAAATTTAATGAGAGCTATTAACCCATAGATATATAAATGTATAGCAGATTAACACAAACAAAACCACACTGAGGGTAATCATAATTCAATCAACACCTAGTGACAAAGGGGAACCTCTCAAATAAGCAAGAAGAAAAACTGCATGCCAAGGAATAAAACTGAAAATCACATTAGCAAACCAGGAAAGCCAAGAAGAAAATACAAAATCATATTTGAAGCAATGAAAGGAAACCAAACTTGTCAATGTAAAAACTTCTATTTACAAAATATTTTTTCAGCATGAAGGTAAACACGTAGAGAAACTACTGCCAAGAGACTGTTACTTCAATGTTGTTGGAGTTCTTTCTGCACAACTACTGTGTTTCTGGTGCAATCCTAGTCACTGGGACCACAGCAATAAAAAGAATAGTCCTGTGCTCTTGGAGCTGCTTTTCCGCATTTGAAAGACTATGTTCAGAGAATTTGTGGACTAAACAACTGTCCAGAAGGATAAAGGTTAGCTGGTACACTTCTGTAATCTCAGCACTCTGGGGGGCTGGGAAAGGAAGATGGAAAATTCAAGCCTAGCCTGAGCAATTTAGCAATTTAGTTACATCCTGGCTTCAATGAAAGAAAAAAAAAAAGGCTGAAGATGTAGCTCATTGGCAAAGTGCTGTATTCAATCCCCAGTACCACACACAAACAAATGAAGCTTGAAGTAAACAGTAAATTGGTAAAGGATTTTCTACTTGCTCAAAAAGATAACTCATTTTTAAGATTTCTCTTCTGAGAGATGATCAGAATTCCAGACTGATGAAAGGAAAAGGAAAACAAAATTACTTCATTTTTGTAATATTACCTAGGGTAGTTTACAATTAGCATACTATTTGGAACTGAATGCATGATTTAATAATATGAAACAAATATACTCTCATACCAATAGAACATGTTATCTTTCTCCCTCCCAATTATTTTATAACAAGTTGTAGATTTCATTAATAACCATTATCATTCACTTTAATAGATGCTAAATCATTTTATTTTAAAAGTAAAAATTTTATCCAGCTGATCATTCTAAGTTCTTTCAATTTGTACTGCTGGTTCACAGTCAAGCTTTATCAGATGATTTCATGACTTCAGTAACAAGTTCAGTAGCAAAGGACATCTTTGAAAGAAATTTTATTGATTTCTTCAACAGATTTTTTTCACCATTAGTCTAGAAATGTTACATAAGAATGTTTTGGACTCAAGTTCCTATATATTCATGTCCTTTCAGGACTCTCAAGTTGTAGCTACTTTTTCTCCTAATCTTTATGAGAATAGGTCTAGGCATGTATTTGTAATGGAGAAACATAAAGAAAACATTGAAGACACAAGTATTCAAATTTTAAGGCAAAGTTGAACAGTTGGTACACTACAGTCAAGAGCTCACAGTAGTTCTCATCTTTTTCTTTTCTTTGAGATGTGTGTTGTTATATTTCTTAGACTGGCTCTTGAACATCTAGGTTCAATTGGTCCTCATGCCTCAGACTCCTAAGTAGCTGTGACTACAGGCATGAGCCACCATGCCCAGCTCTCATCATGTTTTTAATTATTGCTATTAAAGTATAGAGAAAGGCTATTTTAAGATGTTCTGTAAACAGTTCCAGAAGACTGAAGATTTTGAACGGTGTCCTAGCATGAGCAACCTTGGCAAAAAGCCCAAGAAGAGTAGCAATGCGTTCCAGGGGTCAGAATTTCCAAATGGCGAATTAAATTATTTCCTGGGAGAGATCTTATTTATAATGAAATTCCCTTTTAAAAAACTTTGATCGGTACTTGTTTGCAGTAGATAGTGATTATATTCCTTATGGGGAGTTGATACCTGTACACAACACATCCTAATTCTTTTTTCTTTTTCTTCTCCCCCCCCACTTCCTCTCTTCATCCCCTTCCCTTTTGCAAAAATCTCTCTCCCCATTTTCTATTATCTCTTTTATTTTGCTCTTCATTTATATTTTGGATTTCTATATAAGAGAAACTATGCAATATGTAAGCTTGTATGTCTGATTTATTTCACTTAAATTATGCTTTCACAAATGCCTCATTTATCCTTCTTTATGGAATAGTAAAATTCCATTGTGTATAAATGCCACATTTTCTTTATCTTTTCCTCTGTTGATGGACACACAGACCACTTCCAAGACCTAGCTATTAGAAATTGGGTTGCTATAAACATGGTTTTGCACTTTGTGTATTGAAATGACCCTTAATACACAGAAATGACCTCTTCAATGATTAATACAATGAATATAATTAATATTATATAACTATATTAATTATATAATTATATATCATAATTATATAATTAATATAATAATTAATGCAATGAAAATCTTTAAAAAGACAATGGAAAAGACCACAGGTATCAGGTATTTGGGGCCTCTTGTATTTAGAGAATATAGATGTACCAATTTGGGCAACTTTATTGTCACTTATACATGTGTTTTTATTTTTCTTAGGAAAGACTTCAGTGTCTGTAATCTACAGGACTATAAATGCAGTCATCCTTACAGTGTTACTTTATAACTGGCAATTTCTTAAGAAAATAAATGAAGATATTAATAGTGTATTTAACCATGCATTTAAGGTTGTTGGCTTGGACAGGATGTGGGAAGCAGGTCTCCTCATTGTCTACTTATGGGGTTCTAAATTGGCTTCAATGAGAATAAAACAAAACAAAGCAAAAAAAAAAGGTGAATTTTTCTGGAAGACAGTTTATAAGTAGCCCCTTAAATTAATTGATCATAATCTTTGACACAACAATTCTGCTTTTAGGAATTGTTCTTAAAGAGATGATTGTACACAAGTTCACAAGGTAAGTAAAGAATATTAATTTTGCTTGTTCCTGGATAGGAAGAACCAATATAGTGAAAATGGCCATACTTCCAAAACTACTATATAGGTTTAACGCAATGCTGATTGAAATTCCAACAATATATTTCAAAGAACTAGAGAAAACAATCCAAAAATTCATTTGGAACCAGAAGAGACCTAGAATAGCAAAAGAAATTTTAGACAACAGAGATACGGCTGGGGGTATTATAATCCCCAACTTGAAACTATACTACAAAGCTACTGTGATAAAAACAGCATGGTACTGGCAAAGAAACAGACCTGAGGATCAGTGGAATAGATTAGAAGATGCAGAAACAACTACAGATATGCTCAGCCACCTCATCTTTGACAAAGGAGCCAACCATCCTCATTGGAAGGATAGCCTATTTAATAAATGGTGTTCAAAAAACTGGATTTCAACCTACCAAAGATTAAAACTAGACCCACACTTATCACCATGCACTAAACTAAGATTGAAGTGGATTAAAGATTTAAATATCAAGACAGAAACACTAAATTTGCTGGAAGATAAGTTAGGTAGAACTCTTAAAGACATTGGCATAGGAAAAGACTTTATGAACAAAACCTCAGTGGCATGGGACCTTGCACAAAGAATCAACAACTGGGATCTCATCTTATTA
Source organism: Heterocephalus glaber (assembly GCF_053883595.1). Lineage (NCBI taxonomy): Eukaryota > Metazoa > Chordata > Mammalia > Rodentia > Bathyergidae > Heterocephalus > Heterocephalus glaber. Next base: position 15,851,536 of record NW_028258358.1, on the reverse strand, counting down.
AAAAGCTTCTGCACTGCAAGAGAAACCACCAACAGAGCTAAGAGACAACTTACAATGTGGGAAAAAGTTTTCAGCAAGTGTACCTTAGACAAAGAACTAGTATCTAAAATATATAAAGAACTGAAAAAAATCAGACCCCCCCCCCTCAAATTCAAAGACCCAGTTAAAAAATGGTCATCTGAAATGAACAGACATTTCTCAGACAAAGAAGTAAAAGCAGCAAATAAATATATGAAAAAATGTTCAACATCACTAGTCATTCGAGAAATGCAGATGAAAACAACACTGAGATTTCACCTCACCCCAGAAAGAATGGCTGTTATAAAGAAATCATCCATTAACAAATGCTGGTAGGGGTGTGGGGAGAAAGGAACCCTTCTCCATTGTTGGTGGGAGTGCTGACTGGGGCAACCACTGTGGAAATCAGTATAGAGATACCTCAAAGAGCTAGGGTTAGAGGCCCCATTTGACCCAACTATCCCCCTGCTGGGTATCTTCCCCAAAGAATTAAAAGAATCTTACCACAGTGATATATGTGCACCCATGTTTATAGTGGCACAGTTTGTAATAGCTAAAGCTTGGAAACAATCCAAGTGCCCATCAACTGGAGACTGGATAAAGAAGATGTGGTTTTTTTATAAAATGGAATACTACTCAGCCATAAAGATCCAGAAACTAGAGACATTTATAGCTAAATGGATGCATATTGAGGCCATCCTCTTAAGTGAAATAAATAGGACACATATGTATAAATACCAAATAGTTTCTCTAGTGTGAGAAACTGAAAGTGTAATTAAGGATACACATGGACGAAATTGCCTAATACCATATTTCTCAGATTGTGTTTCCATTGTGTGTCATATGACTGTATCCAAATTTAAATTAGGGAGAAGCTTGGCTTATGTGGAGTATGTTAGCTAACTGGAGTTTTTTTTCCAGACCACTATTGTTCAATGTTGGTTTTGGGGATCTTTCTCAAACAAATCACATCCTCTGGTGTCTTGTTGGTACATGAGATGTTTTTTTAAGTTATATGGAAAAATGTTTAAGTGCTTTTCAGTTTTGTTTTGGTTGAATTCTACTGTATTTGAATATTATTGTAGATTTTTTTCCCTTGCATTGTACTTCTTTGAATGGTTTTAATTTCTGTATGTGTGTGTGTTTGATAATAAAGTTATTTTAAAATATTTTTTAAAAGAATATTAATTTTAACCAGTATACTATCTATGATAAGGCAGAACTGGAAATAAGCCATAGGTCTATTAGTAGGAGACCTTTAAATAGCTGTAAACATTTGTCCAAAGGATCATTATTTATGGTAATAGGTTTTTCACTCTTTTTTATTGGTTATACATATTAATGGGTTTCATTACGGCAGATCCATATATGTCCATAACATGCTTTGATCAATTTCTCCCCCCATCACTTCTTTCCCCCACCGTCCTCCTCATTTCATTTTGGGGTGGGGGCATTGTAATGTACACAATATATTGTGATTATATCCAATCCCTCTGTTAGCTGCTCTTCTACTTCTTCCCTTTCCCCTTTATTTCCTTCTTCTTCTCTAATAAGAGTCTTTTCCACTTTCTTGAGATCTTTTTTGGGTTCCACATATTAGGGAGAACATGTGATATTTGTCATTCTGAGTCTGGCTTATTTGGCTTAACTTGATGATCTGCATACCCATCTGTTTCCTTGAAAATGACAAAATTTCATTCTTCCTTTTGGCTCACCTGTTGATGGGTACCTAGACTGGTTGCATATCTTGGCTACTGTGAATTGTGCTCCATTAGGTATGCAGGTATCTCAGCAGTGATGGTGAACCTGTTAGACCAAGTGACAAAACTGCAACCCCAAACCCACTTATTTATCCCAAAGTGCCAACACTGCCCCTATGCACACTGTCATCTGATGCTTGGCTGATAGAGTGATGGTGGGGCAACTTGGTTTGCATGCTGACAGAAAGGGCTCTGTGTATACACTGTAGCACACATGCCACAGGTTCGCCATCACTGCTCTATAGTATGCTGACTTTAACTGCTTTGAATAGATATTGAGGAGTGGTATAGCTGGATCAAATGGTAGCTCTATTTTTAGTTTTGTGAGGAAATGATATACTTATTTCCATAGTGGTTGTCTAATTTACATTGCTCCCAGCAGTGCAGAAGGGCTCTTTTTTCTCCATCCTTGCCTCATATTTGTTGTTTTTTGTTTTCTTGATTATAATCATTCCAATTTAGGTGAGATAAAATCTCACTGTAGTTTTTTTTTGTTTTGTTTTTTTTGGTACCGGGGATTGAACTCGGGTCCTTGTGCTTGCACTTGCGCAGCAGGCCGCGAAATCACGAGCTAAATCCCCGGCCCTCACTGTAGTTTTGATATACATTTCCCTAGTGGCTAAATATGTTGAACATTTTTTTCATATATTTTTTAACCATTTGTACTTTTTCTTTTGAGAATTGTCTTTTCAATTCATTTACCCATTTATTGATTGTGGCATTTGAATTTTTTGGCATTAAGATTTTTGAGCTCTTTTTATTTTAGATATTAATACTCTGTCAAAATAGAAGCTGGCAAAGACTTTCTCCATTCTGTACATTGTCTTTTCACTCTATTAATAGTTTTTCTTGTTATGCCAAAAAAATTTATTTGATGTAGTCACATTTGTTGATTCTTATCATTTCCTGTGCTAGTGGACTGCAAGCAAGAACATCTTTGCCTGTGCCTATGGCTTCTAGTGTTTTCTCTGTTTTATTTTAGCAATTTTATCAAAGTTTCAGGTCTTATACCTGGATCTTTGATCCATTTGAATGGATTTGTATACATTGTGAGAGACTGTGATCTAGTTTCAGTCTTCTACAGGTGGACAGCTAGTTTTTCCAACACTATTTGTTAAAGAAGCAGTCTTCTCCAACATGTTTTTGGGTCCTTTGTCTAGTATTAGGTTATAGTTACATGAGTTTGTTTGTGTGTCTTCTGTTATGTTCTATTGGTTTACATGTCTATTTTTGTGCCAGGAATATCCTGTTTTTGTTACTATGCCTTTGTAGAATAATTTGAAATCATGTAATGTGATGCCTCTTGCCTTGCTCTTTTGGCTTAGAATTGCTTTAGTTATCCTGCATCTTTTGTGTTTTTATATAAATTTTAGTATTATTTTTCTTGTTTTGTGAAGATTTGTGTTTGGAAGGAGATTGCACTAAATCTGTAGATCGTTCTTGGTAATACGGCCATTTTGGCAATATTAATTCTGCCAGTTCATGAAGATGGGAGGTCTTTCCATTTTCTGATATCTTCAATTTCTTTCCTTAGTGTTCTGAAATTTTCTTAGTAGAAGTCTTTACCTCCTTGGTTAAATTGATCTCTAGGGGTTTTTTTAGATATAGTAAATGTATTTTGATCATTTTTACTTCTTGTTACCCCTTTTGCCCTTCCCTATTCCCCTGGCTTCACATTTTTTGGGGGATTTCAATATGCTATAATATATTTTGCTCATATCCACATCCCTATTACCACCTCAATTATAATTCTTATATGGCAGGCAGATCTATAACGACATTAAAAAATGATTCACAACCTATCAGAAAAAGGAAAAATCAATTTCAGGGTACTATGCATAAAATGACCTCTCTTAAAGTATCATATCGGTTCTAGATATTTATATTAAGCTGTCTGGAAGGGTGTTCATCAAATATTTGCTGTAGTCATCTCTGTGATACAGTTTTTGGAATTTTCTTACACTTGTAGTGAGTGTGTATCGCTTCTTTTATAATTAAAACCAGTAAGTTTGTTTAAAATGTTAGAAGTAAAAATGATACATAACAATTATTAACAGGGGAAGATAGACAACACATAGGGAGTGAATGATCAATTTCATTAGAAGCCATGTGTAGACTTCCTGTACAGTTCTTGCAGGTTGAAGTTTAGTAGACAATTACAGAGATAAACGTCACTGCAGAAAGACTGCATAGAAATTATAAACTACTAGAGTTGTACGAAACTACTCATTTTCATTTCATGAGTATGCATGCACTGAAAATAGAACTGCAGGGGACTTAGCAGTTCTGGTTTGATTGGAGTTGTTAAAAATATTTAGGTAGCTTTGATTTAGATGATGTGAAATCCTGGAATCTTGTTTTGCTTGTTTTATACAGTAGCTACATTTTGCAGGTTTGGAATTCATACAAAACAAAAGCAAAACAAAACAAAATTATGACATTCAAGCATTGTGGGTTACATAAAGGAGTGATAAAATTGTATGAAAACTAAACTACAGGGCCGGGGATTTAGCTCAGTGGTTCTGGCGCCTGCCTTAAAGCACAAGGTCCCAAGTTCGATCCCCGGTACCAAAAAAACCCCCTAAACTACAGTGTTAAATATTTCTTCAGGATATCACTTAAGAGAGTCAGTGTTACCTGGAGGGTGAAATTAAACTCAATAATTCAGTTAATATTTTTGAAGACCTGATATAATGTGAGGTTACAGGGTGAACACAGAGTTCAGAGTCTTTCAGGGAAAAACAAGACTGAAAATATAAAAGTGCTTTCACTTAAACAAACAAAATATCCTTAGAAAATAGATGATATAGTAACCAATAATGAAAGATGAAGAAATAGAATCTGTGCCTTAAATTATGGCTACTGTCTATTGAAATCAATTTTTTCCATTTTACTTCCATCTATAGCCTACAAATGTTACTGAAAAACATATTCCTTTCTCAGTTCTATAGACACAGACACATATACACCAATCTGTAATATTTTAAATGTATTAACAAATCTTTGACAGAAAGAAACAATTTTACTTTAATCTGAAATTATTAGGACCTACTTGTACACTCCAAGTGGGACACTAGGATGGGAGAGTGGAAGGCATTTGGAAGATAGGAGTGTGTGTATTACAGAGATATTGTCATGAAAAGCTGAATTACAGGATATTCCTGCATTTTAACTTATTTGCTCTTTAGGGGCTATCTTACTTTGAGTCTTACACAGTGTAAAATCTTAAGGATAGAAGTGACCTTAAAGATGTTCCAATCTACCTGAACATTTTGTTGTGAAACCTTTTTTTTTCATATTTATGACCAATAATCTTTCACTTGAATTAAATCACCAACAGAGAACTATTTTGTGATCTGCCAATTTAATTTCTGCTAACTTTACATTTTTTCCCCCTCAAAACAAAATATATGCAATTGACAATGGAAGGTAGAGTGGTAAAATGCCAAGGATGTGGCATGTTCAGGCAAAGCTGTTACTTCAGTCTGGTTATTTTATTCAAATACTAATACTTCTTTGGACTTCAAGACAAATAATCTTTCTGAATTTGTTTTCTCATCTTTAAATTAAGGATAGTAGTAT